>NC_134083.1:105871240-106471240 GCF_000715075.1 Nicotiana tabacum | reverse complement strand
CTGTCTAAAGTCTAGGGTGTTACATACACCCCCTCTTATAGACTCAGCTTCCTCTATGAGGTTTTCCCCACCGCATGGGATTTGCCTAGACTCAGCACTAAGGTTTGCCCCGCCTAACCGGGATTTCCCTAAACTCAGTTGAACTCTGACCCACCATCGGCATGGCCAATACAAGAGTGGCTCTGATACCATCTGTAACAGCCCAGCCCGCTAGTGATATTATCCGCTCTAGGTCTAGGAGCTCACGGGTTTAAAACGTAAGAGGGATGCTGGGTATATATGTTAATAAGCCTTAGACACTAATAACGCATTTTAAACCCGTGAGGGCCTAGACCCAGAGCAAACAATATCACTAGTAGGCTGGGCTATTACAGATGGTATCAGAGCCACTCTTGTGTCGGCCATGCTGATGGTGGGTCAGAGTTCAATTGAGTTTAGGCAAATCCCGGTTAGGTGGGGAAAACCTTAATGCTGAGTTTAGGCGAATCCCATGCGGTGGGGAAAACCTCAGCGAGGACGCTGAGTCCATAAGAGGGGGTGTATTTAACACCCTAGACTTTAGACAGAGTCTCACATCGGTAAAACACAAGAGGGATGCTGGGTATATAAGTTAACAGGACTTAGACCCTAGTGACGCGTTTTAAACCCGTGAGGACCTAGGCCCAGAGTGGACAATATCACTAGCGGGGCTGGGCTGCTACATCAGCGCCCGTTATGCTTCATTGAACAGACATGGCGCGTCTACCTCATTCATTTTATCTATCCCTACAGTGGCAGAAAGGATACGGGTATCCTCGGGAACAGTGATAACGACACTCCGCTTCCGACCAGGATACGTGCTCGGAACAGGGAACCGATTGGTTAATCTCGGGCTTGAGCTCGACTTGCCAGCAGCCGAAGGTGGACTTTTCTTCGGCACCTCTAAGTCACCCAACCCGGCAAAATCCTCCGGGGCGGATGATTCTATACCGTCCAAAAAGCCTTGGAGGGGATCATCCTTTCCATGGACCTCCTCATAGGATTGCTCTTTCGTCGTCCGGGCTTCATCGAACATTGATTTTGTGAACGAAGACGATCACGAAATATCTATCACACCGGGCAGGGCAGGACCGACATCTCGCGAGTCCTCGGCATCAACCTCGTGAACTTGAGGGGGATTAGCTTTAGTCATTTCCCCCTCAGCTGCCACTTGTTCCTCGGGGCAGATGGCTTATGGACCATAAAGATGTCATCCTCCTTGGGCTCGTCTCTCAGCCGGAGGAGTGATTCCGAGTCAAGAATTCGGGAGCTGGAGGTTTCTTTTGCCTTACGAACCAGCCTCCTTTTCGTTTTCTTTTTCTCTGAGCTCGGTGAACTCATGGCCCTTTTTCTTTTCTTCTCCCCTACTGTGGCCCCTGGATGTCCCGAAGAAGAAGAATCGGCAGGTAAGTCCTCGTCCCCAACCGGGGGCCTAAGCTCGACGGTCTTAGGGAAACTTGCAAAACAGAAGTAAAGAAAAAATAATAAGAATGTAATGAGAAGAAACCTAACAAAACCTACTCGGGAAAGAAATCTTACCATGGAACGGGCCTCCCAATAGCCCTTCGAGAGTTTGCGCCACGAGTGCTCGGCGTAGGGCATCTGTGAGACAATACCTTCGACCCACTCCTTGTGTCGAGCGACAGCATTAGGGACTCAAACGACAGCTGCACCACCACCACTACCAATGAGAAAAGAGAGATGAACACGAAATCAATATTCGAGGGAAAGTTTTACGTACGTGATACATTCCACTTCTCGAGGAATGGTCTTAATTTGGCCGGGATCAAATCCGAGGTCCTCACCCGGACAAAACAACCCTGCCAGCCTTGATCCCGGTCCTCGTCGATGCTCGAAAATGAGGCTTTGCTGGCCTGACGTACAAGCTTTATTAGTCCCTCCACCTAGAAGATTTGGGGACTGTATAAATGGAGCAGATGATCGATGGTGAAGGTGCACTAATCGATTTTATTCACAAAAAATCGGAGGAGGATCACGATCCTCCACAGTGAACGGTGAATTTGGCTGAGGCATACGTTATACCTCTTGCATAAATCCAAGATGACCGAATCCACCGGGCCCAATGTAAAGGGATAAGTGTAAATACTCAGATATCCCTCAACATTGTTGTTAATGGCCTCTTCGGAGTCAGGGACCACCATGTCTTTGACGGCCCAATTGCAGTCTTTTCGGACCGTGGGGAGGTCCTCTTTGGTGATTGAGCAAATGTATCTCAAGGCATCCTCACGCCGACCTTGTACCGAAGAAGGCTTCTCGACCTTGAAGTCTTCAGCGATCGAAGAACCTCCGGGAATGAAGATCTTTAAGGGAGGCTTAGGAGCTGGTTCATCGATAGCCACATTAGCAGCAGGTGTCCCGAGCTCGACCACATCAGAAGTAGTTTCGGCAGTCGTTTGGGAAGTAGAAGCGACCTTTTGGGGAACGAATTTTGAGATTTTTGCCATTGTTATAGGGGAAACCTTGAAAGAGATAGAGAAAGGTTGAAAGCTGGAAGCTCAGATGTGTTGGCTAGAATGGATGATGAGTAAAAATTTCAAAGGAATCTCGAATAACGGAGGTAAAAATGCTAGAACGTGAAAAAAAGTAGTGAAATCTTGAGGGTACGAGGGTAGACAGTTCAATGTAAAGTAAAAAATGAACGAAAGAGGGGCTATTTATAGTGGTTCTGCGACGCTTCGCCTCTAGGGATAGCCGACCGGCTGCTGACGTGCATTTAATGCCACTATGACATGACTGATGAGATGTTTCGGGCTTTTTATCGTTTATGACACGATGTATTGGAGAAGGAATCGGGATGCTCATGTCGTTTCTCGTCAGCTCGCTTTCAGAGAAATGAGGGGACTATCTGTATACGGGTAAAAATCGGGCTCAGATATACTCCGGCCTCCATTAAGGTAAAACGGGCTCAAAGATGATCGCGAAGGATTGGGATCGAAGTAAAGGTCTCATCGAGTCAGTATCTGGGGCACGTTGTCTGCCTTCAAAAATATCAGGGTCATGAGTCGAGATCGATCCAAATCCTGGAATACTTCGGGTAATCGAGCACGACCAACAAAAGGCCGTAATATCCGCGACCGACCAAATATCACGGCATGGATCTCGGCATGTATCGATAAAGACCCAACAATTAGTTAAACAGAAGATTTTTTTATCTTTTATAGAGTTGTACTTAGAGTAGGATTCCCCTACTATATAAAGGGGGTCTGATAATTCATTAAACATGTTGTAACATGCATTCCAATGCAATATACTATTATTTTCACTGTTATTCTAAACTTTTCTTTCATTCATCAATATTGACCATTGTGAGCCCGGATCGAGGGCAAATAGTTCTCTAAGGCTGAAGACATCCTCCCCGCGTGGTTTGTATTTACTGTATTTCTATTTGTTTTGGTTAATCCAATTTATCGTTTTGTATCAAATTAATTCGCGTATCCTTAAAAGCACTTATAAATTTAATTGTTATCCGATTCTGAGGGTAAACAAATATTTAAATACAACAAGTTGAAATGGAAAGAGTGATCGGATCTGTAAATATCAGCTTTTATAGGAGCATAACGAACATTTTTTTCTATTCTATAATCTTTTACTGTAGTTGAATAGTATCATATTCATACTTGTTATTGTACTGATAATAGTAAAAGGTCCTATATGTTCGGAGGTAGAGGACAAACTTAAGAATAATAAGAATATGAAGGCCAAGTTTTTCGTAAAAGTAAATGATCCGTTCTTAAGTTACGTTCTCCCCTGTCACACACTTGTCCGGACACTGTCACCCTCTCTATCTACATTCATTTTCACAAAATTTCTCCTTTTTCAATTCCTTTCTCTCTCTCTCTCTCCACAATTTTCAGCTTCTAACAGGAAACTTATAAAAATTGTGTGTGACATGGGAGAATCGACCAAGTCTCCGATTTCGGCCGCAAAATATTATGGCATTCTTGGAATCTCAAAATCTGCATCCCTCACAGATATTTGCAAAGCTTACAAACATCTTGTCAAGAAATGGCATCCTGATAGAAACACGTCCAACCAAGCTGAAGCCGTAGACAAGTTTAGATCCATCAATGAGGCCTACAAGGTACGTACGTAACCTGATATATATGCCTCATTTGTCAAGCCATCCGATGAATTTATTGACTAAAATATCAAAAGAAAAAAGACTATACATTGCATTTAATTCCTTGGAAAGGTTTCACAATAATTATTCTACCTATATGAATATTGCCATAATAATGTGAGAATTACAAAATCTGCAGGTTCTTAGCAAGAAAAAGAGAGACGAAGAAAACTTATTGAAAAGTGATGTGGCAAAAACACCCAGAAAGAGTTCAGATGAGGATGAGTTACAAATTTCAAGCCCCACGCTCCTTTCAAGGACGACCAGTCGGATCAGTCCAACAGTAGATTTTTACACTTTCATACCATGTTTTTCGATGAGTGGAGCCAGCACACCCACCACTCCTGGCACCCCAATATCAGATCAGACCCCAAACCTATTCAAAGTAGCGAGCAAAAGAAACACAACCCCTCCTATCATTTTTTCCCAGTCGACTTCCAGGAGAAAGCCTCAGCCAATCGAGAAGAATCTCGAATGTACCCTTGAGGAGTTGTGCCATGGATGCGTCAAGAAGGTCATCATTACAAGAGATGTCATTGCAACCACAGGGTATTTATCTAACTTAATTTCCTTTCCAACCACAGGGAAGTTAACGTTTTCAAATTAAAAATATAGTTAACGAAAACATGATGGTGATGTTCCTGCAGGCTTATTGTTAAAGAAGATGAAGTTGTAACAATAAAGGTAAGGCCAGGATGGAAAAGAGGAACAAAAATTACATTTGAAGGTAAGGGGGATGAGAGACCAGGCACGCTTCCAGCTGATATAGTCTTCTCGATTGATGAGAAAACACATCCATTGTTCAAGAGAGAAGGAGATGACTTGGTGCTTGGAGTTGAAGTCCCTCTAGTCCAGGCTCTCACAGGTTGTATAATCACTGTACCTCTTTTGGGTGGAGACGATATGACTATGTCATTTGACCAAGTTATTTATTCAGGTTTTGAGAAAATCATACCAGGCCAAGGCATGCCTAAACCTAAAGAAGACACTAGGAGAGGGGACCTTGTTCTTCAGTTTCTTGTAGAATTTCCTTTAGATCTAAGTCGGGAACAAAGGTTCCAGGTTGTTAGCATACTAGAAGATTGCTCTTGATGATGTTGCTAATTAATTCGAGGGTTATTCGAATTAATTATAGATCCTAGAAGATTCTTATGGCCCAATTTCATGTCGAGCATAATTTACTTTTGATTTGAATGAGGAACAACGGCCACATGTTATTACTGTAGTATAAAGATTGGTCTTGGATTTATTCATAAGGGGTCTTTTCTCTTCATGTGTTATATATATAAAGATGGTAGTTGTGCTCCAATTTATTGTCGAATTTTCTTTAGTCTTTAGCGAGGAACAAAAGCCTCGAGTAGAGGTGTTCATGAAAAATCCAAAAACCGAATCAAGTCGACAAAAAAAGTCGATATTCTTTTGGTTTGATTTGATTTTGGATTTGAATTGTAAAACCTGATCAAAATTGATTTGGTTTTGGTTTAAGCAATAAGTAACCGAAAAAAAATTGAACCACACTGACTATAGATTTGCTTATTTAAAATTTACTAGTCTCTATATTTATGCGATGTACGAATATCTTTAGGGGCGGAGCAACATTGAAGAAAGGGGACTCTCTTGCTCTTTCGCCAAAAAAGAAATACGACGTGTAAATATGACAAATACCAATTTTTAAATTATATTTAATCTATTAAATCCCCTTGATTAAAAAAAATCTAATTAAGTGAACAACTAAGGGGTTTCAAAACTTACTACTTTTGAATCCTCTTGTATCCCCTCTCTGACGATAGTTCGATAAATGCATAATTAAATCTGTCTTCTAAATCAACACAACACTGAAATAATAACCAAAAAATTCAATTAGGATGGTAAAATATATTGCATCAATTACATGATTGTATGCTATTGAGCATAGCTATGTGGGACAACCTTGAGCCAAATGGTCATACAGACATATCAAATGAAGAATAGTCTCTTCAGGTTCATCGATGCTGCTCTAAGATTTTTTATATCACTTAATCAAGTGGATAATACATGAGTGTGATGCAGAAGCAAATAACGACTTATTTATTTGTCTCAAAACACAAAGGTGGCAATAATTCTACCATATAACAAAAACGTCATTATCAAACATCAGACTTTCATAGATTATTTATAGGTACATATTTTTTTGCCAAATACTAATTCCATTGTCATTCTCAAAACACATATAATAACTAGGAAAAAACTTCAAAACAATATCTTTTCAAAGAATAAAATAATTTCTATTATTTAATACAGTTGATTCACTTATTTAAAAAGGAAAAACCTAATTGTTTCTTAATGAAGCAGGGGCAACTTGTCTTGGAAATGCCCCCAATAAATAATAATAATAATGATAATGATAATAATAATAATAATAATAATAATAATAATAATAATAATAATAATAATAATAATAATAATAATAATAATAATAATAATAATAAAATGTCTAATCGACAGTAACAATTAACGACTTGGCTGATCGTCTCGAGTATTAGAACATTGTTATCCTATTTTATACTTATCATAGTTTTATTTGTGTTTTGTGACTTGCGGGGATGGCCGTTTGGTTTCGGACAGATTCGGGAGTGAATTGGAACACTTAGCGTCACTTTGGAAGCCTTAAGTTGTAAGAGTTGACCAATGGTTGACTTTTGAATATATGACCTTAGAATCGAGATTTATGGGTTCCTATAGGTTTGTATGATAATTTTGGACTTAGGAGTATGTTTGGATTTGGTTTTGGAGATTCCTAGAAGGTTTTGAACCTATTTGCCAAAATTTGATAATTTGGAGGTTTAGGAGTTCATACGTTTTACCAATAGTTGACTTTGGGGTCAATAAGTTTCGATTGATGTTCTGAGTCCTTCAATAGGTCCTAATAGTTGAAATAAACTTATGTACAAAGTTTAGCTATGATCTGGAATGTCTACGTATAATTTGGACGCGTTCGGCGAAGTTTGAATTTTAAGGAATGGATTTGATCTTTGATTCTTTGTTTTGATGTTATTTTTATGTTTTGAGCCTTGGGACAAGTTGGTATGTTGGGATGATTGGACGGGTCTTGAGGGGATCAGGTGAGTGTCATAGTGGTTTAGGATAATTTTAGGTGATATTGCAGTAGCTGGTTTACCGTTGTGTTGCAGTGCTTCACGATCGCAGAGCAGGGCCTCGTGATCGCGGAAAAAGATTTTGGATGGGCTGCTTGTGCTTTGCGGTCATGGGTGCAGAGTCGCGATCGCAGAGGGTTACATGTGTTGTGCATCGTGTTTGCGAGAAGTTGAGGTCGCGTTCGCGAAGGGTTAGTAGGAATGGGGACCGGTCATTAGCCTTCACGGTCGCGAAGTGGAGAGCCGCGATCGCGTAGAGCACTTGGCAGCTGTGCTTTGCGATCCTGTGGGCTCGAGCTGCGATCACGATGTGTACCCTGGGCAGTATACGATGCTGAGATTTTGAGATTTTTACCTATTCTCTCATATTTTGGAAAACCTAGTCATCAACATGTGATTTTCAAGAAGGAGTTTGGCCTAAGCTTAAGGGTAAGTAATTTCTACTCACTTTTGATTATATTTTAAGAATCTACATGAATTTTAACCCCTAAATCAGGATTCTAAGTGTAAAAATTATGATCTTTTTTGGTATGAACTTAAGAGAGGAAAATTAGCGGTTTTGATCATGAAATTGATATGGGATTTGGAATCTAATTATATGTTTTTGGACTCGTGGTGCTATGGGTAATCTTAACCTTTGATCAATTTCGAATTTCGAGCATGGGTCCGAGGTTATGTTTTTATTGACTTTTTGATTTGTGTTAAAGATTGAATCTTCTTGATATATAAATCAATTCCTAAAGCTTATATTGACTCATTTAAGTAGTATTTGACTAGATTCGAGTCGTTTAATTGTGGATTCGAAAAAAAAAGATATTTTAGAAGGTTAAAGGTATTTTCGGTAAGAGGGAAGTCTCTTGTCTATCCTTATAAGAGGGAATTCTCTCCATAGGCGATCTATTTGCTATTTGTTGCTTGATTTGGGAGCCATGTATATGCAAGGTGGCGAGCGTATATGCGTTAGCTAGGTTATGACCATGTCCGGGTAGAATTAGGCTTATAGTATGTCTTTTTTGGATAGTGTGAATTATTTATCCATGTTTTGTTGATTCTATGACTACGTGATAAATCTTGATTATGATTAGAAACCATGCTTAACGTCATATATTATTGTTTTGGGTATGAAGGATTTTTGTCGCTATATTGAGCTTTCTAATTACCCGTAGTCATATATTTGCTTTATTTGATTTATGATTTAGTGGCTACATGGCTTACTTTACTCATGTTAGATATCATGACTAGACTTATGACTATTGAATAAGAATATTGAACTTTATGATAAGTTGAATTACATGATAAGCCGTAGCCATCTCTTATCCATGTGAACGTTCATTCACATTTTTATTATTATGTCTTTGTGCATCTTAATTATATTATTTCATACGCATAAGCATGAATATGGAGAGTTGGATATTAAGGAAAGTTGAGGATTTTAGCACTAGAGACACTGTGAGAGGATATTGACTATTGATTATTGACTGTGATTTGATCGACACTTAGATATGGATCCGTCCCTATAGAGTTAGGTGATCACCCATATTGCTTGGGCCCTGTGAGCATAGGCACTCAGATTAGTACTTGGTTATGACACGTCGCCTGTGTCAGATACATGATTTTGTGCTATGAGGTATTGAGAATGGGTCCTGAACATGCATATACATCTTAGACTCATGCAATAACTTTTATATAAATATTGATTGATACACATCATGCCTTTATGCAAGAATTGAAGTATTTGATATTGTATTTGATTTCTTTTATCTAAAAAGCATGCCTAAATTACATATTTACTGTATCTCTATCTGTTGTACCTATTTGATGATACAATGACTTATTTCATATCCTATTTATGTTTCCACCTGATTGTTGGACTATTAGTAAGTGTCAATATAGATTCCTCGCCACTACTTCTTCGAGGCTAGATATTGAGAACTGTGATTCTGTACTCATACTACACGTCTGCATATTTTTATATAGATTCTGAGGTAGGTACTGGTGTGTAACGACCCGACCGATTGTTTTGAGTATTTACACTTCACTCAGTTATTTGAGGGCATGAGTAGCTCTGTATGATGTAATATGACTTATGTGAATCGTCGGTTTTGGTTTTCAGGTTATTCAGAATTGATTTGAAATAATGATTCTCAACTAGAAGCTTTAAATTTGAAAGAGTCTACCAAGTTTTACTTTTTGTGAATTTGAACCCGGAACGGAGTTCTGATTGATCCATTAGCTCCGTTGGGTGATTTCGGACCTAGGAGCGCGTCCGAATTGTGATTCGGAGGTCCGTAGTTGAATTTGGTTCGAAATGGCAAAAGTTAAAATTTTGGAAAGTTTTACCGGGAGTGAACTTTTTGATATCGGATTCGGATTGTGATTCCGGGAATTGGAATAGCTTCGTTATGTTATTTGGGACTTGTGCACAAAATTTGAAGTCATTCCGGATTGATTTGCTATGTTTCGGTACTAGTTATTGAATTTGAAAGCTCAAAGTTCATAGATGTTGATTTGAGGTGCGATTCATTGTTTTGATATTGTTATGCGTGATTTGAGGCCTCGAGTAGGTCCGCATTATGTTATTGGACTTATTGGTATATTCGGTCGGGGTCCCGAGGGGCTCGGGCATATTTTGGATTGATTTCGGATCATTTTCTTCAATGTTGCTATTGCTGGTTCTGGTGTGACCGCACTTGCAGCTGGTTTGAGCAGCTGCGAGGGTCGCAGAAGCGACGAAGGGGTCGTAGGAGTGGAAATATTGATGGGATAAGGGTTCCGCAGAAGCGGAGATTGCTTCGCACTTACGAAGGGGCAGATGCGGTGAGTTGAGCGCAAAAGCGGATTGGAAGCGTAGAAGCAACGAGTGGGCGCACACCTGCGAGTGCGCAGATGCGGGTATTTTACCGCAGGTGCAAAGGTAGACCTCCAGTGCTTCTCCGCAAAATCTTATTTTTGGTCGCAAATCCGACGCCGCAGAAGCGGCTAATGTGTCGCAAGTGCGAAAGTGCTGGGCAGAATGATAAATAAAAGGGTTTGCGATTTTGGCTTCATTTTAACATTTCCAAGCTCGGATTTAGGCGATTCTTGGAGCAATTTTCATCTTGTGGACTGGGGTAAGTGTTCTCTACTCATTTTTGATCTTATATCATGAATCTACCTTCGTTTTTGGTAATTGGATTGTGAATTTTATAGAGGAAATTGGGGGGTTTGGCCTAAAGTTTCATAATATGAATTTTTGAGTTTTGAACATCGAATTGGAGTCGGATTTGAGTGAAACAAGTATGGTTGGAATCATAATTGAATGGGTTGATGAATTTTTTTAAATTTTGTCAGGTTTCGAGCTGCGGGCCCAGGATGGGCTTTTGGCCGATTTTGGGCTTTTGATTCAAGATTTGATCTTTTCGATTGGGATTGGTTCATTTAGTATTGTTTGATGTATTTGAGTTGTTTTTGGCTAGTTTTTGAGCTATTCGGAGGTCGGAATGCACGGAATGGCATTTTGGAGCATCGCTTGGCTTGCTCGGTGTTGGAATTGGCTTGTTCGAGGTAAGTAACTCTTCTAATCTTAGTGTTATGTGTATGAAACCCTGAAATAGGTGTTATGTGATTTGTGTTGAGGTGACGCACATGCTAGGTGACAGGCGTGTGGGCATGCACCATGTGAATTGGGACTCTATTGTTTCCATGGCACTGAATAGTGGCCCTTTTTATTGATATCCGTGTTTACACTATGTGATAAAGTAATTGAGCTGTCAATCATGCTAGATATCATGTTTAGTCTTTATGCCGATATTGTTTGGACCCATAGTGGTCGTTTCTTACTGTCATCTCACCGATTTTATTGATATTTCATACTCAGTCATATTCATGCATTCATACCATATCTCAGCCTCAAATATTATTTTTTGATACATCATATCATTGTTGTCGGGCTAGTTTCATGATATTGTGAGCCCGTGAGTGAGACTGGAGAGATTGATGATTGAGTGAGGCCAAGGGCCTGAGTGAGAGTGATATTTTGGGATCGGGCTGCACGCCACATCCCAATGGGTTGGAATCATAATTGAATGGGTTGATGAATTTTTTTAAATTTTGTCAGGTTCCGAGCTGCGGGCCCAGGATGGGCTTTTGGCCGATTTTGGGCTTTTGATTCAAGATTTGATCTTTTCGATTGGGATTGGTTCATTTAGCATTGTTTGATGTATTTGAGTTGTTTTTGGTTAGTTTTTGAGCTATTCGGAGGTCGGAATGCACGGAATGGCATTTTGGAGCATCGCTTGGCTTGCTCGGTGTTGGAATTGGCTTGTTCGAGGTAAGTAACTCTGCTAATCTTAGTGTTATGTGTATGAAACCCTGAAATAGGTGTTATGTGATTTGTGTTGAGGTGACGCACATGCTAGGTGACAGGCGTGTGGGCATGCACCATGTGAATTGGGACTCTATTGTTTCCATGGCACAGAATAGTGGCCCTTTTTATTGATATCCGTGTTTACACTATGTGATAAAGTAATTGAGCTGTCAATCATGCTAGATATCATGTTTAGTCTTTATGCCGATATTGTTTGGACCCATAGTGGTCGTTTCTTACTGTCATCTCACCGATTTTATTGATATTTCATACTCAGTCATATTCATGCATTCATACCATATCTCAGCCTCAAATATTATTTTTTGATACATCATATCATTGTTGTCGGGCTAGTTTCATGATATTGTGAGCCCGTGAGTGAGACTGGAGAGATTGATGATTGAGTGAGGCCAAGGGCCTGAGTGAGAGTGATATTTTGGGATCGGGCTGCACGCCACATCCCAATGGGTTGGAATCATAATTGAATGGGTTGATGAATTTTTTTAAATTTTGTCAGGTTCCGAGCTGCGGGCCCAGGATGGGCTTTTGGCCGATTTTGGGCTTTTGATTCAAGATTTGATCTTTTCGATTGGGATTGGTTCATTTAGCATTGTTTGATGTATTTGAGTTGTTTTTGGTTAGTTTTTGAGCTATTCGGAGGTCGGAATGCACGGAATGGCATTTTGGAGCATCGCTTGGCTTGCTCGGTGTTGGAATTGGCTTGTTCGAGGTAAGTAACTCTGCTAATCTTAGTGTTATGTGTATGAAACCCTGAAATAGGTGTTATGTGATTTGTGTTGAGGTGACGCACATGCTAGGTGACAGGCGTGTGGGCATGCACCATGTGAATTGGGACTCTATTGTTTCCATGGCACAGAATAGTGGCCCTTTTTATTGATATCCGTGTTTACACTATGTGATAAAGTAATTGAGCTGTCAATCATGCTAGATATCATGTTTAGTCTTTATGCCGATATTGTTTGGACCCATAGTGGTCGTTTCTTACTGTCATCTCACCGATTTTATTGATATTTCATACTCAGTCATATTCATGCATTCATACCATATCTCAGCCTCAAATATTATTTTTTGATACATCATATCATTGTTGTCGGGCTAGTTTCATGATATTGTGAGCCCGTGAGTGAGACTGGAGAGATTGATGATTGAGTGAGGCCAAGGGCCTGAGTGAGAGTGATATTTTGGGATCGGGCTGCACGCCACAACATATTATATTGATTATATTTTATATGGATTGGATTATATTGATATATATTATTATATCGGGTTGTATGCTGCAATAATATTGGATCGGGTTGCACGCCGCAACAATATTGGATCGGGCTGCACGCCGCAACAATATAGCGCTTGGGCTGAAGGAGCCCTTCCGGAGTCTGCACACCCCCAGTGAGCGTAGTTGACTATATATATATCAGGTTGCACGCCGCAGCGGGCGTTATGGTCATATATGGATCGGGCTGCACGCCGCAGTAGGTATTGTACAACGCTGAGTGATTGAGTGTACTGTAGAGTCTTGCGGATCGGTATGATGACGTCTATACCTATCTTCGAGAGGCTACAGGACATTTAGGATATACTTCCCATCTTTCTTTCTTTATCGTGCGGCATTGATTCAGCTTGAAGCGTAACTCTTTGAATTCCTTCCACGAATTCGTATACGCATGTGAGCGCTTGGTATCGGCTGTGCACCGACGGCTTGTGATTCCATGGTTGAGGTACGAGATGTGATTTTTGCGTGCTGATGATGGGCCTGTCTGGAGGACTTGAGGTCGGGTTTTGAAGGTGGCTTGAGCACGGAGATTTCAGTTGTGTGAACACGTATTTGTGGGACTTATATGTCCGGTAGTGTCCCTGTTAGAGCAATTTTTGATTGGATAACTATGGGATGAGTATGATGAGACTACGAAATATGTTCAGATTGTTCGAATGTGATGAGAAGAGTTTACTTGAGATGTAACAAGGATTATGGGGTGTTTGATTTCTGTCTTGATTTGGCGTATGGTCTCGAGTTATGGGTGTGTTTAGGGATCTCTTATGTTGTTTAGTTGTGGAGTGAAGTAGATTCTCATGTCTTCTTGATGAGTTCAGAATCAAGAAGATTAAGTGATTACGTAGTAGTCGTGACTGTGGAAGGGTATAGAGAGATGTCGGTTTGAGGCAGAGCAGGCGGGTTATCTCCTGCGAGGTGTCCTGAGGTTGTGTGGTCCTTATGATATTTTGTAGAGAGTTCTCTTTTACCAGTGAATGATAATTGTTGCAATTTGAGTTTGGATAGCTTGTGGAAGTTGGCTTGACTATTACAAGGGTGAATGCGAGATTTGCAGATGATTTGAGGTATTATATGGTTTGTGTTACATGGGCTTGCAAAGGATTTAGTTGAATTTCAGTGCGGGATTCTGGCAGTAATAGAGTATGGGTATCTTGATGTTATCGAGTGTTTTGTTCTGTGGCTTTGGGCCAAGTGGGGGAGTCTGCTATCGACGAGTTGATTGCACGGTTATGTGTTGTATTGGTTTCGGGTCGGTGTATAATGGTGAATCAATTATGACTTGTAGGGGTCGAGATCGAGGATGACTCGGGTAAAGGAATTTCTGGATACAGGTTGTATTACACTCTATGGGTATATGGGAATCATAAAATAATTGAGTGGTTATTCGTGAAGGATGTAGTGTACATGGAGTAGGAATTTGCTCGGTTGCTTAGGAGTGTGGGTTACTCCTTTGGGTGTCGTCGTGCCAATGGGGCACAAGTCATTTGGCCCATTTGGGGCGGTGCAATTGAGATTTGAGCAGAGTGGATGACTCTCGAAAATGGTTCTAATGGATTCAAGAATTATATGTAGCGATTTGGAATTTTGAAGTTTGGTACATGGCTAGAAACTAAGAGTTACATTGGATGGTGTCGAGACTTGTGGAATTTTTATACCATTGTGGATTATGCATTTCTGCGTCGAGAAGGTGAAGGACACAGTCTTAGGTTCACATAAGGTCTCTTTAGAGTGGGTATCTCGGTTGTGGTGCTTGGGGTGCTTAAGAGGGAAGTCAGCGGCTTATGGGCCTTAGGGCGTTATGGTTTTATACTAGGGTCTCTTGTGTGGTGAATTTTGGTTAAGGATCGTGGTGTTCCAGCAAGGAGAAGTATCAATTTGAAGTCAATTTGGAAGGGACTTGGAGAAATAGGACAGTGTGGTAGTAGGTTGGATCAGCACAGTAATGGATATAATCAGTTCTTTGGGTACTTATGATGTGGCTAGTCTCCACAAGTGTTTCGTGGCAATGCTCTTGGGTTTTGGCAACCTGTGTGGTTGGGTGAGTTAGAGAGATTCAGTTCTGATAGCTTGGTTGTGTGCAAATGGGTTTCAAAGAGTTCCCACTAGGTTTTACCACGGTTCGAGGAGTATATTTCCTACCGGCATGAGGAATATGTTGCGTATTGGGATTTTCTCCGGGATGAGATCAATGGAAGGTTTCTGACTGATCGGGTATGTATTCTGCTTGTGACTCAGAGTTGATTATGAGATCCTTCTACTCTTCACAGGATGGCATGGTAGATGCGGTGTGTTGTGTGGGATTGAGATTTGCATGTGCAAGGTCACAGTTCAGTTTTGAAGGGAAGGACATAAATTCGTAGGCAGCATAGATGGTTTCAGATGACTAGGTATATGATATTACTAATCGGTATGGCCTGATGAGAGTATACATTTCAGAAAGGGGCAATGTGTTTTGATTTATGGGTACTTCATTGGTATTGCGACACTTTCCTGGTTGATCGGCTGCTGATATTCAAATTTTGCTATGTGGCACGGAAGAATTTTAGAAGTATTTCTCGTGGGATGATCGTATATGAGAGATGTGTTAGACATTCTAGCGGTGGAGATGGAATCAGATATGGTGATTTGTGTGTTTTATGGATTTAGAGGCTGGGAGTTCTCAGGAGCAGATTGTTTCATGGTTGTGGACTGTGAGGTTGTAGCCGAAGCTAGCCAGATGATAGTATGTATTACGATTCAGTATTTGTGGATTTTCAAAGGGTTATTTATCTATTTGTGGGTGATCAGAGTTGATTTGGGGGTCCATTGGTAGGCCCAATTAGGATGTGTATCACCGAGCCAGATTGGTTGGCTCCATACTACTATTGTTGAGGGATGTGCCATTCGGTTGTTGTTGAGCTTATTCGTGTTTTGAGATGATCTGTGAGTTACTCTTCTATGCTACGAGGAGTTGTGATTCGTTGGTTATATGCACATATGATGCGGTTCTATTGGGGCCTTATAACAGAATTTGAGCGAGAAAAGTATTGGGTATTGCTTGGTTAATAGAGTATTGGATATGTTCTTTCGGGTTTTGTGTGGCATTGTGTCATTTTATTTTCCGTGGTTATGGTAATGCACTTGGAGTACTTGATGTCGAATTGCGCATGGTTAATGATTTTTAGCATGGTGGCTTGAGGTATTACATATGGACCGATATTTGGATAGGGTCAAGCATTGCGGTAGAGTTATATTAAAATATGATCCTTTGTGTTAGATTCGTGTGTTTTGGTTCTACGGTGTGTGATAGGTTCTTAGCATTGCATTGTGGTGGTACTTGTGGAGCTTGCGGGACTGTTCTCCCGTCTGAATAACCTTTCCATGATTTTGAGTATATTTGAAAGGTTGCTTATTGTTGCACGGATTGCACGGGTTATGGTGTCAGATTGTATTGATGTGGCATGTCACTAGAGTGGTCGTGTTGGATGAGATGAGATCATTGGATATAGGATGGATACTATCGTAATTGATTACAGCATGTTTGGAAGGATAATATCGAAAGCCGGCTTAGAATTTGCTATAGTTCTTGTCGAATTAGAGGGAATTCCATGACTGGTTGATATGATGAATGGTTATGAGTTTTGCGTGTTTCTTTCATCATCGGCAGTGTATGAAGGTTTTAAAACAAGGTTTTGTTCGATATGAAGTTTATTACCGGCATTAGGTAGATTTGAGCAGGTACTATGATTAGAAATCATTGCTTCGAGCATTTGAGCTATGTGGTATTTGAATGTGAGTATTTGAGTTATGGTTACGGCTTTTGGTACATCTTATTCGGACTTATACGGTATGTAGATGCGAAATTATGATCTTATAAGAAATTCCGGATGTTGGAAATTTGATTCGAAGGCTTGTGGGTTAGGTTGAATTAAGAAATTTTAGTTATGTTGTGTTATCGAACCTATATGGGATAGGGTGACCTGGGATCACCCCCGGGTATATGCATGGCAAGGTTATACGGCAGTTTGATGGCTTTGAGAACAACTCTGGCAAGCTCCTTTAGGTGATTTCGGACTTAGGAGCGCGTCCGGATTGGTGATTCGGATGTCCGTAGTTGAATTTGGCTCGAAATGGGTTGAAGTTATGGAAAGTTTGACCGGGACTGGACTTTTTGATATCGGATTTGGATTGTGATTCCGGGAATTTAAATAGCTTCGTTATGTCTTTTGGGACTTGTGCGCAAAATTTGAAGTCATTCCGGATTAATTTTCTATGTTTCAGCACGAGTTGTTGAATTTGAAAGTTCAAAGTTCATAGATTTAGATTTGAGGTGCGATTCGTCGTTTCAATGTTGTTATGTGTAATTTGAGGCCTCGAGTAGGTCTGTGTTATGTTATTGGACTGGTTGGTATATTCGGATGGGGTCCTGAGGGGCTCGGGCATGTTTCGGATTGATTTCAAATCATTTTCTTCAATGTTGCTATTGTTGGTTCTGGTATGACCGCACATGCTGTTGGTTTGCGCAGGTGCGAGGGTCGCAAAAGCGAACAAAGGGTCGCAGGAGCAAAAATATTGCGGGGAGAAGGGTTCCGCAGAAGCAAAGATTATTTCGCATCTGCGAAGGCGCAGATGCGGTGAGTTGAGCACATAAGCGGATTGGAAGCGCAGAAGCGACAAGTGGGCGCGCACCTGCGAGTGCGCAAATACGGGTATTTTACCGCAGGTGCAAAGGCAGACCTCCAGTGCTTCTCTGCAGAAGCGTGTTTTTTGTCGCAAATGCGACGCCGCTGAAGCGGCTAATGTGCCGCAAGTGTGAAAGTGCTGGGCAGCATGATAAATACAAGGGTTCACGATTTTGGCTACATTTTAACATTTTCAAGCTCGGATTGAGGCAATTCTTGGAGCAATTTTCATTTTGTGCAATGGAGTAAGTGTTTTCTACTCATTGTTTTATCTTATATCATGAATCTATTTTCGTTTTTGGCCTAAAGTTTTATAATATGAATTTTTGAGTTTTGAACATCGAATTGGAGTCAGATTTGAGTAAAACTAGCATGGTTGGACTCGTAATTGAATGGGTTGTTAGATTTTTTAAATTTTGTTTGGTTCAGAGGTGCGGGCCCGGGATGGGATTTTGGCCGATTTTGGGCTTTTGATTCAAGATTTGATCTTTTCGATCGAGATTGGTTCTTTTTGCATTGTTTAATGTATTTGAGTTGTTTTAGGTTAGTGTTTGAGCTGTTTGGAGGTCGGAACGCACGGGATGGCATTTTGGAGCATCGCTTGGCCTGCTTGGTGTTGGAATTGGCTTGTTTGAGATAAGTAACTCTTCTAATCTTAGTGCTGAGGGTATGAAACTGTAACGACCCGGCCGGTCTTTTTGAGTATTACAACCCCGTTCCTCCATTTACTGCTCAATTTATGCTTTACAGTTGTTTTATGACTTACCGGACTAATTGGTTCGGGTCCGGTGAGGTTTTGGAAGGAATTGGAACACTTAGTTCTAAGGTTTAAAGCTTAAGTTAAGATAGTGACCGGATGTCCCCGGAATGGAGTTTTGATGATTCCAATAGCTACGTATGGTGATTTTGGACTTAGGAGCGTGTCCGGAAAATTATTTAGAAGTCCGTAGTGGAATTTGGCTTGAAATGGCGAAAATTAAATTTTTCGGGATGTTTAACCGGGGAGTTGACTTTTTGATATCGGGACCGGAATCTGATTCTAAAAATTTTAATACCTCCATTATGCCATTTATGACTGGTGTGCAAAATTTGAAGTCAATCGGATGTGATTTGATAAGTTTTTACGTCGTTTGTAGAAGTTGTAAATTTCAAAGTTTATCAGGCTAGAATCCGTGGGGAATTCGTGTTTTTGATGTTGTTTGAGGTGATTTGAGGGTTCGCCCAAGTTTGTATGATGTTTTAGGACTTGTTGGTATGTTTGGTTGAGGTCACGGGGGTCTCAGGTGTGTTTCATGGTGAGTTTTGAGCGAGTCCGGGCATTTTCGGCACTCTAATGTTGTTCTGGAACTTTTGGAAAAGTGCAGACCGCACAATTTTGTGCGCGGCCGCACTCCAGAGGAAAAGTGTGGACCGCACAATTTTGTCTGCGGCCGCACTTCTAGTGATTTCCGCAGGTTCACTGGTCCGACTTCGCAGGCTTATATCTTTTGATCTACAAAGAATTTGGAGATGATTCAAAAATAAAAGTTGTAGCCCTTCGTGTCTAATTTCCAGAAGGGTACAGAAATCATCATTTGGACATTTGTAGAGAAAGTTGTGGCCAATTTACTGAATCTTGGTAGTGGAGAAGCTGCGAAGTGTGGCGGCATAATTTTTGTGTGACCGCAGAAGCTAGGATGTGCGACCACACTTGGAATTGTGCGGACCGCACATTGTGAGGTCAGATTGGGTACTATATAACTGAGGTTTAGGGTACTATTTCATTTTTTGACTTTGGGAGCTCGGTTTGAGACGATGTTTCGTGGAATTTTCAAGAAAATCATCGGGGTAAGTGATTCTAACTCGGATTTGGTTAACATACATGAATATATCATTGTTTTCATCATTCAATTAGTAGTTTGATATGGAAATTTGGGGAAAATTGTAGAAATTTCATAAAATAAATTTTTGTGATTTGAATGTCGATTCGAACTCGGATTTGAGTGGAACTAGTATGGTTGGACTCGTAATTAAATGGGTTATCGGATTTTGTGAGCTTCGTCGGATTCCGATACGTGGGCCCCACGGGCGATTTTTGAGTTCAATTTTGGATTTTATTGGAAAATTAGTATTTTCCTATGGATTTAATTCCTGTAATTTGTATTGACTAAAACGAATTAATTATGACTAGATACGAGGCTTTCGGAGGCAAATTTGTGAGGCAAAGGCTTAGCAGAGTAAAGAATTACATGCTTTGAGGTAAGTAACTCTTCTAATCTTGGAGGTGAGGGCATGAACCCTGAATATACGTATTATGTGAATTGTTTGGAGGTAACTCACATGCTAGGTGACGGGCGTGTGGGTGTGCACTATAAAAATTGTGACGTAATTGGTTTCGTGAAATTTTGTAGTCAAATAATCTTGACATTTTCTATGTAGTATTATGTGTTAAATAAATTGAGCTGAGAATCATATTAAAAATCATGATGAGGCTATGTGTCAGTATTATTGAGACCCACAGAGGTCATAATGCTGTTGAATTATTTGTTTAAAATGAAATTTCATACTCAGTCATGTTCATTCATTTTATATTATCTCTCAGTCTCTGTTGATATTTGTTGTTTCATCATATCATCATTTTGGGCTAGTTTCATGACATTGTGAGCCCGACAGACTGGAGAGATTGATGAATGAGTGAGGCCGAGGGCCTGATTGTGAGGATAATTATGGGATCGGGCTGCACGCCGCAGCAGGCCATATTGGCTTTATATACTTTATTATTATGGGATCGGGCTGCGCGCCGTAGCAGGCTAGATTGACTTATTATAGCACGTGAGTTGTCCGTACGGATCCAGATATTATACCATAGTACGTGAGTTATCCGTGCAGAATGTGAGTTGTCCGTGCGGATCCAGATATTGATACAATAGCACGTGAGTTGTCCGTGCAGATTATAGTACTTGGGATGAAGGAGCCCCTCCAGAGTCTGTACACACCCCCAGTGATCGCAGGTACCTACTGAGTGCGAGTGCCCAGTGCTGAGCGATTGGGAGGATTGAGTGACTAGGAGGACTGAGTGAAATGATACTCTGAGAGTATGCATATGATTTTATCACTGAGTTGCATCGCATTGAAATGCACATTTGACATACAGGCATAGAGATGCATTTTCCTTATATTGTACAGTATCATCTCATTCATGATTTCTTACATATACTGGTCTATGGGCATAATGATACATTTTCCACTGGCTATCTGGAAAGAAAAATAAAACATCTTATTTATTGTGGAAAGGATTCTTTTTGGGAAAATTACTGTTTTCAAACATACTCATGTTTTTGGCAACTTCGATAAACGATTTGGTTTTTTTCCACTGATGTACTTGAAAGGCAGAACTATTTTCAGAAATCATGATTCAGCTGCGCATTTTATCTCTGGGTTACTTCTTTTATTACTTGCTTTATGCTATTATGAATTGTTGTTGCTTATGGGAGTTGGACTCTGACGTTGGTACAAGCTTGTAACTACTTTCAACCTAAGGTTAGATTTGTTACTTATTGAGTACATGGGATCGGTCGTACTCATACTACACTTCTGCACCTTGCGTGCATATATTGGATGTTGATGTTGCTGTACTCGATGAGAGCTAGAATTGAAGATGTACCTGTGTTCCGGTTGTAGGTTCCTCTTGTTCAGGGTAGCCTTAGATTTATAAGAATCTGTTTATGTACATTTCAAACAGATGATATATTTATTTCATACTAGTTTTGTAAATTCTAATCTTAGAAGCTCATGATTTGTACTACCAGTCTTTAGGGAATGAATAAGATTTATATAATTTCTTTTGCTTAATTGCTTTATTAATTGTTATTGGAATTGGTTAGGTGCCATCACGACTAGTTAGATTTTGGGTCGTGACAAGTTTGTATCAGAGCTCTAGGTTCATAGGTTCTACAAGTCATGAGCAAGTGTCTAGTAGAGTCTTGCGGATTGGTATGATGACGTCCATACTTATCTTCGAGAGGCTATGGGGCATTTAGGATAATTTCCCATCTTTCTTTCTTTATCATGCGTAATTGATTTAGCTTGAAATATAACTCTTTGAATTCCTTCCACGCATTCGGATGTGCACATGAGTGCTCGGTATCAGCTGTGTATCGCCAGCTTGTGATTTCAGGGATGAGGTGCGAGATGTGTATTCTGTGTTTTGGTGATAGGCCAGTCTGGAGGACTTGAGGCCAGGTTTGGACCATAGCTTAGGCTCGGTAGCTTCAGTTGTAACTTGTACATTTGGACTCATATGCCTGGTAGTATCCCTATGAGTGGAAAATTTGTGGCTCGATGGGCGGTCGAATGGCTATATGATGATGATGATGCCATTGTGGGATGTGTTAAGATGCATTGAATGTGACGAGAAGTGTTTCCATGGAATGTACAGAGGGCTATTGGGTGATTGATTTTCGTTTGATGCGACGTACAGTCTCGAATTGTGAGTGTGTTAAAGGATCTGTCATGCAGTTTAATTGTGGAGAGAATTAAATTTTCATGTCTTGTTAATGAGTTTGGACTCAGGAAGATTAAGTGATTGCGTAGTAATTGTGGATGCGAAAGGGTATAACAAGATGCCAATTTGAGGCTAAGGATGTGGGTTATCTCCTGGAGAGTAATCTACGTAGGTGTGTTCCTTATAATGTTGAGTGGAGAGTTTCTTTTCTGCCAACGGGGCATAGGTGTTGAGACTTGAATTTGAATCTGGTTGAGAAAGTTGACTTCAGTGTCAAGAAAATGAATGCTAGTTTAGCGGATGATTGAGGTATTTTTATGATTGGTGTTGCATGAGCTTGAGAAGAATTTTCGTTGAACTGACTGCGGTATTATGACAGTAATAAAGTATGGGTACTATGAGTTATCGAGTGTTTTAATTTATGGCTTTGAGCCAAGTGGGGGAGCATGCTATTGACAATTCAATTTCATGGTTATATGTAAAGGTTTAGTTTTGGGCTGAGGCATATTTGTGGGTTAGTTATGACTTGCAGAGGTTGAGATCGAGGATGACTCGAATAAGACAATTCCTGGATACGGGTTATATTGCACTTATGAATATATGAAAATCATGGAATGAGTGAGTTGTTATTTATGAAGGATGTAGTGCGCACGGAGTATGAATTTGATTGGTGGTGTTAAGCAGCGGTACTTCTATGAGTGTTGTTGTGCTAATGGGGCATGTGTCTTTTGGCCCGTTTGGGCGGTGCAATTGATATTTGAGCAGAGTGGACGACTCTTGAGAAATTCTAATGGATTCAAGATTAATATGTAGCAATTGAGAATTTTTGGCAGATTTGTTTATGGCTAAAATCTGAGTTTTAAGTTGGATGGTGTCGAGGCTTGTGGAATTTTTGTATATCATTATAGATTTTATATTTCAGTATCAGAAAGGTAAATGAAACGGCCTTAGACTCAAATAAGGTATTTTCATAGTGGTTTTTTTGGTTGTGGTATTTATAGGGTTAATTATGATATGGTGAAACTCTACAAATGTTTTGGTGGCAATATTCTTGGGTTTTGGTGACCTACTTGGTTTGGTTGAGTTAGAGGAATTTAGTTCTAATAGCTTGGTTATGTGCAAATGGATTTCAAAGTGTTCTTGATGGTTTCTACCATGGTTATAACCAGATATTTTCTACCGATGTGGAGATTGTGTTGTGTATTGTGATTTCCTCCTGGAAGGAAGCAAGAGAAAGGTTTCTAACTAACCAGGTATGTAAATTGCTGGTGACTCAGAGTTGATAATGAGATTTTTGTGCTTGTCATATGATGGAATGATAGATATGGTGTGTTGTGAGGGATTAAGATTTATATGTACAAGGTGGCAGTTCATTCCTGAAGGGAAGGTCACAAATTCTGGATAGAATGGTCAATTTTAGATATTTAGATGAATGTTATAACTGCTCGGTAATCCTTGAGAATGATGCAGATTTCAGAAGGCGCATTGTGTTTTGACTTACAGATGTTCATCGGTATTGCGGTACTCACCTGGTTGATAGACTGCTGATATTCAAATTACTGCTATGTGGTACAGAAGGATTATGAAAGTATTACTCGTAGGATGATCGTGCATGAAAGATGTGTTAGTCATTCGAGTGCTATAGTTGGGATCAGTTATGATGATTAATGTGTCCTATGAATTTGGAGACTGAGAATTCTCAGAAGTATATTGTTTCAGGGTTGTGACCTATTTGAGGTGAGTATTTTATTTAAACTTAGTGGAGGCACTAGTTTCGTTAATTATTTATGCTAGCTACGCGCTATGTGTGCGCATATGTATGGGGTTTGAGCCCATGTGCGAGCACTAGGGCAATTATTCGTGCTCGAAAGAATGCTTAGGGTACGATATGCCTAGAGTTGACTTTTAAGCATAAAGTGTGATATCAGACTTTGCACGTGCATACACTATGGCGTGTTATTTATACCAGTCCAGGAGCATGATTATTTGTGATAGCTACGCGCTATAAGTGTACTTGTTTAATTGCTCATGTATGATATGCTGGGACTGGAGGCCTGTGACCATGCCAGGCGATTCATATTATTGGCACGTGAGTTGTTTGTGCCGTGTGTGGGAATTTTATTTCTATGATAATTTATCTGATTCATTAATTTCCTTCCTTTACAATTGTGCACATGCGCCTATGATTATCCTCCTTACGAAATTTGAGGAGTTGGTTGTAACATTGTGGTTGTGGTGGTTCTTGTTGAACTGGCAATACGGTTCTCTTCCTTGAGACATCTCCCATATTTGGGTACGCTAATTGCGCTGTTGTGACTAGAGTTATATTGATGTGGCGTGTCTGTGGGATAGTTGTATTTAATAATATAAGGTCATTGGACCTAGAATGGGTACTATCATGTTTGATTACAGTATATTAGGAAGGATAATATTGAAAGTCAGCTTAGCAAGTGATTATGGTTCTGGTTGGGGCGAGAGAGCTCCATGACTTATTGATCTGATAAGGGGTCATGAGATTCCGCATGTTTCTTTCATTATCATCTATGTACGAAAGTTTTGGAACAAGGTTTTGTTTGTTATGGGGTTTTATACTAGTACTTGGTTGGTTTTTGAGTAGTTATTGTGATCGGGAATGGTGCTGCGAGTATGAAAGTTGTGTGGTATGTTTTGTGATTATATATGGAGTTATGGTCATTGTTTGGTACAACTTGTTCAAACTTATACAGTGTATAGAAGTGAGACTCGGGTCTTGTAAGATATTTTGGATGTTAGAATTTGGGCTCTAAGTTTTATGGACTAATGTTAAAATAATGATTTTCAATGTTGTCAGGCCTATATGGAATAGGGTGGCATGGGATCACCCCGGGTATATGCATGGTAAGATGGAATAGTGATGTGATGGATTGGAGACAACTCTTGGCATGTTCGAGGACGAATGTATGTTTAAGTGGGGGAGAATGTAATGACCCGACCGATTTTTTTGAGTAATACAACCCCGTTTCCCCATTTACTACTCAATTTATGCATTACAGTTGTTTTATGACTTACTAAACTAATTTGCTCGGGTTCGGTGGGGTTTTGGAATGAATTGGAATACTTAGTTTCAAGGTTTAAAGCTTAAGTTAAAATAGTGACCGAATGTCGACTTATGTATAAACGACCCCGCAATGGAGTTTTGATGATTCCAATAGCTACGTATGGTGATTTTGGACTTAGAAGCATGTCCAGAAAATTATTTGGAAGTCCGTAGTGGAATTTGGCTTGAAATGGCAAAAATTAAATTTTTCGGGATGTTTGACCAGGGAGTTAACTTTTTTGATATCGGTGCCGGAATCCGATTCTAAAAATTTTAATACCTCCATTATGTCATTTATGACTTGTGTGCAAAATTTGAAGTCAATCGGACATGATTTGATAGGTTTTGACGTCGTTTGTAGAAGTTATAAATTTCAAAGTTCATTAGGCTTGAATCCGTGGGGAATTTGTGTTTTTGATGTTGTTTGAGGGTTCGCCCAAGTTCGTATGGTGTTTTAGGACTTGTTGGTATGTTTGGTTGAGGTCACGGGAGCCTCGGATGTGTTTCGGGGTGAGTATTGAGCGAGTCCGGGCATTTCGGCACTCTAATGTTGTTCTGGAACTTTTTGAAAAGAGCGGACCGCACAATTTTGTGTGCGACCGCACTCCAGAGGAAAAGTGCGGACCGCACAATTTTGTGTGTGGCCGCACTTCTAGTGATTTTTGCAGGTTCACTGGTTCGACATCGCAAGCTTATATCTTTTGATCTACAAGGAATTTGGAGATGATTCAAAAATTAAAGTTGTAGCCCTTCGTGTCTAGTTTCCAGAAGGGTACAGAAATCATCATTTGGACATTTGTAGAGAAAGTTATGGCCAATTTACTGAATCTTGGTAGTGGAGAAGCTGCGAAGTGTGGCCGCATAATTTTTTTGTGACTGCAGAAGCTAGGATGTGCGACCACACTTGGAATTGTGCGGACCGCACATTGTGACGTCAGATTGGGTACTATAGAACCGAAGTTTAGGGTATTATTTCATTTTTTTACTTTGGGAGCTCGGTTTGAGACGATGTTTCGTGGAATTTTCAAGAAAATCATCGGGGTAAGTGATTCTAACTCGGATTTGGTTAACATACATGACTATATCATTGTTTTCATCATTCAATTAGTAGTTTGATATGGAAATTTGGGGAAAATTGTAGAAATTTCATAAAATAAATTTTTGTGATTTGAATGTCGATTCGAACTCGGATTTGAGTGGAACTAGTATGGTTGGACTCGTAATTGAATGGGTTATCGGATTTTGTGAGCTTCGTCGGATTCCGAGACGTGGGATTTTTTAGTGTAATTTTGGATTTTATTGGAAAATATTTTCCTATGGAATTAATTCCTGTAATATGTATTGACTGAAACGATTTAATTGTGACTAGATACGAGGCTTTAGGAGGTAAATTTGCGAGGCAAAGGCATAGCGGAGTAAAGAATTGCACGGTTTGAGGTAAATAAATTTTCTAATCTTGGAGCTGAGGGTATGAACCCTAAATATACTTATTATGTGAATTGTTTGGAGGTGACGCACATGCTAGGTGACGGGCGTATGGGCGCGCACTATAGAAATTTTGACGTAATTGGTTCTGTGAAATTTTGTATTCAAATAATCTTGGTATTTTCTATGTAGTATTATGTGTTAAAGAAATTGAGCTGAGAATCATATTAAAAATCATGCTGAGGCTATTTGCCAGTATTATTGAGACCCACACACAGAGGTCATATTGCTGTTGAATTATTTGTTTAAAATGAAATTTCATACTCAGTCATGTTCATTCATTTCATATTATCTCTCAGTCACTGTTGCTATTTATTGATTCATCATATCATCATTTTGGGCTAGTTTCATGACATTGTAAGCCCAAGAGACTGGAGAGATTGATGACTGAGTGAGGCCGAGGGCCTGATTGTGAGGATAATTATGGGATCAGGCTGCACGCCGCAGCAGGGCATATTGGCTTTATATACTTTATTATTATGGGATCAGGTTGCATGCTGCAACAGGCCAGATTGGCTTATTATAGCCCGTGAGTTGTCCGTGCGGATCCAGATATTATACCACAGCACGTGAGTTATCTGTGCAGCACGTGAGTTGATCGTGCGGATCCAGATATTGATATTATAGCAGATATATATATTATAGCACGTGAGTTATCCGTGCAGATTATAGCACTTGGGCTGAAGGAGCCCCTCCGGAGTCTGTGCACACCCCCAGTGAGCGCAGGTACCTACTGAGTCCGAGTGCCGAGTGCTGAGCGATTGGGAAGATTGAGTGACTGGGAGGACTGAGTGAAATGATACTCTGAGAGTATGCATATGGTTTTATCACTGAGTTGCATCGAATTGACATGCACATTTGACATACAGGTATAGAGATACATTTTCTTCATGTTGTATGGTATCACGTCATTCATGATTTCTCACACATACTGGCCTATGGGCATAATTATGCATTTTTCACTGGCTATCTGGATAGAAAAATGAAACATCTTATTTATTGAGGAAAGAAATTTTTTGGGAAAATTACTGTTTTAAAACATACTCATGTTTTTGGCAACTTTGGTAAACGATTTGATTTTTTTCCACTGATGTACTTGAAAGGCAGAACTATTTTCAGAAATCATGATTCAGCTGATCATTTTATCTCTGGGTTACTTCTTTTATTACTTGCTTTATGTTGTTATGAATTGTTGTTGCTTATGGGAGTTGGACTCTGACCTTGGTACAAGCTCGTGACTACTTTCAACCTAAGGTTAGGTTTGTTACTTATTGAGTACATGGGGTCGGTTGTACTCATACTACACTTTTGCACCTTGCGTGCAGATATTGGATGTTGATGTTGCTATACTCGACGAGAGCTGGAATTGAAGACGTACCTGCGTTCGGGTTGTAGGTGCCTCTTGTTCAGGGTAGCCTTAGATTTATAAGAATCTGTTTATGTACATTTCAAACAGATGATGTATTTATATCATACCAGTTTTGTAAATTCTTATCTTAGAAGCTCATGATTTGTACTACCAGTCCTTTGGGAATGAATAAGATTTAGATAATTTCTTTTGCTTAATTGCTTTATTAATTATTATTGAAATTGGTTAGTGGTTAACTGGCTTACCTAGCGGGTTGGGTTAGGTGCCATCACGACAAGTTGGATTTTGGGTCGTGACAGAAACCCCAAAATACGTGTTATGTGATTTGTGTTGAGGTGACGCACATTCTAGGTGACAGACGTGTGGGCGTGCACCATGTGAATTGGGACTCTGTTGTTTCCATGGCACTGAATAGTGGCCCTATATATTTGATATCCATGTTTTCACCATGTGATAAAGTAATTGAGCTGTCAATCATGCTATATATCATGTTTGGGATTTATGCCGATATTGTTTGGACCCATAGTGGTCGTTTCTTACTTTCATCTCACTGATTTCATTGATATTTCGAACTCAGTCATATTCATGCATTCATACCATATCTTAGTCTCAGATATTATTTATTGATACATCATATCATTGTTGTCGGGCTAGTTTCATAACATTGTGAGCCCATGAGTGAGACTGGAGAGATTGATGGCTGAGTGAAGCCTAGGGCCTGAGTGAGAGTGACATTTTGGGATCGGGTTGCACGTCGCAACGAGCCTTCGGGCTATATATATATTATTGGATCGGGTTGCACGCCGCAATAATATTGGACCGGGTTGCACGCCGCAATAATATTGGATCGGGCTGCACGCCGCAACAATATAGCGTTTGGGCTAAAGGAGCCCCTCTGGAGTCTGCACGCCCTCAGTGAGCGCAGTTGACTATATATATGTAGATCGGGTTTCACGCCACAACGGGCCTTATGGTCATATATGGATCGGGCTGCAAGCCGCAGCTGGTATTGTACAGCGCTAAGTGATTGAGTGTGCTGAGCCTTGAGCATAGTGAGAGAGAATGCGATACAGTGAGATTGAGTACACTGAGTGTGTGAGTACATGATTCATCTCTGAGATACATGGCATTGGCAAGCACCATGACATACATGCATATAGATGCATTTTTGCTCATGTTGTACGGTATCACATCATTCATGACTTTTTACACACATTGATATGTGGGCATATAGAGGTATTTCAAACTTGCTATCTGGAAAGAAAATAAAACATCTTATTTATTATGGAAAGGATATTTGGAAAAATCACAGTTTTCAAACTTACTCGTATTTTTGGCATTTTCGGTAAAAGATTGGGTTTTCACTAAGATACTTGATGTTATGAACTGTTGTGAGATATTTTTATTGGACTCGACCTTGGTACAAGCTCGTCACTACTTTCAACCTAAGGTTATATTTGTTACTTATTGAGTACATGGGGTCGGTTGTACTCATACTACACTTTTACACCTTGCGTGCAGATGTTGGTTGCTGATGTTGCTGTGTTCGATGGGAGCTAGATTGAAGATGTACCTGTGTCCCGGCTGTAGCTGCCTCTTATTCGTGGTTGCTTTAGATCTGTAAAACTCTGTTTATGTACTATTCAAACAGACTATGTATTTATTTTATTTTCGTTTTGTATACTCTATTCTTAGAAGCTCATGATTTGTACTACCAGTTCTTGGGGGAAATGTATAAGATTCAGATAATTCCTTTTGTTCAATTGTCTTATTAATATTATTGAAATTGGATGGTTATTAGTTGGCTTACCTAGCGGGTTGAGTTAGGTGCAATCACGACTAGTGGATTTGGGGTCGTGACATAGTGGTACCCATGCAGCTTTGTAGGATCATACTTGGGACTTTGTGGTAAGCTATCTTAATTGATCCGATCCACAACACATGAAGTTTCCCTTCCCTACTTATCTACCCCTATCTATTTATTTCTTCCAGACAAATATTATTTTTCAATTTAGATAGTTTAGTCTTGATGGATGCCCGTGATGATGTGACATCATATTTTGGGAGATTGTGAGACAGTTGTAGTTGGGTGCACAAGCTAAAATAATGTATTTTAGCTTGTGCACCCAACTACTTTTTTTCTTAAATTCAAAGTCATGTTTCCTTATTCTTTTTAATTTGTTCATTTTCTTTTCATGTTTCCTATATTTCTGAGGAGGATGTAAAGGGAGATCGAATTGAAACTGTAAAATTAAATATATAGTTACCAAAAAAATATGATGGTGATGTTCCTGCAGGCTTATTGTTAAAGAGGAGGAAGTTGTAATAATAAAGGTAAGGCCAAGATGGAAAAGAGGAACAAAAATTACATTTGAAGGTAAGGGGATGAGAGACCAGGCACGCTTCCAGCTGATATAGTCTTCTCGATTGTTGAGAAAACACATCCATTGTTCAAGAGAGAAGGAGATGACTTGGTGCTTGGAGTTGAAGTCCCTCTACTCCAGGCTCTCACATGCTGTATAATCACTGTACCTCTTTTGGGTGGAGACGAGATGACTATGTCATTTGACCAAGTTATTTATCCAGTTTTTGAGAGAATCATACCATGCCAAGGCATGCCTAAACCTAAAGAAGACACTAGGAGAGGGGACCTTCTTCTTCAGTTTCTTATCGAATTTCTTTTAGATCTAAGTCGGGAACAAAGGTTCCAGATTGTTAGCATACTAGAAGATTGCTCTTGATGATGTTGCTAATTAATTCGAGGGTTATTCGAATTAATTAGAGATCCTAGGAGATTCTTATGGCCCAATTTCATGTCGAACATAATTTACTTTTGATTTGAATGAGGAACAACGGCCACATGTTATTATATTAGTAGTAAGACTGGTCTTGGATATATATTCATAGGGGGTCTTTTCTCTTCATGTGTTATGTATATAAAGATGGTAGTTGTGCTCCAATTTATTGTCGAATTTTGTTTGATTTGGTTTTGGTTTTAAGTAATAAATAACCGGAAAAAAATTGAACCACACTAATTATAAATTTGCCTATTTAAAATTTACTAGTCTCTGTATTTGTGCGATATACGAATATCTTTAGGGGCAGAGCAAGATTAAAGAAAGAGGAGTCTCTTTCTCTTTCGCCAAAAAATAACATATAACGTGTAAATATGATAAATACCAATTTTTTAATTATATATAATCTATTAAATCCCCTAGATTAAAAAAATCTAATTACGTGATCGACTAAGGGTTTCAAAACTTACTACTTTTGAATCCTCTTGTATCACTACTAGAAATCAGGAAAAAACAGACCAAGCCATACCGACCAATATTGGTCGGTCAAAAAAAGCGACCAAAAATCGTCCAACACGGACGGAAACAACAAAAAATATTTAATATTTTTTTAAAATTAAATACCGACCAACTTTGATCGGTATAATGGTCAAAAGGTTGACCGAAGTGGTCAGACTTGCTTAGTCAAAGCAACATTTTGATTACCGACCAACTTTGGTCGATAATGTGGACCCAATTTTTTAAATTTTAATAATTATATTATTATTTAAAATATTTTATAAAATTTAAAGAATCTATATTTAAGATTACCGACCAAAGTTGGTCAGTTATTGCAGGGGAAGCATTTACCGACCAACTTTGGTGGGTATATTTTATTTCCTGGAAAATAAACGACCAAAATTGGTCGGTTATTAGGTCAAACATGGTCAAACTTTTGAATCACTTTAATATTTACTATCTAAATAATATAAATGTAATCCATTAACACTTTATTTTGTAATACAAATAATGAATACACTAACATATACTATAACAAGCTATATATAGTTAAAGTAGTACAACAAAGTGTGTGTATATATATATATATATATATATATATATATATATATATATATATATATATATATATATATAGAGAGAGAGAGAGAGAGAGAGAGAGAGAGAGAGAGAGAGAGAGAGAGAGAGAACACGAAGTGCTAGGGCCACAAGGTCGAGTTCTTTTGGGGATAGATTTGTGAAGAAGCAATAATTTAATTAGTATATATAATTGATCATCATCAAATATATCTATTTGTAAATTGATTCATCGATTTATAACTTACTTAGATGCATCGATGAATATTAAAAATAAAACGTCTCGACCTATATCGGTTAATATTAAAAACAAAACGTCTCACCTATATCGATTAATCTATGTCATGAATTATTAGTGATGAATTTGACATGTATATATATATCTGCATTACAAATTAAACAAACGAAAGAAGTTATTAACATTAAGTAAACGAGTTAATAGGTGAAATATGGTCAAACTTTTAATTTGAATCACATTAATATTTACTATCTAAATAATATAAATATAATTCGTTAACACTTTATTTTGTGATACAAATAATAAATACACTAACATATACTATAACGTGCTATATATATAGTTAAAGTTGTACAACGAAGTGTGTGTGTGTGTGTGTGTGTGTATGTAATCTGTTAACACTTTATTTTGTAATACAAATAATGAATACACTAACATATACTATAACAAGCTATATATAGTTAAAGTAGTACAACGAAGTGTGTGTGTGTGCATATATATATAGCTATATATATATAAGAACACGAAAGCGCTAGGACAACAAGTTCGGGTTTTTTTGAGATAGAATTGTGAAGAAGCAATAATCTAATTAGTATATATAATTTATCATCATCAAATATATCTATTTGTAAAATGATTCATCGACTTATAACTTACTTAGATGCATCAATGAATATTAAAAATAAAACGTTTTCACCTATATCGATGAATATTAAAAACAAAACATCTCGACCTATTTCGATTAATCTATGTCATGCATTATTAGTGATGAATTAATGAAATATAGAAAAATTAATACTAAACATCTTTGGCATGTATATATGTATGGATTACAAATTAAAGAAATGAAAGAAGTTATTGCATTAAGTAAACGAGTTAATAGGTCAAATTAACGACTAAACATATTTAAAATAGAATAATGTTGGTTTATCAATTGATAAATTTTTCGTACGTAGTAATGTATGCGATTGATCATCAATTAGAGTATAGTGTATGCGTGTGTATGTGTGTGTGTGAAATTACTCATATACTTAATTATAACTTAAAAAATTTACTTAGATAGATGCTATTATAATTTATTAAAAGTAATTAGTTAATATAATTATTTATAAAGATTATGCTTATAGTTTATAATTATTTATAATAATTGTATATGTGAATAAAATAAATGCTTATAGTTTATAATATTTTAAGAAATAAAATCACAAAAAAAAACAATTTTTTTTTTTTTAAATAACAGACCAAAGTTAGTCGGTTAATAGTCAAACGGTCAACACTTCATGTACCGACCAAAATTACCGATCAACTTTGGTCGAAAATTCTAATATTAGATCTGAAATACGGGATTCCCCCTCATTTCTCTTACCTCTCTTCTCCAAATTTTCATACTCCTCACTCAATACCCTTCCACTATCCTTCTCTATTTTCCTCACACAAATCCCATTCCTCACCCCACGTAGCCACTGCCCCGCGTCGCCACTCCTCCGCCGTCGCCGTTGCCACTGCTGCTGCTAGCCACTACCCAGCTGCTGCCCCTCCTTCTCCACCTCCTAAAAATTCTAGGTTTGAATTACAACTTATTTCTTTTGTATATAAATTTAATATTTTGTTAATTAGTTATAAATTAGTTAATTAGTGTTTCAATTGATTGTTTAACATTGCATTTTATTGAAATCTAGGGTTTAGGTCTTGTTTTAATTGAATTGATTACATATGGTGTAAATTGAATGTTTAAGTTTGTATTGTTTTGAATAGTTTAGTTACAATTGAATTATTAACTTTGAATTGAATTTAGTTTTTAGGATTTGTTCTTGTGAATTTTGTGGAAATGAAACAAAAGCATGAACATTAACTGCTAACAGTAACAAATATCTAATAAGCAACTGAATGCCACTCGGCATATACAATTATCACCTATGAAAAAAAGTATGAAAAACATTCCCAAAACCCGAAAACCCGCAAGTCACAAGCTACTAAGAAGTCTGAACTCTTATATACATCATTTCTACAGAAGGAAGGAAAAATGAATATAGGGGAATAGAGGGGGACTCCGAGGATCTGTGGGCGCGGAAAGATGTACCTTGAAGTCTCCAATAAGTAGCAGTGATTGCAACTAGTGATGAGGCTGGTAAGATGAACCTGGATCTGTACACGAAAAACATGTGCAGGAAAGGGCGTGAGTACACCACAATGGTACACAGTAAGTGCCAAGCCTAACCTCGGTCGAGTAGTGACGAGATCAGGTAAAAATATAATGAAATAAGACAGAACGAAATATCGCAGTAAAAAATAAATAAATACGGAAATCTAACTGGAATAGAATCAATGAAAGACAACAGCTCAGAACACAGTGATAACAACAGGAGATCTCCCGAGATACCGTCTCGTAGTCCCAAACGTAAATGTGCATGGGGATCTCCCGAAATACCTATCCGTAGTTCCAAAATAAATATGCTGAGAAGGAGTATCTCCCAAAATACCATTTCGTAGTCCCAAAGTAAATATGTGGTAATGGGGATCTCCCGGAATATCGTTCCGTAGTCCCAAATTAAATATGCAGCGCAACAAACCGAAATAACAGTTACAGCAAGAAATCCTACAGCTTAGACTAAGTTCAAGTCAAGGAATGCAGGTAATTTCATTAAACATACTGCACAGAGTTCAAATAGGCAGTAAAACAAGTAGGCATGTTATTCTAGTCTAAACAAGATAGTTACATATGCTAGTATGTTTCAAATAAGAAGAAAACAAGTTATGACTTAGTGAAAAACGGAGTTTTACATCAAATAGCCCGTGTACGTACTCGTCACCTCACGTACACGGCGTTCACATATCAAATAGTACCAAATCTTAAGGGGAGTTCCCCCATACGAGGTTAGGCAAGCCACTTACCTCGAACCAAGCTCAAATCAATCCATCACAATTCTCTTTCCACGGATATCCGACTCCGAATGGCTCAAATCTAGCAAAAACCAATTACATAATATAAATATAGCTACAAGAACTAATCTAGCTAACGAACTCAAAGCTAAGGCAGGAAATTAGAAAAACGCCCAAAAATGTCTCCTCGGGGCCACGTCTCGGAATCAGGTAAAAGTTACCAAATCTAAACACCCATTCACTCATGAGATCACTCGTACCAAAATTATCCAAATCTGATGCCTAAATCCCACTCAAAACTCAGAAATTCGGTTGCGGAACTTTTCCCCTATTCTCCCAACTTTCTCACTCAAATTCCTTAATTAAATTAAGAAAACAACAATAGATTAATGAAATATGATCAAAATCAAGTTAGGAATCGTTATCCCAAAGCTCTCTCTGAAAATCCCTCAAAGAATCGCCAATATCCGAGCTCCCAAGTCCAAAAATGGAGAAATGAATCAAACCCTCAAATATTTCCCTTTTCTGCCCAGCAAAATCGCTCATGCGACCTATTCATCGTACCTGCGGCACCGCACCTGCGGAAATTCCATCGCAGGTGCGGAAATAACTTAAGGAACCTAGGACCGCTTCTGCGAGAAAGTGGTCGCACCTGCATGTGCGCACCTGCGGAAACTGGTCCGCTTCTGCGGTCTTACTGCGCTCCAGGGTCGCATCTGCGGGCATCGCAGATGCGGAATATTAACTTGCACCTGCGATCCCTGAGCTCCTCCTCCCAAACCGCTTATGCGCCTGATCTTCTGCACGTGCGAGTCCGCACCTGCGGTTCCCCAACCGCAAATGCAAAAACAACAGCAACCAGAAATCTTCAGCAATTGCATAAGTCCAAATTTCAAACTGTTGAGCATCCGAAATACACCCGAGGCCCCCGAGACCTCAACAAAACATACCATCCAATCCTAAAACACCATACAAACTTAGTCGAGCCTTCAAACCATATCAAACAACGCTAAAATCACGAATCATCCTCCGATTCAAACTTAAAGAACTTAGAATTTCCAAATTCGACAACCGATGTCGAAACCTATCAAACCACGTCTGATTGACCTCAAACGTTTCACACAAATCATATTCAACCCTACGGACCTATTCCAACTTCCAAAATCTGAATCTGACCCCGATATTAAAAATTTCACTACCGGTCCAAAACTCCAAAAATTCGACTTTCGCCATTTCAAGCCTAAGTGAGCTACAGACCTCCAAAACACAATCCGAACACGTTCCTAAGCCCAAAAATCACACAACAGAGCTAACGAAATCGACGGAACTCCATTCCGGAGTCGTCTTCACACGGTTCCGACTACGGTCCGAATCCTAAAACTTAAGCTTTCCGTTTAGGGACTAAGTGTCTCAAAACACTCCAAAAACCAAAATGAAACCTCCCAGCAAGTCACAATAGCAAAAAATAGATACGGGGAAATCAGTTAATAGGGGATCGGGGCTATAACTCTCAAGACGACCGGCCGGGTTGTTACATCCTCCCCCGCTAAAAACAATAGTTTGTCCTCGAACGAGTATACAGACATACCTGAAGCTGTGAAAAGATGAGGATAACGGCTGCGCATATCCTGCTCGGTCTCCCAAGTCCCCCTTTTGACCGGCTGGCCCCACCACTGAACCTTTACTGATGCAATGTTCTTTGACCTCAGCTTCTGAACCTGCTTGTCCAAAATAGCCACTGGCTCCTCAATATAGGATAGATCCTTGTCCAACTGGACTGAGCTGAAATTTAACACATGAGACGGATCGTTGTGATACTTTCGGAGCATCTAAACATGAAATACCGGATGAACTCCTGCTAGGTTGGGAGGTAAGGAAAGCTCATAAGCAACCTCCCCAACTCGCTGTAACACCTCAAAGGGGCCAATAAACCTCGGGCTCGGCTTGCCCATCTTTCCGAACCTCATAACGCCCTTCATAGGCGAAACCCGAAGCAGGACCCGCTCTCCAACCATAAATGCAACATCACGAACCTTCCGGTCCGTATAGCTCTTCTGTCTAGACTGGGCTGTGTGAAGTCTGTCCTAAATCACCTTCACCTTCTCCAAGGCACCCTGAACTAAGTCTGTACCCAATAATCTGGCCTCGCCCGACTCGAACCAACCCACTGGGGACCGACACCGCCTACCATACAGAGCCTCATACGGTGCCATCTGAATGCTGGACTGATAACTGTTGTTGTAGGCAAACTCCGCAAGTGGCAAAAACTGATCCCAAGAACCTCCAAGCTCTATCACACACGCACGGAGCGTATCCTCAAGAATTTGAATAGTGTGTTAGGACTGCCCGTCTGTCTGAGGGTGAAAAGCTGTGCTCAACTCCACCCGAGTACCCAACTCCTGCTGTACAACTCTCCAGAACCGCGATGTAAACTACGTGCCCCGGTCAGAGATGATAGATACCGATACGCCATGAAGTCTGACAAACTCACGAATGCAAATTCGAGCTAGCTGTTCGGAAGAATAGGTAGTCATCACAGGAATGAAATGAGCTGACTTGGTAAGCCTGTCCACAATCACCCAAACCACATCAAACTTCCGCTGAGTCCGTGGGAGTCCAACAATGAAGTCCATAGTGATCCGCTCCCATTTCCACTCCGGAATCTCTATCTTCTAAACCAACCCACCCGGTTGCTGATGCTCATACTTCACCTGCTGGCAATTTAGACTTATAGCCACATACTCTACTATGTCCTTCTTCATCTTCCTCTACCAATAATGCTGCCTCAGGTCCTGATACATCTTTGCGGCACCCGGATGAATGGAGTACCGCGACTTGTGAGCCTCCTCGAGAATTAACTCATGCAAACCGTCCACATTGGGCACACATAATCGGCCCTGCATCCTCAATGCACCATCCTCCCCAATAGTGACCTCCTTAGCATTACCGTGATGGACCGTGTCCTTAAGGACAAGCAGATGGGGGTCATCATGCTGACGCTCCCTGATACGATCATAAGGAGAAGATCGAGAGACCACACAATCCAATACTCGACTCGGCTCAGAAATATCCAATCTCACAAACTGGCTGGCTAAGGCCTGAACATCCAATGCCATAGGGCTCTCTGCTGCTGGTAGATATGCTAAACTCCCCAAACTCTCTGCCCGATGACTCAAAGCATCGGCCACCATATTGGCCTTCCCGGGATGGTACAAAATAGTAATGTCATAATCCTTAAGCAGCTCTAACCACATCCTCTGATGCAAATTAAGATCCGTCTGCTTAAACAAATGCTGCAAACTCCGGTGATCAGTGTAGATCTCACAAGGAATGTCGTACAAATAGTGCCTCCAAATCTTTAAGGCATGAACAATAGCTGCTAGCTCAAGGTCATGGAAATAATAGTTCTTTTCATACAGCTTCAGCTGCCTGGACGCGTAGGCAATCACCCTACGGTCCTGCATCAACACCGCGCCGAGGCCAACTCACGACGCATCACAATAAACTGTATAAGACCCCGAACCTGAAAGCAATACCAATACTGGGGCTGTGGTCAAAGCTGTCTTGAGCTTCTGAAAGCTCTCCTCACACTCCTCTGTCCACTTGAACGGAGCACCCTTCTGGGTCAGCCTGGTCATAGGTGCTGCAATAGAAGAAAATCCCTCAACAAACCGACGGTAATACCCCGCCAAACCTAGGAAGCTCTGGATCTCTATCGCTAAGGATGTTCTGGGCTAAGGGTGGCAAGTGGGCCGGTCCAGGACCGGGACCGGCCCGGGACCGCGGGCCAAACGGGCTAAACGAGCCAGGACCATTTTGCCCGGTTTTAGTGGGCCTGGGCCGATCTCGTGGGCCGGTCCTATGATTTGGGCCCGTCAAGCCCGGGACCGTTTAGCCCGCCAAAGCCCGGGACCGGCCTGGTCTCTTAACAGGCCAAACGGTCCCAACGGCTATTTGTTTTTATAAATATAGCCGCTGGGTATTTATAAAATAGCGATTTAACCCCCCCCCCCCCCCCAACCTTGTTTTAATCCCAAACATTTTATAATTACACTTTTTCCCTATTTTCAACTATAAATACCCCATCATTCTTTCATTTTTTCTTACAAAATCATCAATCTATCACAATCTCTCTCTAATATATATATATATATATATATATATATATATATATATATATATATATATATATATATATATATATATATTATACATTTAATATATATACTATACTATACTATATATATATCTTATATCGATATATATATATATATATATACATTTAATATATATACTATACTATATATACATCTTATATATAGTATATAAGATGTATATATAGCATATCGAATATAGCTTATATATAATATATATATATATATATATATATATATATATATATATATATATATATATATACTATACTATATATACATCTTATATACTATATATAAGATGTATATATAGCTTATCGAATATAGCTTTTATATATATATATATATATATATATATACATCTTATATCGATATATATATATATATATATATATAGTAATACTGAGTATTCTTATATTACTCAAAATCCGGATGGTAGGATTTGCATTCAGTTTGACGATAATAGTTTCACTTATAGTAGACAGTCATTTTCTAATAATAGAATGTTGCCTACTATTAATTCTAGTTATAACAGACATTCCTTTACTAGTCGTAGACTGTTGCCTGATATTCAACACATTTCTTCTGTTGAACCAGTCTATGGACCAGCTAGAAATCGTGCTGCATCTTTACACACAATTTCTACTAAAGTAGGTGATAAACCTGTTGAAAGGGTTAAGATTAACCCCAAAACAAATATTGTTCAGGATAGTGATAATATTTCTGATAAGGATATTCCTTCTGCGTCCGAAATGGATTTTGACCCCAATGATTCTTAATGATTCAACACCAAATTGATTTTAGTCCAGGGTCACAAGCTAGAGGTTATATTCAAAAAGAATTTTTTACTGATAAATGGAACCAGTTTAAAACTTGGTTTTTTGATACTTATAGTAAGGAAGATTTAAACAATATTTCACAAGAGTTTTATGAAACTTGTGCTTTACATAATCAAATTATGTATTTTGTTCCTTGGTTTATAACCACATATTTACCACTTTTTATAAAAGTTTTGGAAAGATCTTATAAAGACAGGAGTGGCAATATTACTAAAGCCATTTACCCTCCTCAATCATCTTTTGTTTTACCTAATAATACAGGTATTACTTTTACTGCATTTCAAAAATTTATTGATGAAGATGTTGCTGCAGTCAGCATCACAGAAATTAATAAATTAATTTCTCAAAATAATTATTTGAGTTTATATGTTAAAGTTTTGGGTGAAAACGTTAGTTTTCTTAATAAAAAACTTGATGATTTAACAGTCTTGATTAAGGAGATGAATACGAAAAAGACTTTGACTGATATTGCCTCTTCTTCAGGAAGCAAATCAGAACCTCAGATTGTTGTTACTCATATTCAAAGACCTCCTGATATTCAGGATTTTAAATTTAAATCTTTTGGAGACTTAGAAGAACTTCTTGATAAAAAGTTATCCGGTTTGAATATCAAACCCATTGATTTATCAAATGATTTTGCTGATAAATTAGATTCTACTTTTGACTATAAAAAGGATGTTTTGTCAGAATTTAATAAACTCAGAAGTTACCCCAAAAAGAATAGTAAGTTTGCAGATAGCAGATATGCTGATAAACCTAGAATGCAGACTTATTATTACAATCGTCCTACTCCTCAAGATGTTTTAATAGAGGAACGTGATTGGAATCAGACTAATACGTCTTACAGTGGTTCCGAAATTTACGAATGGAATCTTGATGGTTTGACTGATAGGCAGTTAACTATTCTAGTACATAGAATGCTTATGTATGCAACTATCTGTAAAAGTGTAAAAAATACAGATAGGAATATTTGCAGAATGATTGTTGCAGGTTTTACTGGCCAACTTCGTGGCTGGTGGGACAATTATTTGTCTGTCGACGAAAGGGCAATGGTTATTAACGCTAAAGCCGTTGACGAAGGACTTGATAACTTAGGCATGGCCCTAGTGGCAAATAGAGAAGATGTCGTTTATACCCTTATTCTTACTATATTAGAACACTTCAATGGTAGATTTACCAACCAAAATGAAACTGTTCGTACTCTCCTTAATAGCCTTAGATGTAAGACTTTAAGTGAGTTTAGGTGGTATAAAGACACCTTTATGAGTAGAGTGATGGAACTACCAGAAAATAAGTTTGAACATTGGAAAGCTAAGTTCATAGATGGCCTTCCCTCTTTATTTGCCGAAAGAGTTAGAAAGGTTTTAAGAGGTAGTTATGGAGAAATTCCTTATGCAGACTATACCTATGGTAAATTAATAGGAATTTGCACACAGGAAGGATTAAACCTGTGCAATGAATTAAGATTGTCCAGACAACTTAAGATGGATAAGCTTAAAGAAAGAAACCAGTTAGGGGACTTTTGCGCCCAGTTCGGTTTACCCGAAACTTCTACTCATAGGAAAAAGAAACATAAGTATCATAGATACCCCAACCAAGACAGTCCTTATAGGAAAAAGAGATCTAGATATAGATCCAAAGAAGAACGAGAAGCCAAGAAAGCACATCGCAAGTCTACTAGATTTACCAAAAATAGGTCTAAGCAAGATCTTGCTGACATTAAGTGTTATAAGTGTGGTAAATTTGGCCATATAGCTCCAAATTGTAAGCTTCAAAAGCTGAAAACCTTAGGACTAGAAGATGAACTACGTGATAAGGTTTATAGTTTGTTATATACTTCTGGATCGGAATCTGATTATTATTCTGAATCAGAATCTGAAGTTGAAATTGATTTGCTTGGTTTATCTGATAGTGATAAAAATATTGATAATACTTGTACAACTTGCAAAGGTGATACATGTACTTGTGATGATGAATTTTATAAATTACAATCACAGTTTCAAGACCTAAACATGAAAACTATTACTTCTGATAATGTAATAGAACTTTTAAAAGAAGTTAATGATGAAAAACTTCGTGAAAAAATTATTAATTTGGCTGCTAGTTCAAGTTCTAATTCAAGTTCTGGTTTTGCAAAACCTTTTGAAAAAGAATTTGAATATTCCCCGCCTTATTCCTTACTAGAGGTTAATAACCGTTTGTTAAACAAAAATGCATCTCCAGCAAGAGATTCTTCTTTCGATGATTTAAAAATTGAAGTTGAAAACTTAAAACGAGAGATCAAATCTCTTAAACAAAATCAAATGATTTGTGATCATAGGATTACTCAGATTGAGAAAATCAATTCTCCAGCTGAGAAATCTAATGATAAAAACAAAGGTATTTTTGAAAATGATATTGAAGAAAAACCTATTAATTTTAATCCTAAACATGATATGTTTCTAGGAATGATGCAAATTATTACTGCTCATAAATGGTACATCAAATGTACTATTCTCATTGATAATAGTTTCTCAATTACAAACATTGCCATGATTGATAGTGGAGCAGATGTTAGCTGCATTCAAGAAGGTTTAGTACCTACGAAATATTTTCAAAAAACTACTCATATGGTTAGATCTGCATCCGGACATGCTTTAGATGTAAAGTATAAACTTCCTAATACGGGTATTTGTCAGAATAAAGTCTGTATTCCTCACTTCTTTTTCTTGGTAAAAAACCAGTTATACCCTCCAATTATACTTGGAACACCGTTTATTAACGCCGTTTATCCTTTTACTAGCATAGACTCGAAAGGTTTTACTGCTACTTATAAGGATAAAGAGATAAGTTATACTTTTGTTACAGATCCAGTAACTAGAGATATTAATGCTTTAATTGATATGAAGCAAAAACATGTTGATTCTTTACAATTAGAAATGTTTAGTATGAATATATTTGATACTCTGAATTCTACTAAAGTACAGGAAAAAATCAAATTGATTTCCGAGCAGATTGCTATTGATATTTGTGCTGAGCATCCTAGTGCTTTTTGGAATCGAAAAAAGCATATTGTTACTCTTCCATATGAAGATAATTTCACTGAGGATGATATTCCTACTAAATCTCGACCTTGTCAGATGAATGCAGAATTGGTGGAATTTTGCAAAAAAGAGATTGATAGTCTGCTATCAAAGAGTTTGATAAAACCCTCAAAATCTCCTTGGTCTTGTACAGCTTTTTATGTTAATAACGCAGCTGAAAAGGAACGTGGTGTTCCTAGATTAGTCATTAATTATAAGCCCTTGAATAAATATTTGAAATGGGTTAGGTATCCTATTCCTAATAAAAGAGATTTATTGTCTAGATTATATGACGCCAATATATTTTCAAAATTTGATTTAAAATATGGTTATTGGCAGATTCAAATATTTAAAGAGCATACTTATAGAACTGCTTTTAATGTTCCATTTGGGCAATATGAATGGAATGTTATGCCTTTTGGTTTAAAAATGCCCCTTCAGAATTCCAAAAAATTATGAATGATATTTTCAACCCTTATCTAGACTTCGTCATTGTATATATCGATGACATTTTGGTATTTTCCAAAACACTTGAAATGCATATTAAGCATTTAGATATTTTCAAAAGAATTGTTATACAAAATGGTTTGGTAATCTCAAAACAAAAAATGAGCTTATTTCAAACTAACATTAGATTCCTAGGACATTATATTTGTCAGGGGAAGATTACTCCTATTCAACGATCGATTGATTTTGCCTCAAAATTTCCCGATGTTATTACTGATAGAACTCAGTTACAAAGATTTTTGGGAAGTTTAAATTATATTTCACCTTTTTATAAAGATCTGTCACGTGATTTAGCCCCCTTATATGATAGGTTAAAAAAGAATTATAAAAGCCCTTGGACTGATAGTCACACTACTTTGGTAAAAAATATTAAACAACGTGTTAAATCTTTACCTTGCTTAACCCTTGCTAATCCTACATGGCAAAAAATTATAGAGACTGATGCGTCTAATATTGGTTATGGAGGGATATTAAAACAGATAAATCCCAATGATAAACATGAATATCTGATTAGATTTTATTCTGGTAAATGGTCTGAAGCCCAGAAAAAATACGCTACTGTGGCACATGAAATGTTAACCATAGTAAAATGTGTTTTAAAATTTCAGGACGACTTATACAATCAAAAGTTTTTGATAAAAACTGACGCACAATCTGTTAAATATATGTTTAATAAAGATTTTAAACATGATGCCTCAAAAATGATATTTGCAAGATGGCAAGCTCAATTAGCCCCTTTTGATTTTGAAATACAATATAAAAAGGGAATTGATAATTCTCTGCCAGATTTCTTATCTCGTGAATATTTATAGGATGGAACCCCCCTGGGGTAGGGGAAGAGGTAGAGGTTGGGGAAGATCATCCCCACAGTCCAAAGGAAGGTCATCACCTTCGGGATCGTCATACGGATCCTCATCAAACTCCCCAGTTATACAAATGGGAAGAAGGAGTTTAGTCAATATATCTCTCAGAGAAGAATCATCGATTGGACCATCCGTCCATCTGGAAGATATTCCAGAAGATAGTCCGTTATACGCACATTTGCAGGCATATTTGACTGCTCAAAAACAGAAAGATACTTCTGTTAAACAAAGTAATACTTTTGCTTCCATTACTAAAGATGACAATGATGATATCAAGTCATACGAGAAAGTGCCAAAAAGAGAAATGATATTTCTCTTAGAAAATTCTGACATTCAGAGAGAAGAACCATGGAAGATATTCCAAAGGTATTTGATAAATGGGTTATATTATCCGGGTGAGTCATACAAAACCCGTTCCTACTATGAAATGATACTGACCAGTACTGGAAGTGCAGATTTTCAGCACTTTTCTGGGTATAGCACAGACGAGAACGTTTATAACTTCTCGAAGATTATAATTAAACAGATTATATCTGTTGAAGACTGGGGTATATCCACAATGAAGGAAAGGCAGATAAGCCTTAACAAAAATAAAATGAATTTTACTTATTGGGATTATATCCAAGCTTTTGATAAAGTATTATACTACAATAATGATAGACACAAACATACTTGGTTTATAAAAGTATGTGCAAAGATATTTGCAACAACTGTTCCTAATTGGTTTCTAAACTGGTGGTCATACCACGGTCCAACAATAAAGATTTTACCAGATCCATTTCTCATGTTATACAAAGAATGGATAAAAATTTCTCCTTTTATTTACGATTTATACCACGCATATCATATCTGCTACCCAGAAAAAATTAACCAAATATATTTCTTTCTGGAATTTTCTATCCCTTGGATACACAAATGGAATTCAGAAGTCGGATTCACTGAAGAACAAGTCCCCTGCTTATATAGGACTTTTTACAATAATTTTTGGGACAAGTTAATGAAGAAGGATCCCAAAACAAAGACCTTATATGGTCAAGAGCTCTTGGATTCAATCGAGATGAAGATCCAAGAATATTCCAGTAAACCTCAGAAAGAGGTAATTGATGACAGTTCAGTGAGGCATATTGCCAGAAGGATCTCCTTTCAAGAAGGAGATAAAACAGAGATGATTAACAGTTACTTGGAAGAGGTTAAAAGAAATTTACTGTCTTCCATTAATCAATATGAAAAGTCAGATACATCAATGCAAAGTGAAACAAGCAACGATGATATTGCTGAAGATTCTCAGCCCATTGAAGCAGAAAGGATATTATCTGAAGAAGACTTACATGATACAGAAGAATTCATCCGCAAATTGAAAAAAGCGGAAAAGAAACCAGCACAGTGAAATAGCTGGACCCCACTCAAACAGTGAAGCCGCCGGACCTACAGCATAGTGAAGCCGCCGGACCCACTCGAACAGTAGATACACTGTTCATCAACAGTAAATACACTGTTTCTACAGTAGAAACACTGTTACAGGGACCCACGGGGACCCACTTTTACTGTTCATAGATTCCTTTTCTTTTTCTATTTATAGAAGTCATTCGTTCATTCTTAAGAGGCAGACGTCAAGACTCTCTCTCTCTAGAACTCTCTCTCTCTCTCTCTAAGTGTAAGTAAAGAGTTAGTTTGAAGTTTGTAGATTGTAATAGAAGAACAAATAAATAAAAGTTTTCAGTTCTTCATCTTCAGGGCCTTGCTTCTTGGCCACAAGGTACATACTTCTGTCTTTCTTAGTTTAGATTTTCTTCTAGTCTCTCCTCTCTGGCCGTGACGATGTCCGGCTAAGAGACTTCATATCTATGTTGAGTATCTAACTTCTCTCCTATATACACTATGAAAGTGACGGCATCTATTAAAATATAAATGAGTTTTATATATAGAGTTTTGACTTGGTGTCAAGATGGTTGGTACAGTCTGATATAACACTACTCTTATTGGCTTTGCCTTAGTGGCTCCGTCTAGCCAGCCGTGAACCTCAGCCCGATAAAGGAGTTAAAAGGGCATCTTCTTTCACGGTTAGAACTGCTAGACACATGGGCTCAGTATCTAACTTCTCTCCTATATACACTATGAAAGCGACGGCATCTATTAAAATATAAATGAGTTTTATATATAGAGTTTTGACTTGGTGTCAAGATGGTTGGTACAGTCTGATATAACACTACTCTTATTGGCTTTGCCTTAGTGGCTCCGTCTAGCCAGCCGTGAACCTCAGCCCGATAAAGGAGTTAAAAGGGCATCTTCTTTCACGGTTAGAACTGCTAGACACATGGGCTCAATAAAAGTATGTATTATATTATGACAGACCCCTTGCTTGAGTAAAGGTTTTTAACCTTCCATACAGTCATTAAACTATATATAAAATTCAAGTATATTTCAATTCTTATCCTTACTGATTGTGCGGATTACCGCCAGTCTTTAAATATAAGGGTACTGAATTAGCTAGATTAAGAATTCTCAAATATGTTAAAATAGAAATCTTTAACTGGTGGAAGGTACAAGTCCAGTTCCCGGTCAAACGGTGATTTCTGTTTTAATTTAATTGAGAAGGCATGGCGGATTACCGCCCGCCACTTGATCCTGTTAAATGTATTATACATTTAATATATATACTATACTATACTATATATGCATCTAATATACTATATATAAGATGTATATATAGCTTATCGAATATAGCTTATTACTTATATATATACTTATATATATACATCTTATATCGATATATATATATATATATATATATATATATATATATATATACATTTAATATATATACTATACTATATATACATCTTATATATAGTATATAAGATGTATATATAGCTTATCGAATATAGCTTATATATATATATATATATATATACTATATATATACATCTTATATACTATATATACATCTTATATACTATATATATTCGATATTAAATATTGAATATTAAAATTTAGGTCACAATTCTATAATAAAATTTACAAAGCATTGTCTTAGATATTTTTTTTAACATCCTTTTGTCTCTAATATCTATTTAATTTTTTTTTTTTAAAAATATGTTGGGCCCACTTAGCCCGCGGGCCGGGACCGTTTATCCCGGGACTAAACGGTCCCGGTCCCGGGCCGGTCCCTACAAAAAGCCCGTTTAGGCCCGGGACCGCTTGGCCCGTTTCATTTGGGACCGGCCCGGGACCGCTTGGCCCGGGACCGCTTGGACCGGCCCACTTGGCCCGTTTAGGCCCGGGACCAGCCCACTTGGCCCAGGACCGGCCCACTTGCCAGCCCTAGTCTTTGCCAACTCTGCACTGCTTCCACCTTCTTCGAATCCATCTTGATCCCCTCACTCGACACAATATGACCCAAAAATGCCACGGAATCTAACCAGAACTCACATTTTGAGAACTTTGCATACAACTTCTTTTCTCTCAAAGTCTGAAGCACTGTCCTCAGGTGCTGCTCATTATCCTCCCGAGTACGGGAATACACTAGAATGTCATCAATGAATACGATGACGAAAGAATAAATATAGGGCCGGAAAACACTGTGCATCAAGTGCATAAAGGATGCTGGGGCATTGGTCAGACCAAATGATATCACAAGGAAATCATAATGGACATACCGAGTCCTGAAAGCAGTCTTCGAGATATCTGGCTCCCGAATCTTCAACTGATGATAACCAGATCGCAAGTCAATCTTGGAAAACACTTTGGCACCCTGTAACTGATCAAATAGGTTATTAATACGAGGCAAAGGATATCTGTTCTTCACTGTGACTTTGTTTAACTGGCGATAATCAATACACATACGCATAGAACTATCCTTTTTATTCACAAATAAGATAGGAGCACCCCAAGGTGACACACTGGGCCGAATGAAGCCCTTATCAAGCAACTCCTGCAACTGCTCCTTCAACTCCTTCAACTCAGGAAGAGCCATACGGTATTGAGGAATAGAGATGGGCTGAATGCCCGGAAAAAAATCAATGCCGAAATTAATATCTTTGTCGGGCGACATGCCCGGAAGATCAGCTGGAAACACATCTAGGAAAACCCTTACTACTGGAAATGACTCAACTGTAGGGGTATCAATACTGACATCTCTCACATAAGCTAAAAACGCGTCGTACCCCTTCTCAACCATTCGTTGAGCCTTAAGAAATGAAATAACTCCACGGGGCGTATACTCTAAGGTACCTCTCCACTATAATCATGGTAAGCCTGGCATAGACAGCGTCATGGTCTTAGCGTGACAATCAAGAATAGCATAATGGGACGACAACTAGTCCATGCCCAAGATAACATCAAAATCTACCATGCTGAGTAATAATAAGTTGGCTCTAGTCTCAAAACCAATAAGAGCAATCAAACACGACCGATACACGCGGTCCATAACAAGAGAATCTCCCACGGGAGTAGACACATAAATAGGGGAACTCAAAGAATTCGAGATACGCCCAAATGTGGGGCAAAATAATAGGACACATATGAATACGTAGAGCCTGGGTCAAATAATACTGACGCATATCTATGACAGACTGGAAAAATACCTGTAATGACAGAGTCGGAAGCAACTACCTCTGTACTAGCCGAAAGAGCATAATATCAGGCCTGGCCTCCCCCTCTAGAGCGACCTCGACCTCCCCGACCTCCACCTCGAGCTGGTTGAGCAGGTGGGGCAGTAGCTTGTGCTGGAGTCATGGCCTGAGGATCCGGTGGAGCACGTGGTGGCTGAGAAGTTTGTGGAGGTGCAACCCTCGTAAGTCTTGGGTAATCTCTCACCATATGGCGGGTGTCCCCACACTTAAAGCAACCTCTCGGAGGGCGTGGCTGCTACAACTGACTCGGGCCAGGTCTACTGAACTGACCGATAAAAGCACCCCGAGTAGGAGGCACACTAGATACTAGCGGTGTATAATAAAGCTCCTGGGGCCTAGAAGGGGCTGGAACACCACTGGCAGCTGGACAAGCTGAATGAATGGGGTGACCCACATAACCCCTACCATGGCGAGCTGTTGGGGCACGAGCTCAAGAATAAGAACCAGTCTCTCGAGACCTCTTGACCTCTCTCTCCTCTCGGTCCCGGGCAAGCATACCCTCCAATCTCCTAGCAATACAGACAACCTGCTGGTAAGAAATATCCACCTCCAGCTCCTTGACCATACTAATCCTAATACTGGGGTGGAGTCCAACAATAAATCGTTGAACCCTCTCTTGAACTGTGGTAACCAAGGCCAGTGCATGTCGGGACAAATCACTGAAGCGGACTGCATACTCCGACATAGTCATAGAACCCTGGCGCAGCTGTTCAAACAACGCGTGCCATGAGTCCCTGAGGCTCTGAGGGACATACTCTCTCAAAAACATGTCCGAGAACTGAGTCCATGTAAGTGAAGCTGCCTCATCCGTACTACTCAACTCATAAGCACGCCACTACTGATAGGCTACTCCTGTAAGCTGAAAAGTGGTAAAAGAAACCCCACTCGTCTTCGCTACACCCATAGTACGGAGAATACAATGACACTCCTCTAGAAAACCCTGAGCATCATTTGTAGCAAATCCACTGAAGGTAGGTGGGTGGTACTTCTTGAACCTCTCAAGTCTGAGCTGCTCTGCCTTAGAAGCGGTTGTCCTGGTCTCATGCTGAACCAGGGCTACCGGTGGCATAGGAATGAACTCTGGGGCCTGATCAACCTGACCCTCTGCTCAGGAGTGTGGGCTACGGGAGTCAGTGCCCCTCCCCCGACCTGAGATGTGGCGGGAGCTAACAGAATCAATCCAGCCTGAGCTAAGGTGCTGAACATGCTCATGAACTGGGCTAGAGTCTCCTGGACGGTTGGTGCAGCAATAAGAACCTCAGTTGCCTGCCCTTCAGCTGGAACTGCTGGGGGGCTCCTCTGTCGCAACTCGCGCAGGTGCTCTAGCTGCACTGCGTGGCCGTACTCTACCCCGGCCCCGGCCTCTAGCAGCTCTAGCAGGGGGCGCGGGTGCCTGGTCATCAGATCCTCTGGTACGAGTCCTCACCATCTATGAAAAAGAATATAATAAAGAAAATTTTAGAGTTTAATACCAATAACTCGCATGACAAGGAATCAAAAGAAGTATGCTTGTTCCAAACAGTTCCATAGCCTCCCGAAGATAACTACAGACGTCTCCGTACCGATCCGCGAGATTCTTTTAAACCAGCTTGTGACTCACGCCTCCTATGAAACTAGATATCAGATACCAACTTATCACGACCTAATTTCTCCCTCCGTGAACCGTCGTGACGGCACCTAGTCTCTACGACTAGGTAAGCCTAATACTTTGCGGAAATAAAACAAAAGCATGAACATTAACTACTAATAGTAACAAATATCTAATAAGCAACTGAATGCCACTCGGCATATACAATTATCACCTCTGAAAAAAAGTACGAAAAAAATTCCCAAAACCCAGAAACCCACAAGTCACAAGCTACTAAGAAGTCTTAACTCTTTTGTACATCATTCTGTAGAAGGAAGGAAAAATGAACATACGAGAATAGAGGGGGACTCCGAGGATCTGCAGGCGCGGGAAGATGTACCTTGAAGTCTCCAATAAGCAGCACCGATTGCAACTAGTGATGAGGCTGATAAGATGAACCTGGATCTGCACACGAAAAACATGTGCAGGAAAGGGCGTGAGTATACCACAACAGTACCCTGTAAGTGCAAAGCCTAACCTCGGTCGAATAATGATGAGATCAGGTCAGGGCCCTACTCGTATAAATATAATGAAATAAGACAGAACAAAATATCGCAGTAAAAAAAATAAATACAAAAATCTAACAGGAATAGAATCAATGAAAGACAACAGCTCAGAACACAATGATAACAACAAGGGATCTCCCGAGATACCGTCTCGTAGTACCAAACGTAAATGTGTAGGAGGATCTCCCTGAATACCGTTCCGTAGTCCCAAAATAAATATGTTGAGCAGGGGGATCTCCCGGAATACTGTTCTGTAGTCCCAAAGTAAATATGCAGTATAGGGGGATCTCCCGGAATACCGTTTTGTAGTCCCAAAGTAAATATGCAGCACAACCAACCGAAATAACAGTTACAGCAAGAAATCCTACAATTTAGACTAAGTTCATGTCAAGGAAAGCAGGTAATTTCACTAAACATGCTGCACAGATTTCAAATAGGCAGTAAAACAAGTAGGCATGCTATTCTAGTTTAAACATGATAGTTACGTATGCTAGTGTGTTGCAAATAAGGAGAAAACAAGTTATGACTTAGTGAAAAACGGAGTTTTACAACAAATAGCCCGTGTACGTACTCCCCACCTCACGTACACGACGCTCACATATCAAACAGTACCAAATCTTAAGGGGTGTTCCCCCACGCAAGGTTAGGCAAGCCACTTACCTCGAACCAAGCTCATGTCAATCCGTCACAATGCTCTTTCCATGGATATCCGACTCTGAATGGCTCAAATCTAGCCAAAACCAATTATATAACATAAATATAGCTACAAGAACTAATCTAGCTAACGAAATCAAAGTTAAGGTAAGAAATTAGAAAAACACCCACAAACGTTTCCCCGGGCCCACGTCTCGGAATCGGGTAAAAGTTACCAAATCCGAACATCCATTCACCCACGAGATCACTCGTACCAAAATTATCCAAATTCGATGTCTACATCCTTCTCAAAACTCAAAAATTCGGTTGGGGAACCTTTCCCCCATTCTCCCAACTTTCTCACTCAAATTCCTTAATTAAATGAAGAAAACAACAATAAATTAATGAAATATGATCAAAATCAAGTTAGGAATCGTTACCCCAAAGCTCTCTCTGAAAATCTCTCAAAGAATCGCCAATTTCCCATCTCCCAAGTCCAAAAAATGGAGAAATGAATCAAACCCTCGAATTTTTTCCTTTTCTGCCCAGCAAATTCGCTCCTGCAACCTATTTATTGCACCTGCAGAAATTCCATCACAGGTGCGGAAATGACTTAAGGAACCTGGGACCGCTTCTGCGAGAAAGTGGCCGCACCTGCGTGTGCGCACCTGCGGAAACTGGTCTGCTTCTGCGGTCTCACTTCGCACCTGCGCTCCAGGGTCGCATATGCGGGCATTGCAGATATGGAATATTACCTCTCACCTGCGATCCCTGAGCTCCTCCTTCCAAACCGTTTCTGTGCCTGATCGTCCGCACGTGCGAGTCCACACCTGCGGTTCCCCAACCGCAGATGCGAAAACACCAGCAAGCAGAAATCTTCAGCAATTGCATAAGTCCAAATTTTAACCCGTTGAGCATTCGAAAGACACCCGAGGCCCCCGGGACCTCAACCAAACATACCAACCAATCCTAAAATACCATACAAACTTAGTCGAGCCTTCAAACCACATCAAACAATGCTAAAATCACGAATCATCTTCCGATTCAAACTTAAAGAACTTAGAATTTCCAAATTCGACAACCGATGCCGAAACTTATCAAACCACGTACGATTGACCCCAAACTTTGTACAAATCATATTCAACCCTACGGACGTATTCTAACTTCCGAAATCGGAATCCGACCCCGATATCAAAAATTTCACTACCGGTCCAAAACTCCAAAAATTTGACTTTCGCCATTTCAAGCCTACATGAGCTACAGACCTCCAAAACACAATATGGACACGTTCCTAAGCCCAAAAGTCACCCAACGGAGCTAACGGAATTGACAGTACTCCATTCCGGAGTCATCTTCACACAGTTCTGACTACGGTCCGAATCCTAAAACTAAAGGTTTCCGTTTAAGGACTAAGTGTCCCAAAACACTCCAAAAACCAAAACGAAACCTCCCGACAAGTCACAATAGCAGAAAATAGATACAGGGAAATCAGTTAATAGGGGATCAGGGATATAACTCTCAAGACGACCGGACGGGTCATCACAATAGTTTAGTTAGAATTAAATTATTAACTTTGAATTGAATTTAGTTTTTAGGATTTGTTCTTGTGAATTGAACTTTTAGGATTTGTTCTTGTGAATTGAACTTTTAGGGTATGGGTTGAACTTTTAGGATATGAATTGAACTTTTTGGATATGAATTGAACTTTTAGGATATAAATTGAACTTTTAGTTTATGTTTAAACTATTAGGATATGAATTGAATTGAGTTTTTAGGATTTGTTCTTGTGAATTAAACTTTTAGGGTATGGGTTAAACTTTTAGGATATGAATTGAACTTTTTGGATATGAATTGAACTTTTAGGATATAAATTGAACTTTTTGGATATGAATTGAACTTTCAGGATATAAATTAAACTTTTAATTTATGTTTAAACTCTTAGGATATGAATTGAACTTATAATTTATAATTAATAATATTTACTATAATTTGGTGTAATTAGGAAAAATTAATTATCTTAATTAACTAAAAAAGATTTAATTAATTTATATTTGTAGAATAAATTAATTTGTTCTTATTTTATTTGTATAGATGGAACATCGTACTTGGATGTACAATACGAATTATCCTAATCGGTGGGGATTGCTGGAGGATTTTGTAGAAGGGGTTGATGACTTTCTTATACATGCAATGTCACTTTCACCATACCAAATTGAAGCAGTAATTAGGTGCCCTTGTGTCACGTGCGATTATGTGAAGTTTAAAAAACCGGAGGAAGTTAAGCTTCATCTTTATAGGAAGGGGTTTATAGAGAATTACTTGGTGTGGACTAATCATGGAGAGATCGATGGTAACTGTGGAATATTTCATAACAAGGTTGTTGGTGAAAGTTGTAGGTCGGTGAAGAATACAAATCATGATTCTAGAATTCAGGATATGGTTGCGGATGCTTTCAGATGCACTTCGGGGGTGAGCCTAATGAAAATGTTGAACAAACTCCTAATGATGATGCAAAACATTTTTATGAAAAGTTAGAGGAAGCTAGTCGTCCACTACCGGAAGGAAGTCCGCACTCTGAGCTATCTATTGCAGTTAGATTACTAAGTATTAAATCGGATTGTAATATTTCTCAAGCAACCAGGACTCTTTCATTGACCTCATGAGTGAACTAGTTGACCCAAATATCAACTTACCTGGTGATTGCTATAAGGCAAATAGATTGGTTTCTAACTTAGGACTTTTGTCAATGAGAATTGATTGTTGTGAAGATGGTTGCATGTTATATTATAAAGATGATGCAGATTTAGAAAGTTGTAAATTTTGCGAAAAGCCTCATTTCAAGAAGCTTTGCAGCGGGAATATGGTCACTGTAAAGGCGATGCATTATTTACCTCTTATACCTAGGTTAAAGAGGTTATATGCATCGATGAGTTCCGCTCCTCATATGAGTTGGCACTTTGAAAATAGAAGACCACCTGGTGTTATGTGTCATCCTTCAAATGGAGAATCTTGGAAGAACTTTGATAGGACATATCCAGATTTTGCTAGTGAACCAACGAACATTCAGTTAGGTTTGTGTGCGGATGGCTTCATGCCTTTTTCTATATCTGCGACACCATATTCATGCTGGCTTGTCTTTCTTACACCTTATAATCTACCACCTGAGTTGTGTGTGACTAGTCCATATATATTTTTAAATTGTATTATACTAGATCCACGTAATTCGAAAAGTTTGATTGATATGTATTTGCAACCTTTGATTGATGAGCTGAAACAGTTGTGGTATGATGGTGTTGAAATATATGACATATCAACTAAGCAGAATTTCAATTTGCGTGCTAATTTAATGTGGACTATTAACAATTTTCTTGCATATAGAATGTTGTCTGGGTGGATGACTGCTGGGAAGCTAGCTTGTCCTTACTGCATGAAAATGGTAAAGCGTTCACTTTGAAATATGGCTGAAAGCAATCATGGTTTGATTGTCACCGTCAATTCTTGCCTGATGATCATGAATTTAGAAGGATGAAAAATGCATTCAAAAAGAATAAAGTGGAATATGATTCGCCACATCCGATACTTTCAGGTGAGGAAATTTGGGAGAGGGTCCAGAACTTTAGTAAAGTTACTGAGGCTCCACCTTATAGATTCCCCGGATATGGTGTTACTCATAATTGGACGAAACAGAGTATATTTTGGGAGTTGCCTTATTGGAAGGATAATCTTCTCCGACACAACGTTGATGTCATGCATACTGAGAAGAATTATTTTGACAATTTGTTCAACACAGTGATGGATGTTAAAGGTAAGATAAAAGATAACCCGAAGGCTAGAATGGACTTATAAGAATATTGCAGGCGACCTGAATTATACTCGTAGATAGCAAACAATGGTAAGTTGTTCAAGCTCAAAGCAAGTTACACATTCACTTTGGAGGAAAGACGGCAAATCTATGATTAGGTTACGAAATTGAAGATGCCTGAGGGTTATGCGTCGAATCTAGGAAACAAAGTAGATATGGATGTAGGGAAGTTGAGCCATTTGAAAAGTCATGACTGTCATGTTTTCATGGAGACCTTAGTGCCTATTGCATTTTGTGGTTTGCCTGAAAGAATCTGGAAACCCATCACAGAGATTAGTTTATTTTTCAAAGACTTGTGTTCTACTACATTAAGGGAAGAAAACCTACTTCGGATGGATTAGAACATTCGTGTAACTTCTAGTAAGATGGAAAAAATATTTCCATGTGGTTTCTTTGATGTGATGGAATACCTTCCAACCCACCTTGTACATGAGGTATGACTTGGAGGGCATGTTCAATGCAGATGGATGTATCCCTTTGAGAGGTAATATTATATGTTTGATGTAATATTCTATTTTATTTGAATGTTCTTGTCTAACATAACATTATGTAGGACAATTGGCAAATACAAACAATTTGTTAAGCAGAGGAATATGATTGAAGGATCTATATGCGAAGCCTATCTTGCAAAGGAAACTACATATTTTTGTTCTTATTATTTTGAGAGTAACATTCCATGTTCTAGTAATAGGCCCAATAGTCACACTGTCGAATGTGTGAATGATCCATTATATCCACCAATGTCCATATTCAATCAACCAGGCCGATGTTCTAAGGATGTTAGAAAGAGAAGTTTGAGTGATATGGAGTACAAGTTAACTACAACTCATGTGTTGCTAAATTGTCCCGAAGATGTACCATTTCTCAAGTAAGTTTTGATTTATTAGTTATCAAAATGTAATTACATATTGATGCAACTTCTAAAAATATTTGATGTGTCACAGTCACTTCGTGGGTCAATTTGGCCATGATGCTGTATATACGAGATTTAATACGTGGTTCAAACAGTTTGTAAGTTTATCCTGATAATGTTCTTCTGAAGTTTCCTATATATATATATATATATATATATATATATATATATATATATATATATATATATATATATATATATGTATATATATATACAGTTATGCTAGCTTATGAATTTTTTTAACAATATGTAGGTAAATAATCTAAATAATGGTGTAAATTAATTTTTGAAAGATATATCTTGGGGGCCTGGGCTTCAAGTCACAACAATGTCTAAGTACGTAGTGAATGGTTATAAGTTTCATACAAAGGATTTCTCTAAAAATAAAAATAGCAAGAACAACGAGGTGTGGGTTTAAGGTGGTGATGGCAACCAAGTTGGAGATATAGATTATTATGGTGTGGTCAAAGAAATATTACAACTAGAATATACAGGTTGGCCATATAAGAAATTGATACTCTTTAGATGCAAGTGGTTTGACCCAAATCCAACAAGAGGTACAAGAGTACACCACCAATACAACATAATTGAGGTTAATCATACGAGGGAGTATGATCGCTATGATCCTTTCATAATTGCACATAACGTTAGGCAAGTGTATTATGCTCCTTATCCATTGCGGCGAAATAAGTTCGATTGGTGGGTTGTTATAAAAACTAAGCCTGTAGGTAGGGTGGAAGTCGAGAATGAGTTAGATGTTGCATATCAAAATGATATCTCTAGTTTTCACCAAATAGTGGACGATCAGTTAGAAAATGATTTGGAACATCCTGAACGCATATTGGAAGAAGTTGACATAAATAAAGTAACAATTATAAAAAATGAGGATAATAATCAATTGATGAAATTCAAACAAGTGAGGATGAGGAATTCTCGGACGAGGAACAATACGTCGACGAGTATTAAAAGGTTGGTTTTTAAAAGCACTTTCGTTTTATAACTAGTTTTTTATATGTTTCAATCTAAATATGTATTATATTATGCAGATGGCAGACAAGGGTAAAGGTAACAATGACCCTAATAGTACTCGGGGTAGAGAAAAGGTTAGGAAGGGAAAGAGGAGGGTAGATGCCTCTTTTCCACCCTCTTCAGAGATGCCTATGTCTTATCCTCCACCGCACGGCTATACTGAGTTGACACAGCATCACGAGGCCTACACCTTCATCCAAACACCACGTCTTCCATCACGAGGCCATAAGACTATACGTCTGACATACAGTCCAGCAGCCTCACAACCACGTGGATCGCAGGCATCTGCATCACAGCCACGTGGATCGCAGCCATCTGCATCACATCCACGTGGATCGCATCCCTACATATCACAGCCACGTGGATCACATCCATCCATGTCACAGCCACACGGGTCACAACCATCAGTATCACAGCCACATGGATCGCACCCATCCATATCACAGCCACTCGGGTCACAGTCATTAGTATCACAGCCACATGGGTCGTAGTCATAGGGATCACATCCATCTTCATCTTTGACTCCATCTATTAAAGGCCTTCACCTGCGAGACACTAGCTCTGAGCCCCTACACCATCTACACATGCCTCTGATACACATGATGAGGATGATGATCCAGAGGTAGTACATTATGATCGCTATGGCAGGATCATCATAGTCCCTGAGGGTGACAGGTAAGAGTTATTTGTTATTTTTGCGTCTATTGTTTTGTAATGTTTTTAGTAATATATTCATGTGTTTTATTGTTAAATTGCAGGTTCAGGCCGGATAAACAGACTACGAAGATAATCACTAATGCCATCAAAAAGCTTTATGATGGCCCTTATGCGACTTGGACTGATTTCCCATACTCGCTGAAGGAGCAAATTTTCAATCAGTTTAAGGTATAAATGTTCTTTTAAGCAGTTTAATAATTTATATTTATGATATTTTCATCTAATATTTAACTTTTGAAATGCAGAGCAAGTGTGTATAGGAAGACCACTATAGCGCGAAAGTGGCTGCAAATTTTCATCATAAAGCTCGCAAGAGATTGGCGGATCATTTCTCGGATGCTAGAAAGAAGAACAAGAGGCCTAACTGGTGTCTTGAGAATTTATAGAATGATTTGTTAAGGCAATGGCTTACCATGGATTTCTTAGAGAGGAGCGAAAAAGGAAAGAAAGCTCGCTCATCCGAGAAGGGAGGCTCCTTGCACACTAGGGGTGCTATTAGCCTGGGGACAATAAAAGAAGATTGGTAATTGCTTAATTAAATTATTTTACTTTTCTAAGTATATCAATTCTATTTATTAACTAAATTAATTTATTTTCAGGAAAAGAAGTATGGGCATCCAATGAGCCATGATGAGCTATTCACGGAGACGCATATTGTAAAGAAGAAGAAAGAGGGAGATGGAGATAGGTGGGTCAAGGACCGGGCCTCGACTGCATATGTAAGCTTTCAATTTTCTTTAAGTGTTATAATTTTCTTTTATAAGAATTTTTAAATGCTAATTTAATTTAAAATAATGTAGGATCGCTACCAAAGTAACGTGGAGGACTTCATTCGTAGTCAGCCAACTGGTGGATCGGGCGAGCCAACCCAACCTTCAGAAGAGGATGCTGAAAGAATATGGTTGGAGGCTGTTGATGGTCCAAAATGGGGGAAGGTATATGGGCTTCCTACTAAAATATTCCATCGCTATAGGTGTGGAATGCAATGAATAAGGACGTCCTCGCAAGGTGAGGAACTTAATAGGGAGAGCCTCTCAGCTATGCGGGGGACAGTGACAAAGCACACATCCGAGCTAGAAGAGGCCAAGGAAAGAGAAAGGCTTAAAGATGCTCAATTCCTTGGTATGCAAGCTCAGATCAGAACTCTCCTATCTACTGGAGCTTTTCCGTTACCCCGGTCTCCTGAGTCATCGCCAGAGGCTCGACCTCTACGTGATCGTTCCTCCCATCCTCCCCGTGATCGTTCCTCCTGTCCTCTCCGTGATCGTTCTTCCCGCCCTACAGAATACCGTTCTCTATACCGTCTTGTAGATGAAAGTTCATCAGACGGTGATGATGATGTTTTAGAAAACACCCCTTGACAATTACTTTGATATACTTTGAACTAGACTAATAGAACCAATTTTGGATTAGATTGAATAATTTTGAACTTGTTGTAATTAGTATTTGCTTGGTTTTGGAATGTGATGTTCAATTGAACTTTAATTTGTTAGTTTTAAAGTATTAATTGGATATTTGGTTGTTATTGTCGTTGTTGTTGGGTTTTTGGTTGGATTTGTGGTGAATTGGTGGTTATTAGATTTGAATTGGGGGTATTGGTATGCTGTTTCTATTTGGCAGGTGGTGTAGCTACCAAAACAGGCATATTCTGCCAAAATTAAAACCGGAAAACCGACCAACCTTGGTTGGTTACTAATAAAAAAAAATTAAATTGCACATTACCGACCAATGTTGGTCGGTTAATGTACAATAAATTCCCAGAATTCGTCACGACCCAATTTCCCCTCTGTATGATGTTGTGACGGCACCTATTCTCTACGACTAGGTAAGTCTAACATTTGCTTAATAATGAAATGAAAACATAAATTTAACAACTAACTGCATCAATAACAACATAATTAGGTACCATGCCGCTTGGCATGTACAATAACCAACTATTCAAAAATATACAGTAATCCCAAAACCCGGAACATCGTGAATCACAAACTACAGAAGGAAAGTCTAGTGTCTCTACACATCAGAGTCTAACAAAATAAAAATACAGAAGAAAATGGACATGGGAAAGAGTAGAAGGGGACTCTGAGGTCTGCGAACACGGCAGATATACCTTGAAGTCTCCAAAGCTGTCCCGGCTCACTGACAGTGCGGCTGATAAGGAGCACCTGGATCTGCACACGAGCATGAGTACACCACAATCGGTAACCCGGTAAGTGCCAAGCCTAACCTCGGTCGAGTAGTGACGAGGTTAGGTCAGGACCCTACTGGTATAAAAAAATAATAAAGCAAGGCAAGAATGAAATATCGCAGTAAAATAAAGACTGAAATTTAATAAGAAAGAATTTATAGAAGATAACAGCTCAGTACACAGAGATAACAACAGGGGATCTCCGGAGATACCGTCTCGTAGTCCCAAACATAAATGTGCAAAGGGATCTCCCGGAATACCGTTCTGTAGTCTCAAAGTAAATATGCAGAATAGGGGGATCTCCCGGAATACCGTTCCGTAGTCCCAAGGTAAATATGCAGTGCATGGGGATCTCCCGGAATACCGTTCCGTAGTCCCAAAGTAAATATGCAGTACAGGGGGATCTCCTGAAATACCGTTCCGTAGTCCCAAAATAAATATGCAGCTCAACCAACAGAAATAACAGTTACACCAAGAAAACCTACAATTGAGACTAAGTTCAAGTCAAGGAAAAAAAAACAGGAATTTCACTAAACATGCTGCATAGAGTTCAGATAGGCATTTAAGACACGTAGGCATATTATTCTAAACTAAACAAGATAGTTACATATGCTAGTGTAGTTCAAATAAGGAGAAAACATGTTATTACTTAGTGAATAATTAGGTTTTACAACAAATAGCCTGTGTACGTACACGGCGCCTCACGTACACGGCGCTCACATATCAAAACAGTACCAAATCCTAAGGGGAGTTTCCCCCACACAAGGTTAGGCAAGTCATTTACCTCGAACCAAGCTCAATCAATCGGTCATAATGCCTTTCCCACGAATATCCGGCTCTGAATGGACCAAATCTAGCCAAAAGTAATTACAATCATAAATATAACCATAATAGACCCATCTGATTAATGAAATCAATACTTTAACAAAAATTCCGAAATTCGCCCTAAAAAGTCGACCCGGGCCCATGTATCGGAATTAGGTAAAAGTCACAAAATATGAACACCCATTCACTCACGAGTCCAACCATTTAAAAATTACTCAAATCCGACCACAAATCCCTTTTCAAAACTTGAAATCTTTGTTGAAGAAGTTCTTCCAATCTTTCCCAATTTCAACTCCAAAAATCAGAAATTAAAGAGAAAATTAATGATACATTAGTGGAATATAACCAAAATGGAGTATAGAATCATTACCTAATCGATGTCTCTAAAAATCCCCCAAAATCTCGTCCAAATCCGAGCTCCCAAACTCAAGTTTTGATAAAAATGGCCAAACCCTCATTTTTGAAATGTTTAATACTGCCCAGTGATTCCTTAATTGCGATCGCGGAAATAGCCTCGCGATCGCAAAGAACAACTTTGCTGCCCCAGAAATTAACTCTACGCGAACGCGATGCTCTAGCTCTTAGACTCGCGCGATCGCGAACGTCCTCACGTGTTTGCGATGAGCAAAGCGTGTGGCCCAACTTTGGTCCACTTAACCCTACGCGAATGCGACCTTGTCTCTGCGTTCGCGAAGCACCACCTCAATTCACTACGCATTCGCATGCCACTTACCGCGAACGTGAAGAACAATTCCATCCTCTCGCCCAGCTAGTTTACACGATCGCGGATCACCCCACGTGATCGCGTATAAGGAAACCAGAGCTCAAATACCAGAAAACTTCAGCAACCTCCTATGTCCAAATATCGATTCATTGGGCATCCGAAACTCACCCGAGGCCCCCGGTAGCTCAACAAAACATACCAACCAATTCTAAAATACCATACGAACTTAGTCAAGCCCTCAATCTACATCAAACAATGCTAAATTGACGAATCGCCCTCCAATTCAAACTTAAAGAACTTGAAACTTCAAATTTTCACAATCGATGCCGAAACCTATCATACCACGTCCGTTTGACCCCAAATGTTGCATACAAGTCATATTCAACATTAAGGACCTACTCCAACTTTCGGAATCATAATTTGACCCCGATATCAAAAAGTCTACTACCGGTCAAAATCTCCAAAAATTTGACTTTCGCCAATTCAAGCCTAAATCAGTTACAGACCTCAAATTCACAGTCCGAACACGCTCCTAAATCCAAAATCACTCAACGGAGATAACGGAACGGACGAAACTCCATTTCGGAGTGGTCTTCACACAGTTACGACTACGGTTAAAATCCTAAGACTTAAGCTTCCGTTTTAGGGACTAAGTGTCCCAAAACACTCTGAAACCAAAAACAAAACCTCCCGACAAGTCACATAAGTAGAAAACGATACGGGGGAAACAGTAAATAGGGAATCAAGTCTATTACTCTCAAAACGACCGGCCGGGTCGTTACATAATACAACATTACCGACTATCTTTGGTCATTTTTCTGCCTGCCTAGTCCAGTTTACCGACCAATTTTGATCGGTATTTTTACATTTTAATTATTTAAAATAAAATATATTTTACATTACCTACCAAAGTTGGTCGGTTTTTTGAAATTTTAAAATTTATATAAAAAATATATTTTCTAATACCGGCCAAAGTTGGTCGGTAGAAAAAATTAATAACTTAATACACCGACTAAGTTTGGTCGGTAAAATTAAATTAATAAAATAATATTCCAACCAGTTTTGGTCGGTAAGCCAAATACATTGTCAGATAGTCGTGTAGAGCATACCGACCAATGTTGGTCGGTAATTTTCGATCAATTTTGGTTGCTATGCCCTTCCGACCTTCAAAATACCATCCACACGAAAATAGTCGCGTTTTGGACGGTTATTGGCCATTACCGACCAACTTTGGTCGGTTCTTTTGGACGAATTTTTCCGGATTTTTAGTAGTGTATCCTCTCTCTGACGATAGTTTGATAAATGCATAATTAAATTAGTCTTTTAAATCAACACAACACTGAAAATAAGAACCAAAAAATTCAATTAGAATGGTAAAATATATTACATCAATTACAGGATTGTTTGCTATTGAGCATAGCTAAGTGGGACAACCTCGAGCCAAACGGTCATACAAACATATGAAATGAAGAATAGTCTCCTCAGGTTCATCGATGTTGCTCTAAGATTTTCTATATCACTTAATCAAGTGGATAATATTTGAGTGTGATGCAGAAGAAAATAATAACTTATTTAGTTGTTTAGAAACAAAAAGGTGACAATAATTCTACTATATAACAAAAACGTCATTATCAAGCATCAGACTTTCATAGATTATTTATGGTAGAATACATTATTTACCCCTAGACCTTGAGGCCAAATCCCTCTGACACACGTTTTCAATATGAGCAACCCTTTATACATTCAATCTTTTAAAAGTATCTCTAAGACACACGTGCTCAGTGTTTGACCACTTTGTTCCCAACAAGTATATGTCACTCACCATTAATACTGTGACACATGTCATTAACTAAAAAAAATTACATTTAAAAATCTCCATCATTTTGAAAAAGGAAAACAAAATAGAAAAGCTTCATCATCTTCTTACTTTACCCAAGATACCATTTTAGCCAAAATTCATCTTTCAAAATGGCTCTAAACAGAAAAATCCTCAAAGTTTCTTCTTCCTCAAATAATTTAAAAGACGAAAACCTACAATCCAGTGTGACTATCAGCTTTGGTACGAATTAAAAACTAAATTTTGTGGACCTGATTAATCAACAATGGGCAATATTTATTTGTAGGTGCTTTCTTTCTCTAAACAGCAAAACCCCCAAAGTTTTTTCTTCCTCAAATAATTTAAAAGACGAAAACCTACGATCCAGCGTGGCTATCAGCTTTGGTACGAATTAAAAACTAAATTTTGTGGACCTGATTAATCAACAATGGGCAATATTTATTTGTAGGTGCTTTCTTTCTCCAAACTTTTCGAACCAGTTTTCTCTAAAATAAAATTGTTTTAATTTGGAGTTGGAAAATTCTAATTTCAATCACCTGCTCATCATTTGAAGTCTTTTCATTTAACTCCTAAATCCCTTTACTTTCAAAGCTGTGATTTTGAACTTTTTTTCATTGACAGTGCTTGAAAATTAGAATATTGGGGATTGTGATGAAGAATTAGAAATGGGTTTCATTGAATTGTTGGCAAAGTAGTGACTTGTTTTCCTTTGTGGTTTATGGGTTTTATTTTTGAATCGGCAGAAATTAAAAAAATTTATGGTGTAGCACAGATTAAGGTAGGTGATGTTGGGTGACGACAATGGAGGATGGCGGCGAAGCAGCGATGAAGAAATGGTGAAGATGGAGGCCAAAAAACTTTCTAAAAAAATAAATTTAGGATTGATTAAAACTTTTGATGAAAAAAAAGATTCATAAAATAAATAAGAAAATGAAAAAAAACTGAACACGTGGCATTATAGCTCCATATACAAAAAACTTAATACTCGCTCGCTTCTATTGGTTGTAAATCACGCAATGCCAGGTGATCAAAAGTGATGTGATTTTAACACACTTTTGAAAGGCTGCGTATATAAAAGGTTATCCGTATTGAAGGAGTATGTCGTAGGGATTTGACCTCAAGGTCACGGGGTAAACTATGTATTTTTCCATTATTTATTGTTACATATTTTTTTGCCAAACACTAATTCGATTGCCATTCTCAAAACACCTGTAATAACTAAGAAACAACTTCAAAACGATATCTTCTCAAATAATAAAATAATTTCTATTATTTGATACAGTTGATTCACTTATTTAAAAAGGAAAAACTTAATAATTTCTTAATGAAGCAGGGGCAACTTTTCCCGTGGAATTCTCCAATAAATAATAATAATGATTTACCGGTCTAATCGATAGTAACAATTAACTACTTGGCCGATCGTCTCGAGTATTAGAGCCTCGTTATTCTATTTGATACTTTTCATAGTTTTATTTATGTTTTGTGACTTGTGGGGATGGCCGTTTGATTTCAGAAAGATTCAGGAGTGAATTGAAACACTTGATTTTATTTTGAAAGCCTTAAGTTGTAAGAGTTAATTAATGGTTGACTTTTGAATATATGACCTTAGAATCGAGGTTTATGGGTTCCTATAAGTTTGTATGATAATTTTGGATTTAGGAGTATGTTTTGATTGGTTTTGGAAATTCCTAGAAGGTTTTGAACCTATTTGCCAAAATTTGATAATTTGGAGGTTTAGAAGTTCATAAGTTTGAACAATAGTTGACTTTTGGGTCAATAAGTTTCGATTGATATTCTGCATCCTTCAATAGGTCCTAATGGTTGAAATAAACTTATGTGCAAAGTTAGTTGGGATCCAGAATGTCTAAGTATAATTTGGACGCGTTCGGCGAAGTTGGGATTTTAAGGAATGGATTTGATCTTCGTTTTTTTGTTTTGATGTTATTTTTGATGTTTCGAGCCTTGGGACATGTTTGTATATTGGAATGATTGGACGGGGTCTTAAGGGGCTCACGCGAGTTTCAGAGTGGTTTAGGACCATTTCATGTGATATTGCAGTAGCTAGTTTGCTGATGTGTTGTTGTGCTTCGCGATCGCAGAGCAGGGGCTCGCGATCGCAGAAAAAGATTTTGGCTGGGTTGTTCGTGCTTCGCAGTCGTGGGGTGTAGGGTCGCAATTGCGATCGCGATCGCGAAGTGCTACATGGGTTGTGCATCGCATTCGCGGGGAGTTGAGGTCGTGTTCGTGAAGGGATAGCAGGGGTGGGGACCGGTCATTAGCCTTCGCGGTCGCGAAGTTGAGAGCCGCGATGGCATAGAGTACTTGGCAACTGTGCTTTGTGATCCTTTGGGTTCGAGCTGCGATCGCGATGTGTACCCTGGGCAGTATAAAATGCTGAGATTTCGGGATTTTTAATCATGAGATTGATATGGGATTTGGAATCTATTTATATGTTTTTGGACTCGTGGTGCTATGGGTAATCTTAATCTTTGATCAATTTCGGATTTCGAGCATGGGTCCAGGGTACACATCGCGATCGGTATTGACTCATTTAAGTAATATTTTACTAGATTCGAGTCGTTTAGTGGTGGATTTGAAAAGAAAAGAGATTTTAAAAGGTTAAAGGTATTTCCAAAAAGTGGTAACTCTTCTGTCTATCCTTATAAGAGGGAATTCTCTCCATAGATGATCTATTTGCTACTTATTGCTTGAGTTAGGAGCCATGTATATGCAAATTGGCGAGTGTATATGCGTTAGCTAGGTTATGACCATCTCCGAATAGAATTAGGCTTATAGTATGTCTTTTTTGGATAGTGTGAATTATTTATCCATGTTTCGTTTATTCTATGACTATGTGGTAAAGGGTTAGTAGCTTCGTCAGTGGAAGGGTTTCTTTGAGTGTGGGGACTTGAGTCATCTCAAGAGGGATTGCCCCAGACTTTTTAGTAGGGTTCCACAGCAGAGCTTGCAGCCTATGATATCAGCACCAGCAGCTGCACCACCCGCACAACCAGCTAGGGGTGGGTCTCAGTTAGTTCGAGGTTTCCCTAGAGGGGGAGGTCGGTCAGGTGGTGGTCAGGCCCATTTCTATGCATTTCCCACCCAGGCCAAAGGAAGTTGCTTTCGACTCCATCATCACATATATTATTTCAGTGTGCCACGGGGATGCTTCAGTGTTATTTGACCCTTGTTTCACTTATTCATATGTGTCATCATACTTTGCTTAATATTTGGATATGTCTTGTGATTCTTTAGTTATGCCTATTCATGTATCTGCACTAGTGGGGGATTCTATTGTGGTGGATCATGTATATCGATTGTGTGTGGTTACCATTGGAGGTTGTGAGACTAAGATTGATCTATTGTTGCTTAGTATGGTTGATTTTGACGTGATACTGGGCATGTATTAGTTGTCGTCATATCACTCTATCCTTGATTATAACATTAAGACCGTGTTATAGGCAATGTCGGGTTTCTGAGGTTGGAGTGGAGAGGCTCCCTGGATTATGTTCCTAGTAGAGTGATTTCATACTTGAAAGCTCAACGGATGGTTGAGAGGTGATGTATGGCATATTTGGCCTTTGTTAGGGATGTTATTGATGATAGTTCTTCCATTGAGTCAGATCCAATAGTCAGAGATTTCTCAGATGTGTTTCCAGCAAACCTGAGAGGCATGCCACCTGATAGGGACATTGATTTTGGTATCAATCTAGTGTCGAGCACTCAACCCATCTCTATTTTACCATATCGTATGGCACCAGTTGAGTTGAAAAAGTTGAAAGAACAATTGCAGGAGCTACTTGATAAAGGATTCATTAGGCCTAGTGTGTCGCCTTGGGGTGCACCGGTTCTATTTGTGAAGAAGAAGGATGGTACTATGAAGATGTGCATTTACTACAGGTAGTTGAAAAAAGTTACAGTTAAGAACAAGAAGCCCCTACCGCGCATTGATGACTTATTTGATCAGCTTCTGGGTGTTAGAGTGTTCTCGAAGAATTATTTGAGGTCGGGGTATGATGATTTTCTAGTGATGTCTTTTGGTCTGACCAATGCCCCCGCACCCTTTATGCACTTGATGAACAACATATTTCAGTCCTATCTTGATTCCTTAGTCATAATTTTCATTGATGATATATTGGTATATTCACGCAGCCAAGAGGATCATGAGTAGCATCTGAGCTTCGTGCTCCAGACTTTGAGGGAGAAGAAGCTATACGCTAAATTCTCCATATATGAGTTTTGGCTTGATTTAGTGGCATTTTTTAGGCACGTGGTGTCCAGTGAGGGGTTTAAGTTGGATCCGAAGAGGATTGAGGCAGTTCAGATTTGGCCCAGATCGACTTCTGCTATTGAGATCTGGAGTGTATGTCCCCATAAAATTTCGCTAAGTAATTTACGGTTTTGTGCTGCCGAGGTAGACTAATGTGTTCGAAGGTGGCCGCGGTATGGACTTTTTGGCGATGAATAATGGATTGTGGAGTTGGTGGAAATATTTGCTGAAGAAGGCCATTCTGCTGTTAAGTTCGCGACCGCAGAACCTTTATGCGGAGCGCATAATCATCGCGGAGTTAAGCAGAAAAATAGTTGGATTTTGAAGTTTATTTTGCGGTCCATTATGCGATCGCATACCTATTTCGCACTTCCGTCGCATATTTGGCATGAAGAATTTCGGAAGGGGATTCTGCTATAAGGCCTCGTAAAATTTAACCTAGAACCCGGGATTTTATGGTGCCTAGGTAGGCTAATGTGTTTGAGGATTGTAGAAAGCACGCCGCGGTAAAGACTTTTTGGGTTGTACAGTATGTCGGGGATTTGAAGGAATTGTTTTGCAGAACATGGCAATTCTGCGGTCCACTATGCGACCGCAGAACCTATTCGCGTACCACAGATCGGCCGCAGAGTGCAATAGAACTTGAGTCAATTTTTGAGGATCATTTGTCAAGTATGCGGCCGCATAATCATTTCGCGGGCCGCACAATCCGTCGTAGAACTAGCATGAAGATTTCCGGAGGGAGGTTTCACGGTGCATTGAATGATCGCATAATCGATCTGCAGGCCGCATAACGGCCACAGACCTGGCCAGGCCTGCCCTGCCCAGTTTTGGGACCATTTTGTGGTCCCTTCTGCAGACCGCATACTCATTTCGCGGTCCGATCTGTGACCGCAGACCTGGCTTCGAAAGCATAAGTTTGGGGAAAATTTCACTCGATCCTTGTTGATACCCAATTTTGCCCTCATATTTTTATAAGCATAATATATGTTTAAAAATATCATTCCTGCATCATCACCAATTTACGAGAGTCATACAAGTATTTTCTATAATGTTTCATAATTTTTAAAAGATTTAAAATTGATTTTCTTGCATTTAAATTACTTGAATATGTATTGATTACCCTCTAAATTGGTTTGTGGTGACTTAATCATCCGAATTTATTATTTGCATCCACATATATATCTCATAATATTTTACTTTGTTTTTATATAATTTTATTTGTATTTTTAAAGCTATTTTATACAATTTTGCAATAATAGCCTATATTCTATACATAATTGTATTTATTATATTTTTTATATCAAAATAGCTTTTCTTATATTTTTATAATGTTAAGTTTTATTTTAATGCACGAATAATATTTTTATTATTTATTAGTCATTTTTATAATTTATTTTTTTAATAAATTTCGTATGTTTAAACTATGTCCCAATTTTTGAGTTAATTTCGGACCCAATACACCAGCCCAAACCCCAAAACCTTTGCCCAATAACCCCAAGCCCAAACTAGACAACCCCTAACCCGGTCGCGACCCTCCTTACAATCCGCCCCCACTTCCCCTTTAATCATGGACGTTGATCTTAGATGATCAACGGCCCACAATAACCCTTCCCCTTTCCTTATATCTCCATAATCTAAACCCTAGAGATATTTCCCCCACCCAGCCACCTATGCATTCTCTCATCTCCCCACTGATACACCAAACCCTAGCCGCCTCCTCCCAAATCCCCTCAAAACTCGGCTAAATCATGAAATTCTTTCACGATAAGCTTACCTTATTTGCACTATCTCATTATCATTCATATGCTCATGGTATTACTTAGTACTTGCCCGATTTTAGCAAGTATTACCTCTCCTAATCGAGTGCAATCGTCCTCAACCTATAAGATACAGACGGAAATCTGTCTATATACATTCTCAACAGGGCCGTATGGGTCCGATTCACCGAGATTCTTGGCTAATTTTTTGACTACTCGTCAAACTAGGATTTGCTTGATTTTTACCTATTCTGAATCAGAATAGGCTATGATGCGATTTCCTTTTCTTTGCTTGAGCTTGATTGATTTTATTTTATTATTTTGTGCTTTATTAACTGTCTTCTATGTTTGTTCGTTCAAACTTCAACCACTACATAAACCTATTCCCCGTTCCCTTTTGAAGCCTCAAGGATTATTGCTGAATCACTGCATTATTCTCTCATTCTCACTCATTATACTCTGAAATATGAGACCTTGGCTGGCCGAAAGCCAAAGCCATTCGAATTCGATTGTGTTCTTTCTCAGTGCGAGCACTGCCCGGGGTTCATTCGAGACCCTTGGGAACTATGACGCACTGGTATTTTGGGGATTATGCTACTCTTTGCTACTGTTAATTGAATTACTTATGGAAATTGCTCTTCTAATTTGCTTGTTCGTTAATTGGTAACTGGTAAGTGCCTTCGGCCTTTGCAGTTTCATTCTCTGTTCATGTGTGTTATTGCTCTGTATATCTATATCATTGAGACTTTTGTGAATCAATATGATACTATGTCATCTTAGTTTGCAACCTATTTGCTCTGAAGTTATTCTCGTGGTTCTGTATTTTTCTAGCATATGAACTAGCCTAAATTCTAACTCTGATTCTAGCTTTCTTAAGCATGTCTAGCCTGGTGTGTTTGTGTGTGTCTGAATGCTTACATCTACTGCTTGTCCTGAGTTTATCTTCTACCCTGTTCTGAATTCTTGTGATAAATCAATTTATGCCTAGAATATGTTCTAATTCCTGTTAAATCGTCTATGAATAACTTAATTCTTGATCACGTTGATTAGCCAGATATGCTTTCTTTCAACTTAATGTGTTCTCCCTGATTTGTTCCATCCAATTCCCTTTAATATTGCCTAAAGACCTTTAGAATGAGATGTGATATCTAGCCTTTTCTCCTATACATTATCAAGACCTAATGTCTGCATATCCTGTTAATTTGGAATTGATATATTTTCACCTATCATGAGTTCTGATATTGTTTCTGAACTTTGGTATTTTGACTGATGTTCAGCATGTTAAAGTTTTTCTCATTCTCAACTAAGTGGTTGCTCGATCATGGACCTATTCTGTTAGGTTGCTGTTCACTAAGCCTTCATATTAAAACTTTCATGTAGAGGCTATGCTCTATTTGTTCTTGTCTATGACTCTATTAGATTTTCATGTTTAAATCTTGTGTCTAAAGTTCTTTTAGGCTAATTCTGAATCGTTTTACTTTTGAAACTCGTTTGTAATAGTTCACTATCATATGATAGTCAATCCTATCACTTTAGCTTTGTTTCTGAGAACACAAGCATGAACCTGCCTTGTGAACTTGTCAATGTTTCATGTGATCTCGTCTATATGCTTTGGTTAGAACTGTTGTTAGTTACAGCTATAGGAGTTAAGTATGAAAAGTTGTTTAATTAATTCCATGAGCGGTTTGTCACCTGTATGGTTAAGTCTGGCACCCATTTGGCTAAGTAAGTTATTCACTGGGCTTGGTGTTAGGCCATATGTGTTGTTGGACCTGGGCATTGGATTCAAGAAGATTCTACTATCCTTATGAGTCTGAAATTAGGGTCTATTGGGTAGTGAGGTTGCTGAAGGCCCAGGAATTCACTGGGTTATTTTATAGTGGGCTTGTACTGTTCGATGGGGCTCGTAGTTGTTTCAGTCTGTATTTTGTCATCTTTGAGTTTGTATTATTCCATTTTTGTCTTGTAACTTGTAATAACGAATTATTGGGGCGTTAGTGAAATTGGGTAACAAGTGTGCTTTATTCTTGCATAAAGTGTAGAGAACATGCCTATGGAGTCCATGTGTTTTATTTGCTATTCTGTTTGACTTGCTCTGCTTCTGCACGCTAATAGAAATCATGTCTATAGGAATCGCACATATCTCACCTAGTTTGACTAATACTCGCTACTTCAAACATATTAGCCGTTACTATACTTGATTTCTATGTTATTACTGCGCGTTTAGATAGCATGCCTATAGGATGTATAACATATGCTTTGTCGATTTAGAAACCATGCCTATAGGAAATCACACACTTCACTCAACTTGCCTAATGCCTGTACATTATTCAAAAGCATAATTGTTTGACTAAATATTTTACCTGCTCTCATGTCTACTTCTATATGATTATCAGATAGCATGCCTATAGGGTTGTAATCTTACATACTTTTGTAAATGCTCATCTAGATACCATGACTATAGGTTCTTAACTAATTAACTAATCAGCTTCTTCTGTTGTTTTATTATACTGCCGCCTAGATAGTATGCCTATAGGATAAGTATGACAAAATCGAGTTCAAATACCGACCATTAGAAATCTTGCCTATAGGATATTGTTATTTGCCTAGAGAGAATGTCTATAGAATCAAACATTGGTAATTCCAAATATTCTAATAGCTCTCACTGCCCGTTGCGTAAAAAACTTAGAAATCATGTCTATAGGTTTTATAATACCTATAATCAGCAAATTAGTTAATTTGGAACAGCAGCACTGTCTGTATGACTTGAAATCAGAATCATATAGAAATCATGCCCATAGGACTTAATGACTCAAATACGTCCTAATCTGAAAATTGTCTACTCTGTAGCCTGGAACTTGTTTGCGTGGTTTATTGTTATGTGTGGAGCTAACATGAGCCACTCTTTACTATTATGTGCAGTCCTACTTGCTTTGAATGCACGATTAGTTTTATCATTTTGAGCAACCTAGGTAAAGTCTAGAATCACCCAAATAGAGGTCCAAAGCTATAAGGCCCCATGAAACTTTTCCTAAAAACCGGGGTTCCATGATGCCGGGGTAGGCGTAGAGGTTAATAATAGTAGAAATTCATCGCACTTTTCCTAAAAACCGGGGTTCGGACTTTTTGGATTGAACAGTATGTTGGGGAGTTGAAGGAAAATATTTTGCAGGGTTGGGCATTTCTGCGGCCCATTTTGCGGCCGCATAATCACTCTGCGGGCCGCAAAATGGCCGTAGAGTAAAGCAGCTACTTGGGCCATTTTTTATGTCAATTTTGCGGCCAATTATGCGACCGCTAACCATTTCACGGGCCACACTTTGATCGTATCATCAGCCTTGGAATTTTTGCGGAGGGAGGTTCTGCCACGCATTATGCGACCGCAGAACAGGTCTGCGGGCCGCATAACTACCGCATACCCAGGCGGATGTTTTCCAGTTTTTTGTACCAAATTATGCGGCCGATATGTGGACCGCATATCTATTCTACGATTGCATATGCAACCGCAGATCGTGTCCCGGGGCTTCATATTTGGGGGTTTTAAACCCACCCTATTTCGTTAAAACATATGCCATAGTCCATTTTTAGCAAATTTTTGATACTTTTAGAGTGAGAAAGAGTGATTAGAGTGGGGGAGTAACCTTTAACCTAATATCCATCAATTCTTGCTCAGTTGTTGAAGATTATCAAGAAAGTCCTCATCTTAAAGGTAAGAATCTATGCCCTAGCTCTTAATTTCGAAAATCTACTAAAAAGGGATAATTAGAAAGACACTTATTGGGTGTGGGGATTGTTATCTTGCATGCATGTATTCTTAAAGTATGTGGGAAGGTTGTGAGCTAAATAAATGGTAGAGAATGTGTTGAGGAATGATAGAATCTTTCCTAAAAGGGCCTTAAAAATATTAATGCACACCTAGTGTTTGATAATGTGCTCAAATGAGCTAGAATCATGACCATCTTCCTAATTTTGGTCCAACTTGTTATATTTCTAAAATAGATTGAAGTGCTAAGAATTTTGGAACATTTTAAAGTTTACAGGAAGCTCAATTGAGGTATGTTGGCTAAACCCCCTTCTTCTTAGAATCGAATCCCATGGTGTTCATGTAATTGGTGTAAGTCCCAGATTGATCATAATAGAATTGGCTATACCGAATGTGCTTGTGTTGAAGGATATATGCTCAATATGTATTGTATATGTTTCATCATGTCATCTTATCATTTGAGGATGTGTTCAAAATATGGAATATGTGTTAACAATGTTAAGACTTCATATCAAGATCGAATAAAGGTTGTTATGCCAAATTGTATGAAAAGCCTCTATGTGCTTAGGATTCCCAAATTGCTCATATGTGTACTAATGCCTTAAATGGTAGGCCTTATAGTTGGTGATGATAATAATGATGTTTGAATGTGGAAAGGGGAAACTGAAATTTTGAAATACGGCCAAGTGCCAAGAATGACTTTCGAATTGAGGCCACTCGTGCCAATGAATTGAAAAGACGTGAAAGAAGTATGAAGTGAGATGATTAATTGAAAAGGTAATGTCTCAGGTGAGAGGCCTAGTCGATCGGGCTGTAATCGGACGCCATGCCATATACATGATGGCGACTGTGCTAGAAATGATAATTGAAATTGTGGTTATGGTTGGTGTCTCAAACGAGATGACCTAGCCGATCGGGTCGTGATCGAAATCCGTGTAAGAATACGGTGGTATTGTGAATTATGGTATATCGGCTCTAAAGATCACCCAACCTAATAATATGGAAATTGACTTGAGAACTTGTGTGATCCTTACTTGATGTTTTAGTATTGTTTGAAGCTCTTATTGAACTCATGACTGTTTCCCCCTTGTATTATTATTCATTCTATTGAGATGGTGTTTAGTTTTATATACTAGTACTATTTGACAGTACTAACGTACCTTTTGCCGGGGGCGCTGCATCTTTAAATGGATGCAGGTGGTTCCATAGCAGGCAGTGTTGATCAGCGATAGTGGTACATCCTCTTCCCAACAGACTTGGTGAGCCCCACTTCATCCCGGGGTCATGTATTGTATCTTTTGTTCATATTTTTATCACATTTTGAGATATAGCCGGGGCCTTGTCGGCGGCACTATCATAACACTCTTTTGTATCTTTTAGAGGCTCCGTAGACACTATGTGGATTGTAATGGGTGCTAGAAAAGTAGAACAGATTATGTTGTGTTTTGATCTCTTGTTCCACTCGAATCATAAGAATGTGTGTATCTTGAAACTTAAAAATGATGTAACCAATGAGACGATTTAGTATTGTATATATGATCTTCCTACTATCTAATTAATGAAATCATGTCTTCTCTTGATCATGGGTGAGTTGGGTAGAAAGTATCTAATAGGCTTGCTTGACCGGGTTTACTCGGTTGAGCGCTGGTCGCGCTCCCTGAGGTTGGGGTGTGACAAAATCCTCTTGCACCACAGGTATGGGACGGGTAGCGCACACATAAGGTACAGTTTAGAATTGAATTAGAGCGCATTTAGGTAACGACTTTAACATAGAAATTGGGTAGCAGGAGATGATAGTCTGTGCCCCCTGAGAAATATGAGCAACTCCCTATCTTGAGGGAGTTGCAAAGTATTATTTATGTTGCACGGGATGGTCCTTTAGGCTAAAAAACTTAGGACCCCCTTTTCTTTATATAATTGTTATTCACACTTAGTCATCTAACATAGACCAATGTAGTTGTATCCTTGCAATCATTAAGGATTTGTACCAATTATCATGTGTTATGATAAGATTCCCCGACTTCTATACTTCCCTTTGTTTATTTGGTCACCTAGCCTAATAACATAATCCACATAGTTTAAAATTCGTATGGGAACCTCAGTCGTGGACCTCAAGGAGTACCTAACACCTTCTCTTTGAGGTAATTTGAGCCCTTACCCGATCTTTTGTGACGCGGACTAGTTAAAATAGAGTTATTCGCAAATAGGTGCCCTAATGCACCTTAAACATTGTTAGGTGGCAACTCTTCTCTTTGAATTATCTTCCTTTAAAAGAGTTGTCACATGTCAAAGCCTGCTTTCACGAGAAAATAGGGCGCAACAGCATGGCGACTTTGCTGGGGATATACTTAGGCTCTTACCATAACGAACTTGACTTATGTGGATTACTTTCCTTATTTTTCTTCACTTGTTTTAAATTGCTATGACATGCACACCCCTTTCATTATTCTCCTTTATTTGCTATGATATGTATGACCTCTCACCATATCCTTCACCTTGTCTAAGACTATCATATTATGACTCTCCCATCCCTATTTCCCTACCTACTTCATTACGTTCTCGCACATTTTCTTGAGCCAAACTGACTTCTCTCTTTTTATCTTTCATTTCTTTTCTCCTCTTTTCATGTTCATCTTTATTATGTTATTTACTGCTTTTGTGTATTCTTATCATGCAAATACTTGGCAACGTGTTACTATTTCTACATAAAGCATGTTCCACATCATACTCCACTTGTGCCTATTCTCAACATAGCGGCGCTTGATGAGTGTCCGTGCAGTTGTCTACTTGGGAGTACCGGTCGAAACCTTGCTAGGAACCACACTCCGATTTAAAATGTAGATGCATCATGCTAAACCTAGTACCGATTGAGACGTCATTGACATAACAACCCGCTTAGATGAACCTTGTCCAATGTCTGACGGGATTTCCATAATCCCAAAATACACCATCATATTATGTGCAGTACTTGGAGAAAATGTGCCAACATATTGATCATTATTGCACAAATAGTCGAACTTGGAGGGGGAAGGGCTAACTCTTATTTGTTTGCAGAAAATGAAGCACGAAATCCCCAGGTTTGGTATGGTCCAGAATATCCCGCCTTTGCTACTTGACTCGTGAAAAGACCTTGCACCTTGTGACAAAAATCATGTGAGGAGAGTACTTGGTGATCTGCCATCTCTGCTGAACATTCAACCAAATAGGGAACCGATTAAGGCAGCTACCATGTTCTGGGATAAGAAAAGAGTTGTTTTTCAATTTGGCAAAATAGAAATGACTCCTCTCCTGGAAGAAATATGAGGTTTCGCCAAGTTACTATGGGATAGTCCGGGACTACTGGTGACATAAAATCGCACCCCCCTAGTTTTCTGAAAATGTTAGGTTTTAAGAAGAATGATGAGCTGCTATGTCTAAAGAAGTCATACATCCCTTTTGAGTTTCTGTACGAGCGGCATGGGCATAGCAAATCATATCTCCACATCACAGTGAACTAGCCATTACTTCTTTAGGATGGGTGCATCGCCGGGTTTATGTGTTCATTGTCTGCTTCGTGGGGTTGTTGATATATCCAATGCAAGGAGGAAGGATTAATACTCTGTTAGTCATGGTCTCCAGGACCTTAATGGATGGCATCGAAGGCCAAACATACACTATTATCCCCATGATCTTAGGTGAGATGTACCGCACTCTAGATCGATGCAAGCAGGGATTCAGACACTTTGAGGGTTGTAATCTATTGCTACAAGATTGGCTGCTGGAACACATTCAGAGGGGAGATGTTTGAATGGTTACCTAGTAGTGAGTTCATCATCAGGTGGAAGGAGACTACTCACTTGGTGCTGATCGGGCTGCGAGGTATCTACCGTTACGCTCATATAAGGGTAATGAGACAAGATGGAAGAAAACAGGTCATACCTCGGGTTTCCAACATGGTCCAGCACAAGGAAGATTTCAAGGGAGATGTTATCCCATATAACATCAAAACACAATATATGTGGAACCAAAAGATCATCATGGAAGGAGTAACCATTGAATCAGACAGGTATCACGTCGGCCATACGTAGCTGGGGACGTCAAACCAGGAGTCAATCTAACAGATAGGATCATAGATGAAATGGCTGAGGCACATGTGAAGTACAAGAGGCTATGCAAAAGGGTGTTTGAGTTCGAAGCTAAGCATCTGGAACAACACAAAGTGAACATGGAGGTGATAAGGGAATGGAGGGAGATTGCCACTATGTCCCGCGGAAAGATTAGAACACTTGGAGCAAGGATTGATGGAACTAGAAGGGAAGATGAGGAAGAGACTTTGTGATTGTCAGGGCTTGGACGATGATGGAGGAGGAAAGCTGGTAAAAGTTTACTTATTTCTAGACATGCGTGATTTGGGGAACATGATTGATGGGGTCAAGAGAGCCAAGCATTGAGAAGGTCCTTCAGGGACCAAGTAGATGATGTTCTTTACCACTTTCTAGCAAAGATTAGATTTCGATGTAATAAGGCTAAATGCCATTAGTAACTTTATCATTATTATTATCGATTTAGTAAAAGATTGTTTAGGCTCATTTTCGAATTAATGGAATGAAGCAAACGTTGACACCAATTTTCTCCAAGTCTTAGTGTCGCTCAGGCCTACCTCAGGCACAATGAGGTCCCCAAATTAGGACGTGAATTATTTCATGACTTTGTGAAACATGTTTAAATATTGCGAACACTCTTTTATTTCACCTTACTGACTTGGTTACCTTTTGTTTTTTTATTTCTTTTTGATTATTCCCATTCCCAAAGGTTGGTTCATGCATACTGGCATCATCAGCATACCACACTAGATCCAGAGGTTCTCCACCACCACCTCCACCTAGCGACCCAAAAATCAAAAGCAATGGCAAAGGGAAAATGGATGATTTAAGTGGTATCCGGTAAGATAATGCTGATGTGGCAGAAAATATTGAAACTTCAGATGGTAGAAGCACTCCGGGTCAGAATGAGTTGGTCTTACATTTGGAGCAGAAAATCCTGGAACTACAAGGAGAGCTTGAGCATGTCCAAAATCTGGCAAACCTTTCCCTTACTCTCAATGTTCCCGACATCAACCAGCAAAACCCGACTACCCAGAACCAAACACCGCCACAGAACGCACAAAATCAGAATCCACCACCCATAGCTCTGAATCCTCCTGCATAACACCAATATCATAATCCTGCACCTCCCCGAAACCTTAACCCACCACCGGTGCAAACCCCTCAACAACCCCACCATCATCCAACTAAATACCCGCAAACCACTTTTATCACACTCCCCAAAATGCACCACAACCTACTCCTGATCCCCAAAACTGGACCAACGATCACCTATATACCCAAGTTTCAGGAACTTATCAAAGCAATCTAATATATGTGGAAACCTTACCCCATACCCCCGCAGCAAACCGTATACATACCTGAACTGACTAAAAAGGACCTGCTCGTTAGAAACATGGCAGAGGAACTCAAGAAACTCATAGGGAGAGTTTAAAATGTTAAAGGCGAGAAAGGCATTGAAGGCCTGAATTATGAAGATCTGTGTATTCAGCCAGATATGGAACTGCCAGAGGGTTACAAACATCCAAAGTTTGAAATGTTTGATGCCACTGGTGATCCAAAGGTGAATATAAGAACATATCGCGACAAGCTTGTAAGAGTGGGTAAGATGAACAAATCCGCATGAAACTGTTCATGCAAAATCTTATAGGAGACGCCTTGTCTTGGTATATCAGTCAATACCCCAAGAAGTGGGCAAATTGGGTAAGTATGGCATCATACTTCATGGACAGATTCAGGTTTAACACGAAAAATATGCTAGATGTTTTCTATATTCAAAACCTCTAGAAGAAGCTGACAGAAACCTTCCACGAGTATGCTACTCGCTGGAGATCAGAGGCCGCAATGTAAGGCCAGCACTTGAAGAAGAACGAATGAACAAGTTCTTTGTTAGAGCTCAAGATCTGCAATATTATGAACGGTTGATGGTCATCAAAAATCACAAGTTCTCATACATCATCAAGTTGGAAGAGAGAATAGAAGAAGGAATCAAGAGCGGGATGGTGACTAATTTCGAGGCATTGCAAGCCACAAATAAAGCCTTGCAATCGGGAGGTATTTCAAAGAAGAAAGAAGTGGGTGCTGTGATGGTAGCCCAGGGCCCTAAGTCTCCCTTCACATACCAAACACCTCCACCCACATATCAACCCTCACCCCCAAAATACCAATACCCTGCCACTGCCTACCATATTTATAACATTCAATCTTCATATTACCATTCACAACCACCCGCCCGCCAAAACTACCCAAAACCACATCCAAATTTCGACCGCAGACCTCCTAGACAATACACCCTAATTGCTAAACCCATAGCCCAATTGTATGAGAGACTGAAGGTCGCTGGTTAGTCACCCCTATTCCTTCTGTTGTTGTGTAAAATCATTCCCAATGGATCAACCCTAACAAAACATGTGCTTATCATTCAGGCATGAAGGGTCATACCATTGAGGAATGTCGCACGTTGAAAGACAAGATTCAGACGCTGATCGACACTAAGGTTATACAAGCAAATGAAGTTGTATCGAATGTCTGCAATAACCCTGTCCCAGATCACAGAGGTGAGGGAGTGAACGTGATAGAAACTGATGAGGAGTGGGATCACGAAGGATCCATCGGACTCATTCGAGAGGGAGACACTCCTAAAACATCTTCGGTCATCCTCACATCAGTTGTGGTACAAACCTAGACACCATTTGAAGTTGAGGTAGCTATACCTTTCACTGTAATGGTAGCTCCCACACCATCTTACAAGTTTGATGTCATCCCGTGGGATTATGTTGCGGAAGAAAGAAGAAAGGGAAAAGCCAAAATGGAAGAAGCAAGTGTCGTGCCAGGAATGACTAGAACTAGCAGAGTTTACACACCTGAGAATCTGGAAGGAACAAGCAAAGAAGCTGCACCTAAGCCGCCTATTGTTGAGACTGGCACTGATGGCCTTTGGAGGAAGATACAAGCAAGGGAATACTCTGTTGTTGACCACCTGAACAAGACTCCTGCTCAGATATCCATTTTATCACTATTGCAAAACTCAGACGCACACAAAAATGCATTGATGAAAGTGTTGAGCGAACCTTCTGTACCCGCATGCATTACTAGTGAAGAGATGGCTAACATGGTCGGACAGGTATTGGAGAGTCATAAAACTACTTTCCACAAAGATGAGATACCGCCAGAAGGGTTGAGTCACAACAAGGCGTTGCACATCACAATGCAATTTGAGGACAAGTTCATTGCTAGGGTTCTGATAGATCGAGGTTCGAGTCTGAACATATGTCCACTGACCACCCTGAAAAGATTAGGTAAGGGCATGCACGAGATATGAATGGGAAGCATGAATGTGAAGGCATTTGATGGATCTCAGAGAGCCACTATCGGGAAAATCAACCTTGATCTACAAATGGGTCCGACTTGGTTTGATGTTGAGTTCCAAGGGGTAGGTATATATGCTACTTACAACCTATTGTTGGGATGACCATGGATACATGCAGCTGGGGCAGTGGCTTCTACTCTGCACCAAGCTGTTATGTTTGAAAATAGAAAGTGAATGATCAGGAACTGATCATTCATGGAGACGGAAGCAACCCTATCTACACCAACCAGACCGTTCCAATCATCGAAAACAAGAGAAAGTTGGGGGGAGAAACATATCAGCGCATTGAGCAGGTGAATATAATTAAAAAGGATTGATGGTGGAGTAAGAAGATTGAAAGCATACTGTTGTGGACGGGATATGAACCATGCAAGGGTCTCAGTAAAAAGCTTCAGGGGATCACTAAACCCGTACAACCACAATATCATGGCATGACCTTTGGACTCAGATATGAATATACCGTGTAAGAATATCATAATTGGACACCGCCTTGGTGCGCCCATTATTATCAGCTGGAACAACCCGTACCACCTCTACACCAGACATTCCGGCAGGCTGACATAATGTGGGGATCTAAGGAAGAAGAGATTTTGGCTGGTATGAGTTAGCTATTTCTGGATGAAGAAGACATGGACTGCATTGCAATTGTTGAGGAGGAGGAGGAGGAAGAAGACGTTACCATTCAGACAATGGAAGAGGGAGTTGTTCTCAAGAACTGGACCGTTGCACCATCTCGAGCTCGCCGAGTTCTTGGGTAGCTGGGCAAATTAGCATGACTTATTTTTTAAATTGTTTTGAGCATTTAAGACATTTTCTATATTTTGTTTTGAAATAATTACTCGATCCATCGAGTCGCACTTGTTGACATTTTAAAGTTTTATTAATGCATTATCGCTTTTCATATTTATTTTCACATTCTTTTCAGCATAATTATTACATATCCTGATGAACCTACGACTGGGATATGTAATGAGACAACGCGACATAAGGACAGTGATTCAGAAGATTTGGAAGACGATGTAATACCTGAGGAAATTGTCAAAGAAGTAAAGAATTTTGAAAACAAACCGTAGTCTAATTTGAAGGAAACTGAGGCCGTTAACTTAGGGGATTCCAAAACAGTCAAGGAAACTCACATAAGCATTCATTTATCACCGACATAGAAGGAAGAATATATCAGATGTCTAAAAGAATATGAGGATATTTTCACATGGTCCTACAATGATATGACTGGGTTAAGCACATCCATAGTAGCTCACAAGCTACCCACCAATCCCACGTGTTCACCGGTAAAACAGAAGCTCAAAAACTTCAAGCCAGATATCAGTTTGAAGATAAAAGAGGAGGTCACCAAGCAAATCAAAGACAAAGTTCTCCGAGTGGTCGAATACTCGACCTGGTTAGCCAACATTGTGCCAGTTCCAAAGAAAGATGGGAAAGTTAGAATATGTATCGATTACCGAGATCTGAACAGAGCAAGTCCTAATAATGATTTCCCGCTGCCTAACATACACAAATTGATTGACAACTGTGCCAAGCATGAACTCCAATCCTTTGTGGATTGCTTCGCAAGATACCATCAGATTTGGATAGATGAAGAGGATGCCGAAAAAATGTCTTTATCACACCCTGGGAATATATTATTACAAAATGATGCCATTTGGTTTGAAGAATGTTGGGGCCACCTACATGAGGGCCATGACAACTATCTTCCATGACATGATACACAAGGAAATAGAGGTATTCGTGGATAATGTTATCATCAAATCTAGAAGGATTTCGGATCACATAGCAGACCTAAAGAAATTTTTCGATCAGCTTCAAAAATACAACTTGAAGTTGAACCCTGCAAAATATGCCTTCGGATTCCCTGCTGGAAAATTGTTGGGTTTTATCGTCAGCCGCTGAGGTATTGAGCTAGAACCGTAAAAAATCAAAGCCATCCAGGACTTGCCACCGCCAAAGAATAAGAAAGATGTGATGAGTTTTCTATGGCGCCTCAATTATATAAGCCATTTTATAGCACAATCAACGGTGATATGTGAGCCAATCTTCAAAATGCTGAAGAAAGATGTTGTAACAAGATGTATTGAAGAATGCCAGAAAGCCGACAAAATTAAGAAGTATTTATCTAAACCGCCCGTGTTGGTCCCGCCAAAATCGGGAAGACCTCTGTTGCTTTATCTGTCTATGTGGGATGGGGCCTTTGGCTGCATTCTAGGATAACATGATGAAAGTTGAAGGAAGGCGCAGGCGATATATTATCTGAGCAAGAAGTTCACACCTTATGAAGCCCGGTACTCTTTGTTGGAATGCACCTGCTGTGCTTTGACATGGTTAGCCCAAATGCTGAGACATTATTTCTGTGCATAAACTACATATCTCATATCAAGGATGGATCCGCTAAAATACATCTTTCAGAAACCCATGCCTACGGGTAAGTTAGCAAAGTGGCAGATATTTCTGAGCTTGTTCGACATCATCTATGTAACTCAGAAGGCAGTCAAAGGGAAAGCATTGGCTGATCACTTAGCAGAAAATCCAGTAGACGGAGAATACGAACCACTGAAAACGTATTTTCCTGACAAATAGGTATCATTTGTAGGAGAAGATATTACCGGAGCATTCGACGGTTGGAGGATGTTCTTCGACGGAGCAACAAACTTCAAGGGAGTGGGCATCAGAGCTGTCTTAGTATCAGAAACCGGTCAACATTTCTCGGTATCCACAAAACTTAGGATCCCGTGCACAAACAATATGGCAGAATACGAAGCATGCATCTTGGGACTCAGGTTGGCCGTCAATATGAACATTCAGGAGTTGCTAGTAATCGGAGATTCTGATCTATTGGTGCACTTGGTTCTAGGAGAATGGGCTATTAGAACACCAAAATATTACCGTACTTGCATTGTATACAAGAGTTGATCAAGAGGTTCACAAAGATAGAGTTCAAACATATTCCAAGGATTCAGAATGAGTTTGCAGATGCATTAGCCCCCTTGTCTTCCATGATACAACATCCAGACAAGAATTTCATCGATCCTATCCCAATAGGAATTCATAAGTAGCCACCTTATTATGCTCATGTAGAAGGAGAGTTCGACAAAAATCCATGGTTCCATGACATCAAGGAATACTTGGAAAAGGGAGAATATCCAGAGAATGCTACACACACTCAAAAGCACACGCTTCGAAGATTGGCCAATCATTTATTTCAAAACGAAGGAATTCTGTATAGAAAACCTCCTGACCTAGAATTACTGCGATGTGTCGATGCCAAGGAGGCATCTAGATATCTTGAAGAAATACATGCTGGAACTTGCGGACCCCACATGAACGGTTTTGTTTTGGCCAAGAAGATATTAAGAGCATGGTATTTTTGGATGACTATGGAAATAGACTGGATCAAATGTGTTCAAAAGTGTCACCAATGCTAGATACATGCTGATATGATACGAGTACTGCCCAACGAACTCAATGCAACGAGTTCACCCTGGCCTTTCTCTACTTGGGGCATGGATGTCATCAGACCAATCGAACTCGTTGCTTCAAATAGACACAAGTTAATTTTGGTGGCCATAGACTAGTTTACAAAGTGGGTTGAAGCCGCGCCCTATAAAACTGTGACTAAGAAGGTCATAGCGGATTTTGTCCGGGATCGCATTGTTCGTTGATTTGAGGTACCTGAGTCAATAATTACTGACAATTCCGCCAATCTCAACAGTGACTTGATGGAAGATATGTGTGAAACATTCAAAATCGCACATCGGAACTCTACTTCATACAAACCGCAAATGAATGGAGTCGTAGAAGCCGCCAACAAGAATATCAAGAAGTTATTGAGGAAAACGGTGGACAACTACAAGCAATGGCACGAAAAGCTACCATTTTCTTTGCTCGGGTATCGCACTACCGTTTGCACGTCAACTGGGGAAACTCCCTACTTACTGGTCTATGGTACCGAAGCCGTTATCCCTGTCGAAGTAGAGATCCCTTCCATATGAATTATACAAGAAGCTGAGCTTAGCGATGCGGAATGGGTACGAAACCGGTATGAACAACTAGCTCTCATAGATGGTAAATGAATGAACGCAGTGTGTCACGATCAACTCTACCCGAATAGAATGGCAAGGGATTTCAATAAAAAGGTTAGGTGAAGGCAATTCACATAGGGGGAATTGGTGTTGAAGTGAATCTTCCCACATCATAATGAAGAAAAGGGGAAATTCTCGCCCAACTGGAAAGGCCCTTACATGGTTCACCGAGTACTAACAGGAGGAGCACTTATACTCGCAGAGATGGATGGAAAGATTTGGCCAAAACCTATCAATTTGGACGCAGTCAAGAGATACTATATTTAAGAGTATGATTGAACTTTCTATTTGATGTAACCTGAACTACGCTTGACCTGATTCCTGTTTAAAAGGGGATATGTAGGCAGCCCTGTGGGTTTGGTCACATCATAATAAAATCTTCATTCCCCCCCCCCCCAATGTAAAAAATAGGGACAATATCTCAAGTTTGCCCGATCTCGTCGTATTTAGAATTGTCAAGGAATGTATCGTTAGAAGTAAGCATTTAAACTGTGGCAGAGTTTTGAGGAGGATCCTCAAAATTCCGAATTAAGGAGGTTGCAATGTCTCAAAAGTGTGTCACAGTCATCAATTCAAAAATTTATTTGCTCTCATGCATCATCACATATTTCAAACAACTACATTTTTATATAAACAATTTATCACAAATGCATGTTTTTCAAAAATTTCGTTTTCTATAGTAGCCAGACGTTACCCGGGGTGACTCAAACAGGACCTCGAGATAAGAGCAAAGGCAAAGCAAGGAATCGAGAGCACGAACAAACCTTCCCCCTCCAAACTCACAATTTTCCTTTGGATATAGGCATAATGGATATAACAGGAACGTTCGCAAATATATACACCCAACAAGATCACTATATTCACACCGAAAAAAGTCGTTGAACGCAAACGCGTCAAGCTAAGAAATACTTTTCCCTCTCACATTTAGTCATTTCTTTTCTTGCATAGGGCTAAACACTGCCCTCATCTTCGCATAAGGCTAAACGTTGCCTTTCTTCGCACAAGACTAGGCATTGTCTCTACTCCTTGCATAGGGCTAAACACTGCCCTCACCTTGCATGAGGCTAAGAACTGCCTCCATTATCGCATGAGGCTAAGCACTGCCTTTCCTTACAAGAGACTAAGCACCGTCTCCATTATTGCATGAGACTAAACACTGTCCTCCATACTGCATAAGGCTAAGCACTTCCTTTCTTTGCATGAGACTAAGCACTATCTCCATTCCTTGCATGAGGCTAAGCGCTTCCTCCATTGTTGCATAAGGCTAAGTATTTCCTTCCTATGCATAGGGCTAAGCACTTCCCTCGTTATTTTCATAGGGCTAAGCACCGACCTCATTTTATTGCATGAGACTAAGCACTGTCTGCATTATTGCAAAAAGCTAAGCACTGCTTCCATCATTGCATAAGGCTTAATACTGACTTTCGTTGCATAGGGCTAAGCACTTCCCTCATTTTATTGCATGAGACTAAACAATGTCTTCATTATTGCACGAGTCTAAGTAGTGCCTCCATCATTGCATAAGGCTAAACATTTCCTTTCTTTGCATCGGGCTAATCATTGCCCTCATCGCATACAATACTAAGCCTTGTCTCGTCTTGTTCTCGCATATGACTAAGCATTGCATGTTTCCTATATCAAAAGATCGATATCACCACATCTTTGCATTTCATGGGCTCAAATATCGCCATGTTGTCTGAAGGCACCATAGTCTGAGGGCATCATCCTCATAGCCCGAAGACATCATGCCATGGGTAGATGATCACTCGAAACTGCATATCATTATTCAAAGGCATCATAGTCCAGTGGCACCATCCTCATGGCCCGAGGACACCATTTCATGGTCTGTGAATCCCTTATCATACGCTTCATAGCCAAGGATGCCATAGTCTAAGGACATCATCCTCATCGTCCAAAGACAACTCTCATGGTCCGAAGGGAATCTGCATCATGTTTAGATCTTTGCAATCAACCATATATATTTGCGTGCATCATGTTTTAAGTTTTGCAGGTAACTCAGGAGGTAACTGTTCTACAAAGAGGAGCAATTCTCGCTCCGGTTTCCATTCACAGCGTTCACATCCTATGTAATCGATAATCAGCAATTGATTACCCTTTGTTCTATAACCGTTCAAATGTCTGCCTTGTACATCCGTAATGTTCAAATTCACATTCATAGCTCCACCTGAAATCATCCATTGATCACAACAATATCGCATCCAAAAGTCCCTTTTCGAAACATACGACCATTCTTATTTCAATTCCATCGGTTTCGTTCGTTGTTGGATCTAGAACTACACACGACCTAATTTCGGTAATACCAGGGATATGTAAGAAACTCAGGAACTGGGGTTCAACCCCCATGTTTTCAAAACACATCATTCCTCACTCGCTTCGGACAAAACTGGTTATCATTTTCTTTACCCGATAACTCTTTCATCATTCCCGGGTAAAGAGGGGCATCTTTTGATACCCAATTTTGCCCTCATATTTTTATAAACATCATATATGTTTAAAAATATCATTCATGCATCATCACCAATTTACGAGAGTCATACAAGTATTTTCTATAATTGTTCATAATTTTTAAAAGCTTTAAAATTGATTTTCTTGCATTTAAATTACTTGAATGTGTAATGATTACTCTCTAAATTATTTTGTGGTGACTTAATCATCCGAATTTATTATTTACATCCACATATATGTCTGATAATATTTTACTTTGTTTTTATATAATTATATTTGTATTTTTAAAGCTATTTTATATAATTTTGCAATAATAGCCTATATTCTATAGATAATTAGATTTATTATATTATTTATATCAAAATAGCTTTTATTATATTTTTATAATGTTAAGTTATTATTTTACTGCACGAATAATATTTTTATTATTTATTAGTCATTTTTATAATTTATATTTTTAATAAATTTCGTGTATATAAATTATGTCCCAAATTTTGAGTTAATTTCGGACCCAATACACCAGCCCAAACCCCAAAACCTTAGCCCAGTAACCCCAAGCCCAAACCAGACAACCCCTAACCCGGTCACGACCCGCCTTACAATCCGCCTCACTTCCTTTTTAATCATGGCCGTTGATCTTAAATGATGAACGACCCACAATAGCCCATCCCCTTTCCTTATATCTCCATAACCTAAACCCTAGAGACATTTCCCCCACCTAGCCACCTCTGCATTCTCTCATCTTCCCACTCCTACACCAAATCCTAGCCGCCTCCTCCCAAATCCCCTCAAAACCTGGCTAAATCATGAAATTCTTTCACGATTAGATTATCTTATTTGCACTATCTCATTATCATTCATACGCTCCTGGTATTACTTAGTACTTGCCCGATTTTTGCAAGTATTACCTCTCTGAATCGAGTGCAATCGTCCTCAACCTACAAGATTCAGACGAAAATCCGTCTGTATACATTCTCAACAAGGTCGTATGTGTTCGATTCACCAAGATTCTTGGCTAATTTTTTTACTACTCGTCAAACTATGATTTGTCCGATTTTTACCTATTTTGAATCGGAAAAGGCAATGATGCAGTTTTCCTTTTCCTTGCTTGAGCTTGAAATATTTTCTTTCCTTTTTTTTTCTGCTTAATTAATTGTCTTATATGTTTGTTCCTTCAAACTTCTACCACTACATAAACCCCTTCCCCGTTCCCTTTTGAAGCCTCAAGGATTATTGCTGAATCACTGCATTATTCTCTCATTATCACTCATTATTCTATGAAATTTGAGACCTTGGCCGACATAAAGCCAAGGCCATTTGAATTTTATTGTATTCTTTCTCAGTGCGAGCCCTGCCCGGGGTTCACTTGAGACCTTTGGAAACTCTGACGCACTAGGATTTTGGGGATTCTGCTGCTCTTTGCCACTATTAATGGAATTACTTCTAGAAATTGCTCTTCTCATTTCCTTGTTCGTTAATTGGTAATTGGTAAGTGCCTTCGGCCTTTGCAGTTTCATTCTCTGTTCGTGTATGTTATTGCTCTGTATATCTATGTCATTGATACTTTTGTGAATCAATGTGCTACTATGTCATCTCTGTTTGCAGCCTATTTGCTCTGAAGTTATTCTCGCGGTTCTGTATTTTTCTAGCATTTGAACTAGCATAAATTCTAACGCTGATTCTAGCTTTCTTAAGCAAGTCTAGCCTGGTCTGTTTGTGTGTATCTAAATGCTTACATCGACTGCTTGTCCTGAGTTTCTCTTCTACCCTGTTCTGAATTTTTGTGATAAATCAATTTATGCCTAGAATATGTTCTAATTCCTGATAAATCATCTATGTATAACTTAATTCTTGATCATGTTGATTAGCCAAACATGCTTTCTTTCTACTTAAAGTGTGCTCCCCGATTTGTTCCATCCAGTGCTCTTTAATAATTCATAAAGACCTTTAGAATGAGATGCAACCCCTTTCTCCTATACGTTATCAAGACCTAATGTCTACATATTTTGTTAATCTGGAATTGATATATTTTCACCTATCATGAATTCTGATATTGTTTGTGAACATTGGTATTATGACTGATGTTCAGCATGTTAAAGAAGTCTTTCTCATTCTTAACTAAGTGGTTGCTCGATCATGAACCTATTCAGTTAGGTTGCTTTTCACTAAGCCTTCATGTTAAAACTTTCATGTGGAGGCTATGCTCTATTTGTTCTAGCACCCATTTGGCTAAGTAAGTTATTCGCTGGGTATGGTGTTGGGCCATATGTGTTGTTGGACCTGGGCATTAGATTCAAGAAGATTCTACTATCATTGTGAGCCTGAGATTTGGGTTTGTTGGTTGGTGAGGCTGCTGAAGGCCCAGGATTTTATTGGGTTATTTTATAGTGGGCATGTATTGTTCGATGGGGCCCGTAGTTATTTCAGTCTGTATTTTATCATCTTTGAGTTTGTATTATTCCATTTTGGTCCTGTAACTTGTAATAATGAATAATTGGGGCGTTAGTGAAAGTGGGGAACGGGTGTGCTTTATTCTTGCAAAAAGGGTAGAGAACATGCCTATGGGGTCCATGCTCTTTATTTTCTATTCTATTTGACTTGCTCCACTTCTGCATGCTAATAGAAATCATGTCTATAGGAACCACACATATCTCACCTAATTTGACTAATACTCACTACTTCAAACATGTTAGCCGTTACTATACTTGGTTTCTATGTTAATACTGTGTGTTTAGACAGCATGCCTATAGGATGTATAACATATGCTTTGTCGATTTAGAAACCATGCCTATAGGAAATCACACACTTCACTCAACTTGCCTAATGCCTGTACATTATTCAAAAGCATGATTGTTTGACTAAATATTTTACCTGCTCTCATGTCTACTTCTATATGATTATTAGATAGCATGCCTATAGGGTTGTAATCATATATATTGTTGTTAATGCTCATCAAGATACCATGACTATAGGTTCTTAACTAATTAACTAATTGGTTGCTTCTGTTGTTTTACTATACTATAACCTAGATAGCATGCCTATAGGATAAGTATGACAAAATCGAGTTCAGATACCGACCATTAGAAATCTTGCCTATAGGATATGGTTACTTGCTTAGAGAGCATGTCTATAGAATCAAAAATTGGTGATTCCAAATTTTCTAATAACTCTCACTGCCCGTTGCGCAAACAACTTAGAAATCATGTCTATATGTTTTATAACACTTGTAATATGCAAATTAGTTAATTCGGAACAGCAGCACTGTCTGTACGACTTGAAATCGGAATCATATAGAAACCATGCCCATATGACGTAATGACTCAAACACGTCTTAATCTGGATATTGTCTACTGTGTAGCCTGGAACTTGTTTGCGTGGTTTGTCGTTATTTGTGGAGGCTAGCATGAGCCACTATTTACTATTATGTGCAGTCCTACTTGTTTTGTATGCGCGATTAGTTTTATCATTTTGAGCAACCTATGTAAAGTCTAGAACCACCCGAATAGAGGTCCAAAACCTCCTGGACCACAAGTATGGGACAGGTAGCGCACGCATATGGTACAGTTTAGAATTGAAATAGAGTGCCTTTAGGTAACGACTTCAACAAAGAAATTGGGTAGCAGGAGATGATAGTCTGTGTCCACTGAGTAATATGAGTAACTCCCTACCTTAAGGGAGTTGCGAAGTATTATTTATGTTGCACAGAGTGATCCTTTAGACTAAAAAACATAGGACCCCCCTTTTCTTTATATACTTGTGATTTACACTTAGTTATCTAACATCGACCAATGTAGTTATATCCTTGTAATCATTAAGGATTTGTACCAATTCTCATGTGTTATGATAAGATTCCTCGACTTCTATACTTCCCTTTGTTTATTTGATCACCTAGCCTAATAACATAATCCACATAGTTTTAAATTCGGCCGAGACCCATAGTTGTGGACCTCGATGAGTGCCTAACACCTTCTCTTTGAGGTAATTTGAGTCCTTACCCGATCTTTGGTGGCGCGGACTAGTTAAAACAGAGTTATTCGCAAATAGGTGCCCTAACACACCTTAAAAATTGTTAGGTGGCGACTCTTCTATTTTAATTACTTTCCTTTAAAAGCGTTGTCACACGTCAAAGACCGTTTTCGCGAGAAAACGGGGCGCGACAATCCCAATTTTATAAAAAAACTTTGGGGGTTATTTTAGAAGGTCCCAACTACTATTTTAGAGAGAGGAAAGTGCTCTAGAGTGACAGGAGGAATCCCTACACATTTTGTTCACCAATCCTTGCTCAAGTCTTGGAGAATCCACAAGGAAAACTTGCAAAGTTGTCTTATAAAGAGGTAAGGTTCTAACCCTAGCTTTCCATTTCGAATTTGGGGTGGAAGATAGGTAATGGGGAGGATGATTCTTGGGTATGAGAGTGTTATTTATGTATGCATGTACCAACAAGGTTTGTGGGAAGGTTATTGAGCTCAAATGGGTAAATAATGGGTTGTGGGATGAAAGAATCCACCATAGAAGAACTTTGAAATCATAATGCACACCTAGTGCTTGATAAAATGCTTAAATGAGATAAACCCCACGGATATCCTCCTAATTATGGTTCGATTTTGTCGTCTCTCTAGTAGATTGAAGTTGCTAGGATTTATGGATCATTGTGGTAATTTAAGGAAAGCTCAAGTAAGGTATGTTGGCTAAACTTCTCTCTTAGAATTGAATCCCACGATGTTCTTATAAGTCCTGTTCCGAGATATTCATTATAAATTTGACTATTCCGAATAAGCTTTATGTCGAAAGATATATGTTCAAAATGTGTTCCGAATGCTTTTATCATATTATGTTATCCTTCGGGAATGTGTTCAAAGCATGGGTTGTGTATTAAAATGTTATGATTTCAAGTTCAAATGAAAGTTATTATGCCAAATTGTGGAAGAAAACTCAATGTGCTTAAAAACTCTTAACTGCTCATATGTGTACTTAAACTTCTTGATTTGAAATGCCTTGTTGTTGATGATCTATGATGATGCTTGAAAGTGAAAGGGGTGAGTATGAAATATGAAATACGACCGACGTGCCAAGAACGATATTACATTTGTGGCCACTAGTGCCAATTAAATGAAAAGACTTGTAAAAGATTATGAAAGGAGTTAAAATCCTTTATATAATAAACATTTTGGGAGTATCACTAGTCACCTAGGAAAGGTAGCTTGAAATAACCTAACCACGAAACTACATGTATCGGTGTAGGAGCGATTGAAGGGTAAATCCCTGAATTGATGTGTTGAGAACATTCCCCTTAAATGGGATGAGATTGATGTGTTGAGATTATTTCCCCTTAATTGGGATGAGATGATTGCTAGCCGAGGGTGATGTCGACCCACACGACATTGTGGTAAGATGACCTAGCCGATCAGGTCGAGATCGGATGCCATGTCGCGCACATGGTGGTGATTGTGATTGTGATTGTGGTTGGATGTCTTTGGGTGAGACGACCTAGCTGATCGGTCCGTGATCGGACTCCGTGCTAAAAATCACGGTGGTATATCGGTACTAAAGATCTCGCAACCTAAAATATTGAAATTTACTTGAAAACATATCTTGCTCCTAACTTGACGCTTGGGTATTATTTGAAGCTTTCATTGGATCCTATGATTGTTTCTCCTTGTATTGTTACTCGTTTTATTGAGAGGGTGTTTAGTCTTACATACTAGTACTATTACATATGTGCTAACGCCCCCTTTTCCGGGGGCGCTGCATCTTTAATGGATGCAGGTGGTTCCACAACAGGCAACATTGATTAGTGATAGCGGTACACCCTCTTCCCAGCTGACTTGGTGAGCCCTACTTCATTTTGGGGTTGTGTATCTTTTGTTCATTGTGTATTATGTTTTGAGGCATAGCCGGGGACTTGTTGCCGGTACTATCATATCACTCTTTTATATCCGTTAGAGGTTCCGTAGGCATAGCGTGGGTTGTATATCGGTGCTAGGAAAGTCAAACGAGAATGTTGTATTTGTATCATATGTTCCACTTCAAACTACGAATATATTTAAGGTATTTTTAGATTTATAAATGAAGTAACTAATGGTAATGAAATTTTGTTGTTCACATGATCTTTTTGTTGTCTAATTAATGGGAATGCACCTTCACTTCATTCACGGGTAAGTTCGTGTAGAAAGCATATAGCAGGCTTGCTTGATCGGGTTATCTCGATTGAGCGCCGGTCACACTCCCCGAGGTCGGGGCATGACATCTGCGGTCCATTTCGCGGTCGCATAATTGGTCTGCGGACCGTAGACCTGGCCGTAGACTGGTCCAGGCCAGTCCAGCTTTTGGAATCACTTTCGTGGTCCATTTTGCGGGGCCGCGTTTCTGTTCTGCGGTCCATTCTGCGACCGTAGAATTGAGTTTGGAGGGTCTATTTTCTATTTTTATAACCTGACCCCATTTTTATTAAAAGCCTTTAGGGCTCATTTTGCAGGCAAGAATCATGTGTTTTAGAGAGAAGTGAGTGCCTTAGAGAGAGAGAGAGAGAGGGAGAAGACCTAGCCATTCTAATCATCATTCCTTGCCCCACTCTTGAAGATTCAAGGGAATCACTCACTAGGCCTTCATCTATCCGGGTAAGTCCTTCTCTTAAGCTTTCATGCAAGAGGTTATGGGTTTATGTCACGACCCAATTTCCCCTCCGTTTGGGTATCGTGATGGCACCTAGTCTTAGGGACTAGGTAAGCCTAACATTAATTGAAACAACAACATTATTTAAATAAAATCTAACAATTTGAAATAGAAATCTCTTAAAATTTACAATTCCCAAAATCGGTAGTACAAGTCATAAGCTCTACAGAGTGTTTGCTAGAAAACTTCTAAATACAACTGTCCAGAAATAAGAATAAACGATGCAAAATAAAAACTTGAAGGTGTCTCCGAAGCCTGCGAATGCAGCAACAGGTTTACCTTTAGTTTCCACAGCAACGACCCGCACAACTGCTAACGAACAAATATTCGGATCTACACAAAAATGTGCTGAAGTGTAGAATGAGCACATCACAGCGGAGCGCAGTAAGTATCAAGACTAACCTCGATGGAGTAGTGACGAGGAACAGTCAAGACACCCACTGGTCTAATAATCTGAATATTCATAAGTATATGAACATCAGAAATATGATATCTACATGAAGATTATGCAATATGGCTCACAATACAGTAATGGCAATAAGAAAGGAAATAACAAGTATCAGCAGAATACCATAAAAAGGACACAGAAAAGTGAACGGAACACAACCTAAATCCGAAATCACAAATACAGCAAGGACAAGTAATAACTCAGCAACTACAATCGCTTTTACATTAGGTTTTAGTCATCAAATTCCACGAGGTACCGATCCTCGGACAAATCACAACTCACGGGTCTCAATTCCTGAACCCTAACACTTGGCATCCTGTGCCCTCATAACACCTCACAACCGCACTAACGACTCACGTGCCAATATAGCCATTCTCACATAGAAGGCAAGTAAATAAGGGTGAGCATCTATGCTCAACAATATCAAGAAAACCTCGTACCCGATAAGAGTGCTTAACTACGTGTATGCTTGTGCAAGTTACCTAACATAGTCCATACCAGTAAATAAGCATAAGGAAAAAATCGGACAACACGTAGAAAAGTTTATCACAACTTTCACGAGATAAAGCTCACACAGGTAAGTGTTCCACTACACAAATATCAACAACAAGAATGCACCATGCTTTCACAGATCAATCACGAACACAGCCCACCTTGTCTCGCCACGTGTGCAATAATAAAGTAAGTACCCTCCTTGTCTCGCCACACGTGCATAACAATGTTCCCACCTTGTCTCGCCACATGCGCAACCCATATATATATATATATATATATATATATATATATATATATATATATATATATATATACCTCCTTGTCACGTCGCATGTTCAAATATCAATAGTAACAATAGCATGGCAGAAATCTCATGCAATCCTATAACAACAACCGCACGGCAGAAACCTCGTGCATCACCATAACCACAACCGCACGGCAAAAACCTCGTGCATCACAATAACAACAACCGCACGGCAGAAACCTCGTGCATCACCACAATAAGTGCAACAACAACAATGATAATAATACAAGGATACAACAAATACGTCAACTCATAAATTCCAAAACTCAAGGAAACGGAGGAACTAATTCACAAGGAGTAGCCACAATAGAGAATGCTAGTCATAAGAAGAACAGCTCAACAAGAAAGAAAATATTATGTAACAACGGTCCACAATGTATAGTTCGACAACGAGGGAGCTAACATATGACGAATAGTTCCAAATAAGGAGAAGTCAACTAAAATATAGGATATCTAACTTATTTTAAGGTTGGGCAATTAAGAGAGAGATACAACAACTTCAATTAAGGATAACCAGTATAAGGATAATCATTTGCCTCAATTAAGGATGAATAATTACAGAAGAGATAATTATAATTTCAGATAAAGATAAGCAGTTAGGGAAAAGACAACACGGAAATAGAAGAGATAACAATTTCAGTTAAGGCACATATGAATCAAATGAACAACAAGAGTGGATCATGAAGCAATTAATTCTAATTAAAGCATGTAGAAATGAAACTGGAAATTAAGAAACGTAATCGTAACGAGAATAACTGCATATTCAATGAATATAATGACCTAAGAATCCCTAAAAGGCTAATTTTTCACAAATAAGTCCGGGCACATACTCGTCACCTCGCGAACACGTACTACAATTAGCATAGAAGACTCAAATCCTAAGGGGTGGTTCCCCCACATGCAGTTAGGCAAGATACTTACCTCAAAGAAGACAGACCAATACTCAAAAATAAACTTCTCAGGTGAAATGACCTCCGGACGACTCAAATCTAACCAAAATAACTTCAAAGAACAAATAAAACTCATAAGAAACTATTCCGGACCATAAATCCGCAATCTTTATCAAAATCTAAAAAGTCGGTCCAAAAGTCGATCCCGGGCCCGCACCTCAGAACCCGACAAATTTCACAAAACCCGAACACCCATTTTGATATGAGTTCAACCATACTAAAATTATCAAATTCCGATACCAACTCGACCCTCAAATCATGATTTTTCATTTTTAAAATTTTCTTCAAAAGCCTCCTTTTCCCCAACTCAAAGCACAAATTAAGTAATAAAAATAAAGATAAAATCATGGAATATAATAAATTCTAGGTGAAGAACACTTACTCAATCGATTTTCTTGAAAAATCCACAAGGAATCGCTCAAAACCGATCTCTACAAGTCAAGATATGATGAAAATGGCCTAACCCTCGATTTGGAAATCTTATATTCTGCCCAGGACTTTAAGCACCGCGAACGTGGAAGAACAATCGCGCTCGCAAAGAAGAAAAACAAAAGCTGCCCATTTGTTCTTCGCGAATGCGACAACACGTTCGTGAACGTGTAGAGGAAAAGTCTGATGGCCCAACGACTGCTCTTCGTGAATGCGTGAAGTAGTACGCAAACGCGAAGAGTGGAATGGCATAGCTACGTGAACGCGTGGAATGAACACGAACGCGATGAAGGAAAAGGTTGGCTTCCACGATTGTGGAATGAGGAATGCGAATGCAAAGAAAAAATATTCCCTCCTCCAAAATTACTCTTCACGAACGCGGAGGAGCAGACGCGAACGCGAAGGAGAAAACCAGATGACAGATATCAACAGTCCAAAAATAGAAGGAAATGGCCCGCAGCCCTTCCGCAACACACCCGAGGCCCCCGGGACCCCGTCCAAACATACCAACAAGTTCCATAACCTCACACGGACTTACTCGAGGTCTCAAATCACATCAAACAATGCCGAAAATACAAATCGCACCACGGATAAAAGTTATGAACTTCCAAAACTTTCAACTTGCAAAACTCATGCCGAAACCAATCTAACCAACCCGGAATGACGTCAAATTTTACAGGCAAGTCCCAAATAACATAAAGGAGCTATTCCAACTACCAGAATTGCATTCCGACCCCGAAATCAAAACGTTCACTTCCGGTCAAAATCTCCAAAAATTCAACTTTCGCCATTTCAAGCCTAAATGGGTTACAGACCTCATAAACACAATCCAGACACCCCCTAAGTCCAAAATTACCTAACGAAGCTAACGAAACCGATGAAACTCCATTATAGAGTCGTCTCCATACAGTTCCGACTACGCTCAAAATCCTAAGACTTAAGCTTCTGTTTTAGGGACGAAGTGTCTCAAATCACTTCGAATCACACGGTAATTGAATTCAACCACTCATGCAAGTCAATACACATAATACGAAGCTGCACAGGGTCTTATGCCATCGAACGGGACTTAAATTCTCAAAACGATCGGTCGGGTCGTTATAGTTTAAGTATGTTGTGGGGTTAGAGATAGGCCATGCATGTGCCAATAGGAGGTAGTATGTGGAGTTATTGAACTATTCAGGGTAGATTCTTGTTGAAATTGGTTTAGGGAGGAAGAGATTACTATTTTAGAGCTTTGTAGTCTACTGTGCATAGTAGGTGTTTGACAAAATTCCCAAGAGAGTTATATCATGAGAATTCTTCTAATTATTATTCCATTTTCGCTATCTTCCTATAGATTGATATTGCTAGAAGTGTTAGGATGTTTTATTAACTTACGAAAAGCTCAAGAAAAGTATGTTGGCTAAACTTCTCTCTTAGGATCGAATTCCATAATGTTCCTGTAAGTTTCAAGTATGCTGGCCCATGTTCCTTATCCCCATGTTCTGAGTTGTTCCCAATATATTCGGTTATCCCAAGTTAGCATTGTGTTGAAAGATGTATATACCCAAAACGTGTACCAACTGCCCCTATCTTATTATGATCTCTTCGAGAATGTGTTCAAGTATTGTTTGTGTATGGAAATGTTATGACTTCAACTCATGTTTCAAATAAAAGTCTATTATGCTTAACTTAGAAAGAAAACTCAACGCTCCTAAACCTCCTATTGCTCATCTATATACTTAAGGCCTTGATTTCAATGCTCTTATTGTTGATAATCTATAAAGATTCTTGAAAGTGAAAGAAGTGAGTTGGAGATATAAAGTGTGGCCACCGTGCCAAGAATGAGAGTTATACTTGTGGTCAATAGTACCGATGAAATGACATGATGTGTGAAAGATTATGAAATGTGCCTTGATTCAACTGTTTCAAATTGACTCCGAACATTATTTTTCCTAAAAGCTTATGTACTCAAGTCATGTTCAAATGTGGTTGTTTTAAACTAATACCTATGATTTGAACCACTGTTTCAGCCGTAAATCACCGTGCTCTCTTTTATAAGTATTTCCAATGTGATTTGAGTTCTTACATACTCATAAGTTGAAATTGTGTATCGCCCTTTTTGGGAAAAAGTATTTCAAGAATAAATGGAGCATCACTCGTTTATGATTTTAACTTGTGCTTCGAAAGAAATCCATTGTGTTTAAAGCCTTCATTACTAATGAAATTAGAGCTATGATTTCCCGAATGTTCTATATGTTGATGTTTATGATGGTGACCCATGAAAGTGTGGAATATGAGATACAACCATCGTGCCATGAATGAAGAATCATATGTATGGCCAAGAGAGCCAATGAAGTAATGATGTCGTGAGTGGTTGAAAGTACTAATGATTTTGATACACTAAATAAGATTACTTATCTTATAAAAAAAAGTGAACTAATTAGTATAGTCAAGGATGATATGCCCAAATGAACAAAAGTAAATTAAATGGATTAATCTTTGCATCACCAACATCTTCTCTATCCTAGTTTAACGATCTCCTAAAGTTCTCTTTCCTTCCCTAAAAGAGATGGGACGATGACACCCACTATCTCCTTTCCTCTTCATCCTTGCCATGGAGGGTTAGAGCAATATGTTAAAAACTACTGTCGAAAAAGGATATCTTAAGGGATTCTAGATAGATACATTCTCCAGAGGGGTAGCAAATCAAAATATCTTCTGTATATTATGAAGAGGACCATGTAATGATGTGTGATGCAGTGGAGGAACAATAGAAATATCTCAGAGTTACCGCACCAGCCTTTTAAGCAGTCTCTGCTCTGAAAAAATCAACTTAGCCAATAGCTTCTTGTACCCATACTGAGGTGCTAAATATTCGGTCATTAGCAAGATGCTTTTGGTTCAATTGAATCCAGCGCAAAATATAACAAGGAAATTCTGAATTTTTACTTACTAGTTTGAATTTAATTTTATCAAAACATAACCAAGATAGACAATATGTATGTTAACCTCCCTAAAAAAACCGAATCAATAATCATGGGTGATTAAAAAATGATTCAAACAAAATTTGAGATTAATCAAACAATGTATTCGAACTAGACCAATGTATACATCCAATAGATCTGGCGAAGAACATTTGGGGGGAAAAAACACTACCCAAAAGTTGCCAACAAACAAGAAGAAATGCATTCCCCCAAATTGGTCAACAATGTATTAATATAGATTGCAACCTTTGTATGCAATCCTTTCACCAACAAACAAGAAGAAATGCATTCCCCCCGAATTTGTCAACAATGTATTAATATAGATTGCAACCTTTGTATTCAATCCTTGTATTCAATCCTTTCTTTGCAATTTTACAGGGGAGTCACCATCTTGGCATTTTTAATACTTTCTCTATAACATGTGGATACATAATCCATAGTTTGGGACACATCCTCAATTTATAATGCAATATGATAAGATCATTTGAAACACGAATTGAACATATATCTTCATCTCAAAACATATCGGAATACTCCATTTATAATCAACATCTCGGAACTTACAAGGATATTGGGAATTCCAATTCTTAAAGAAGAGTTTAGCCAACATACCTTACTTGAGCTTCCTTACACTCTAAATGTTTCGAAATTCTTAGCAACTTCAATCTATTATAGAAATATAACAAATTGAACTAAAATTAGGGAGATGCTTATGGTTCTAACTCATTTGAGCATTTTATCAAACACTAAGTGTGGATTAAGGTTCAAGGTCCTTTTATGGAGGATTTCATCATCCCACAACCTAATCTTTACTATTTTTAGCTCAACAATCTTCTTACACCCTTTGATAACACATGCATGCAAAATAAACAATCCTCCTCCCCAGAAATTATCTTGCTAATTATCCATTTCTACACAAAATTCGAAATTAAGGGTTAGGGTGTAGAATCTTACCTCTAGGATAAAGACCTAGTGAGTTTCCCTTCTTAATCTTCTAAAACATGAGCAAGAATTGAAGAACTCCTTCACACTCTAGGGCACTCTCTCTCAACCTAAAATATCAGATTATAGCTCAAAACTGGCCAAAAGTGTGTATTTAACGAAATAGGGTTGGGTTTTAAAAATCCAGAATTGGAACACTGGAACGGTTCTGCGGTCGCATATGCGACCGCATAACGGATATGCGGACCGCAAAGTGGTGGCATAATTACAGACCAAACGACCAAAAAATTGGTCGATGTATGCGGTCACTATGCGGTCCGCATAATTGTTATGCGATCGCATAATCCACCACATAACAGTTATGCGGTTGCACAGTCGATCGCATAATTACCCCCAGACTGGCCCTTCTCCTGCTCACTTCTGCGGCCATTATGCGGCCCACAAAGCGATTCTGCGGTCGCATAATGGACTGCAAAATTATAATTTTCTGCCAAAATTTTCCTTTTCATTCCCGTGCATTGTTCAACCCAAAACCAATTCGGCGCCATGAAACATTATTTTCTTTTGTAAAATTCTACGGGGCCTTACAAAAAAAGCAAAGGGAATATTGTTGTTGTTATTGGATGAAAATACTAGTGAAGATTCATACAATGTGAAAGATGATTACTTAAATACATTTGTACCTATGTTACCTTTGTGTGCAAAAACAAAAATAATATTTTGGGGAAGTAATCTTTAGCAAACCGAGGAAGGGTGGGTTATAACAACCCACACCTAAAACTACACGTGCCGGTGTAGGAGTGCATTGTGATTATTCCCCTTATTTGGGATGAGATTGATCGGTTGATATTATTCCCCTTAATTGAGATGAAATTGGTAATAATTGTGGATTGGAAAAAGTCAACCCACACGACATATGTGGGAAGGCGGCCTAGCTGATCGGGTGAAGATCGGACGCCATGTTGCGCACATTGTGGTACTACTCTTGGTAACACTTTGCTTTCGCATCACATGTCGAACCAGTTTGTTCATGGGGAGATGGCCTAGCCGATCGGGCGTGATCTCCCAAAACGGTGGTATATTTGTACTAATGATCTCCCAACCAATAATATATATTAATTTCGTATTTGGAAAATTGTTATGTTTTAACTAGTCATTGGCATTCTATTTTGAATTAGTACAGTTAGCTTCACATACTAGTACTATTCCATATGTACTAACGTACCTTTTGCCGGGGGCACTGCATATTCAATGGATGCAGGTGGTTCATCAGCAGGCAACTTTGGTCCCCGTTAGCAGTTACTCAAAATTCAGCAGGTTTTTGTGAGCCCTACTCTATTCCGGGCCTGATACCATTTGATGTTTTACTTTGTGTTTTGAGGTATAGCCGTAGCCTTGTTGCTGGCATTTCCATATTACTCTTCTGTTGTACTTAGAGGCTCCGTAGACAGGTTGTGGGTGGTGTTTGATGTGGGGAATTGAACTCGAAATGTTGGTATTTGGCAAACATGTTTTTTATTTTATCTATAAACTTGTAATATTTTGGAAATTACGAATGAAGCTGCTAATGGAAATGATATAGGAGTTGTTAATAAAATCTTTTCAGTGTTTGATTAAGGGAGTGCACCTCCTCTTTATTCATGGGTGAGTTGGGTAGAAGGAAATTTAACAGGCTTACTCGGCCGGGTTTACTCGGTTGAGCGCCGGTCGCGCTCCCTGAGTTTGGGGCGCGACAAGTCTGCGATCGTGACGCACTGCTGTGCACTAGAAATCCAGCTACTCCCACAAGGCTGAAAATGGTCTAAAATCATCTTGAAACTAATACGAGCCCCCCGAGACCCCTTCCAATAATCCCAAAGAGTCCATATGCCAAACAAAAACTTGATCAAAGGGCCAAAATACCAAATATATTATCAAAACATGTACTCAAGAATCAAACCAAGAATTTCAAAAGTCTTAAAGTTCAATATTTCTAACTCTCTATTAGAAGCGCCGAAATGACCTCGGTCACCCAAGACCTAAACAAAACATTCGTACAAGTCCAAAATTATCATACAAACCTAACGAAAACATCAAATCACCAATCCAGAGTTGATTACTCAAAAGTCAAATATTGGTTAATTCCAATAACTTAAAGCTTCCAAAATGAACATTCTTCTTCACAAAATACTCCCGAACCTCTCGGAAATAAAAACCAACCTCACACATAAGTCCTAAAACATCAAATGATATTTCTCGAAGCCTCATATCGCAAAACAGAGTGCTAGAAGTCAAAACGACCGACCGGGTCATTGTATTCCCCCCATATAAACATATGTTCGTCCTCTAACGTGCCAAGAGTCGTTCAAAAACTGTCAAATAGTAGAATGAACACACCATACACATTTCCACGAGTGATCTCATGTCACCCAATGCATAGAAATCCATTAATACATATCAATTGAAGATATTCTTTCTCAACCCCCCACTCATAAGCCTTCAAAATCAACTTCAATATCCGAAACCTGATTCTTACAATTACCTATACTATATCAACCTCCATAAAATGCTATCAAGTCATGGATGAACTATCAAAGCACAACCATATGATATATTTTGCTTCATTCATATCTCTAGTCGCACTTCTTAGTCATAACATAGCTTATAGCCAAACCCAGTTATGCCCCCAACACAATAGGTTGTCATTCCAATCCTTCACAATATTGCTAATGATAAAAGAAACTTGTGGAAACTCTTAAACACACATCACATAAACAAGTCATGATGTCCACTCGTCCGATAAGAACTATTGCTAATTTCTGAGCTATTCAGTAGCATTCTTCTTCCAAACATACCTTATCTCAATCCTATTGCACTAATTCCAGGTCCATTAATCTCGTCTCACCAAATACAAGCTAGTCGACTAACAAGTCACACTAGATGCCACATGGAACTTCACACAATGTGGTACATACAATATATAATCAATAACTCGAATATGACCAATAATGAAAAGAGGATTAAATAAGATAACTATTAGGTGAGGTGAGATTAATATATACAGAAAACAAATCATAACCGTGTGAGACATTTACACAAAGGAGAAGCAACATACATAAAATATGAACAAGGAACCACATCCAAATCTAATACCGTTGCGGCATGCAACCCGATCCAACATGATATCATTGCATCGCGCAACCCAATCAAATCATATTAATCCATTTGGGATTACCCGTGGAGAAATAATTCTCATACTCCCCAAACACATGTGCATCAACATCAAGCACGGCAGAGTGCATAAATATAACTATGGGGAGATGAATAAGTATAATACACCACGAAAAAGGTAAGCACCATTAAGGCCCAATAAGAAAATCAACATCTCAGAAGCTATCTTGCTCATATATTGCCACAAGGCCAAAACAAGACCACAACATGTGTGTGAATGATTAAGAAGTCGCACAGCCCATCATAGCATAAGAGAGTAATAGATGAAATAGGTCAGGACATGAATAAAACCAATTCTACCCGATGACATACCCATAGTAAATGCTGCGTTGAGTAAGAAAATCTAATCCACTGTAGAATTATAATACTTTCACCATCCGCAACCAAAATGATATTCTGCCTGAAGGAAATTTGATCTCCAAACCTGAATAAAATAAGAATCTCCATACCTGACCTCTAACTTGTCACGACCCAAACTGGAGGGCCATGACTGGCACCCGTGCAATACCAGCCGAGCACCAACGTCCATTTTATCTAACCTTTCTTATTATCTATTAGGGTCGATGAGATCAACATAAATTGTAGACATGAATCCTAAACACCATCAATGATATATAATGGCATGAACATATATAACATGGGCCGACAAGGCTGTCATGAAGCTATATATAATGTACGAGCCGACAAACTGCCATGAGATACTATACAACAAAAATCAGCCGACAAGGCTATCCAAACTATACATGAGTCGACACCTGTCTATGAGCCTCTAACGGAACGTAAGCACTGTAACATTACCGGAACAGGACCCAACATACCCATAATGTCTATAATATAATGCATACCACGACCACGGCAAGTCTAAAGAAGGGATCTCGCCAATAACCGCTGAACTGGGCAGCCTACTATGGTGGGGGAGCTTCGTCTACTTGTCTATCAGGACCTACAACACAACATGTAGCGTCCACAAATAAAAAGGACGTCGGTATCCTCCGTACATGGTATTAGGACTAATCGTTGAATCGGGCAACCTACTGTGGTGGGTGAGCTTCGTCTACCTGTCTATCAGGACCTATAACACGACATGCAGCGTCCACCAAATAAAAGGTACGTCGGTACGAATAAAGTACTGAGTATGTAAGGCAGGAAAACATAATAATAACAATAATGTAAACAAGGATAGAGAATATACAACTTGTAACACACACACACACACACACACACACACACACACACATATATATATATATATATATATATATATATATATATATATATATATATATATATATACTTCTTAATAACATATGCCTTTGTGGGCATCTTCATCATCATATCGTACCTGGCCGTAATAGGCTCGGTAAAAATGTACCCGGCCATCATAAGGCTCAGTAGAATTGTATCCGGCCATATGAATCTCGGTAAAACCTAACTGATCAGTGGTTTCACAATAGGTATTGTACCTGGCCGACCATAGCGCGGCTCATTAGAGTAAAATAGGTATATATATATATATAATGCATGCTAGACTCATTCGAATCACATTCTAAACCTTTCGGAGTGACGTAAGGTCGGTATCCTCCGTACACGTTATTAGGATTAAATCTTCATCAAGAATCCTATAAGAATTAGGAAGTACCAACAACATTGATAACATAATAATAAGAGAAGTAACATCAACATCAATCGTTCCATAAGAAGGGAAACAATGTAAGTTCTGTTAGCTTCTAAGAGTGGAGTATCTTTGGAAGCTTGTTCATTGCATTATGTACAATCGGAGTCATGCAAAAGAAGGAAAGGCATAGTCTCACATACCTTGTATATACTGCCCAACCTCAAGCTATGCAAATGTCACGACTTCTTAGTCTACAATAAGAGAAATGATACTATCGTTATCGTTTATCGTTATGAAACGGACAACACATCCCCTATTTATATGACTTACCACAAGTTAAAACAATTACCAAACAGCCCAAACAACATCAATAATAATCATATTAAGCCTCCCAGAATAGTCCACCAACAACCAACATTACAAACAAGTCTTTCGATAGATATCTCACAAGTTCTAGCTTCAACGACTTAGCCACAACTTGGATAATCTTAAATACATGTAGAGTAAGAGGTTGCTTACCTTTTAACAGATGTATAAACTACAATTTTACCTTACTTCACCATGAAATATCTTTCCAATGCTGCCACATGAACCAGGAAGCGAAACTAGCAATCAATTCAGGTTTTTCGGCACTTTAATCAATTTGGAAGATTTGAAATAACGTAGGGTTGATATTAAAAACATGAGAGAGTATTTTACAGAAATTAAATCACTTAATACAACCTCCCACATGAGCTGGAACCACACAAAAATCCATAACTACAAGAAGAACAAGAAACTCACTAGCGCCACGGGATTCCCGACACTTGATTTGTGTTGTTTGCCCTCTCTTTAGGTCTTGGATCATGAGAGAACCTTGACAGAAAGTTTTTAGGTGTCTAGAGTCTGAAGAGAGTAAAAGGGAATGAGTTAAAATGGGCTTAAGGTGTCTCATATAAATCAATATATCTCAACCGCCTAAGTGGGTCCCATAGAGAGTTTGTTGCGCAGTCTCACAAAAATGCGAATATCTCTCTACTCCGACGTCGTATTGACAAACAGTTTAATGTGTTGGAAACTAGAGAAATATATCATCAATTTGGTGGGTTTATTACCCTGTAATTCCAAGTACATTGAGATAATATTTTAGTAACATTAGACCAAAACTTTAAGTAATATTATGAACGTAAGTTGCGACAACTTTTGTCAACTTTTGTTTCATAAATCTCTTGACTTCAACACTTATGATACTGATATTATATGATTCAAATAACTTAAAACAAGGCATCCTTATTATATTAAAGCACCTCTAGATTTACCCGAAAATACAGGTTACAACATCCTTGATTCGTTTTACTTCTAACTTCTAATACTTGTTAACCGCTCTTATACACCCTTGTATCATTTAAGACAAATATGATTAACTTCTTATCATCTCAAATATAATATCTTCTCGGATTTATATCGACTAACTTATGAAGTTATTTAACATATGCGAATATGGGTTATAACATAACTCTTCCACTTAAATTACTACGACATCACATATACACAGGCACCTCATGAAGCATATTTGCGTCAATATGTTACGTACAATAGCAAAAGTCTAACATCACCAGTTACCAATGCAAATTCATGATAGTTCATTCTGAGATTTAGCTCTCCGTTGTTTGTTTTAAGACTTTGAATAGCTTCATTTTAGGATTTATGACTTTTTCTCTGGTCCATTTTGATCTCTGGAGTTCGCCACGATCAACATTCTTGGTAAACGACCTTAGATTGATATTTTGGAAATTCTAATATATTCGCATGATTATTTTGGACTTATACATATGTTTGAAAGGGATCCTAGGTGATCCCAGGCCGTTTTGACGCTTATTGTGGAAAGTTAAAAATTTGAAGTTATGAACATGTAAATTCTTGAGATTTGATGCTTTATTTTTTATTACAGATGTTATTTTGTTATATTGAGCTTGCGAGCAAATTTGTATGAGGTTATTATACTTGCGTGGATGTTTGGAGTGGGGCCCGGGGGGATCGGTTGAGTTTTGAATTAGTTTTGGGCTATTTTGGAAAGACTTGGTAATGTTGGTGCTGCCGTCATCACAATTGTTGATGAACCACTGGCATTTTCGAAGTGGACCTCACATTAGCATAGGTAGGATAGGGGAGGCCAACTCCACAATTGTGAAGCTGGAGTATTTGCGGCCCTCGCAAGTGCTAGGTGCGTCTGACATTTGCAAAATTTGAGGCTCCAAGGCCATTTTCGCATTTGGGAACGTTGCTTCACATTTGAGAGTTGCACAATTGAAAACTAGGCTTCGCAATTACGTTTTGCAGCCAGGTAAAAATTGGAGATTTCAGGATTAAATTATTTTTTTCTATTTCTTAGACCTAGACTTTGTGGGAGGAGATTCTTGAAGAGAATTCATTCTTCCAACTTCAAGGGTTAGAAACTTTAACTTGATTAATTTCTATAACTTCCACAGATTTTCATCCATAAATCTAAGATTTCATATAGTAGAAATAGGATTTTTGGGTAAAAACTTAGGATTTTATATTTTAGATATATAGACCTCGATTTGAGGTCGAATCTAAAAATAAACAATATATTTAGACTAGGGGATGAATGGATAATCAAATTTGCTCTTGTTTTCAGATTTCAGCAAAGTGGGCCGGGATTGACTTTTAGTTGATTTTTCCAAATAGGATAAAGATTGAACCTTTTTATAATAGGGTGGTTTCTAATTCTTGGGTTAACTTATTTGAGCATTATTTAACCAGATTCAAGTAGCTTGGAGGCTTGTTCTAAAAGAAAAGTTGTGTTGGATTGTTGATTTTGTTCTGGAAAGAGTTACGTATCATTTTAACCTTGATTTGAAGGAATTAAGATATAATTGGGTCTATTTTCTTATTGATTTATGTGTTGGGGATGATATATCTGCAAGGTGACGAGTGTGTATGCGTTGTCATGGGTTAAACTATGTAGGAAGAACTAGTTAATTTTATGCCTTTAATTATATCATGTCTTTACTTATTTCATGCCCTCACGTATTTCATTCCTTCACATGTTATACACTCTTACTTATCACTTGCTACTACTCGTTACATGTCTTTGACTGTCACATGCCTCAATTTGTTTCATGACTTTTTAATAGCATGTTGTTAATTGGTTGATGGTAGGCTATAATCTCGTATTTTAGTCGCTTATTGCACTCTAATTTACGGTAATTTAATTGAGTTTGAGCTTTAATCGCTGGTGTTTTGCACTTATTGTATGTTTTATGCCTTGCTGGATTGATTCCGAGTGATGTAGATGTTATGGAGCTAATTCGAGTGATTTGGAGCTTTGAAGTCTGAGTAAAACCCTAAGGGATTAAGTCGGGATCGTGTTTGGGGGTCGAGAATCATGTCTGGATATAAACAAGCAAGATAAAATCCGTACTTTGAGAGTTTTTAACGCCCACGGCGCGTGGAGCGGCGCGTGGGGGTGCCACATTTATGCAAATTTCCACTCCTATCAAAATACAAGCTCTCTGAAGTTTCTCACTGCCGCCCCGCCTGGCGCGTCGTCCCATGCAGCACACATGTGCATGTTTTACAGAGCCATAGTCCTATTTCGCGTAGGAAAAGGTATTTTCGTCTAGGCGGAATTTTAAAAAGACAACAACAACCCAGTAGAATCTCACTAATGGGGTCTGGGGAGGGTAGTGTGTACGCAGACCTTACCCCTACCCCAAAGGAGTAGAGAGGATGTTTTCGAAAGACCCACGGCTCAAGAAAACAAAAAGACAAAACGACAAGAGGAGACAACATTAGTATCACCACAACAATCATAGAAAAAATAGGAACACCATGAAATACAGAAGAAAGATGCAAAGCAAAAACGATAGCTAGTAAATAGGACATGCACTGAAAATTGAAGTAGTAAAACACAATATTGTCACTAGCTACCCTAGACAAACACCCTACGTGGCCAGACCCACAATGGTACGAAGTAAGTCAAGACTCAACTACATCCTAACCTACAACTCTAATACTCGACCTCCACATCTTCCTATCAAGTATAAATACATGAAAAACTTTAATTTCTGGACTTTTGACACACATAAAACCTAAGGAGGCTAAGGAGGAGGTGGAGAATCAAAATCACAAGGAGTTCATCATTCAATCCGCACTCAAGACAAGAGTTTGGATCGTTTTATGTTTTCCTTTACTTTAAACATACTTGTGATGAATTACTCTATATCTATGGAGTAATTCTCTTTGGGGTTTGATGGATTTGGTGTATTGATATTTCCTTGTGGATAATAACTATAGTTTTTATGTATTTAATCATTTTGGATAATTTAATTGTTGCATCTATATTCACATGTTCATGTAATCGAGAGAGGCATAACTTGTGATATCGTTGCACTATCTTGTTGGTTGAGTTCATTAATTCTTCATTAGTAATCGAAAGAGGCTAGTTGAATTATTGATTAAACCTAGTTAGGAGGATAATCGAAAGAGGTTCTGCTAAAGACCAATCCACTACGAATTCGTGCATATCTTCAACAAGCTTAAATTGGTTCATATTGTGAGCTTGAGACTTAATCGAGAAAGGGGTTTCTACTAAATGTTTAAACTAATAATTGAGTGAATTCGAGAGACTCAGTTGAACATTAGAAGTGAATTACTATAGTTAAATTCCAGACATTTATCGTGCACCTATCCACTCAATTCCTATTTTCTCCCATTGATATCTTCCTTGCTTACTTTTATTTCGATTGTCATTCGTCAATTAGCTTTAGATTCTTAATAAATTTGAGGTTTAATCAGAAAATTCTAAACTGTTAATTATCTTGGATATAAATATAGCTACAAACTACAATAATACTATTTAACTCCAATCCCTGTGGATACGATATTATATTTTACTATATTCGACTAGCGAGCATATTTAAGTATGTGTTTTGCGCTCGTCAAATATTGGCGCTGTTGTAGGGGATTTTCCATCAATAGTGTTAAAAATATTTGCCTTTTATAGTTATATGCCTTTAGTGGTTACATGCCTTTACTAGTTACTAAATATTTGCATTTACTTGCTTCATGCATTTACCTGTCTCATGCCTTTACTAGCTTTAAGCCTTACTTGTTTCGTGCCTTATAATCCTATACTATATTGGATTGTTGATTACTTAATCGTTGCGTGTCAATGACTCATGGGAGTCTTTGATGGGATATATGTGTGAAACTAGATCATGGATATTTGGATGCCTATCATACTTATTCGTGTCTATTTTTCCGTGGTAACTTTCCATACTTGGATTGATTACGGGCGTCTTTATACGAATTGGTATATTGGATCAGGTTGTACACCATAATGGTATTGATTATTGATAATATTGAGATTAAGATCTGGTTGCATGCCTAAACAGTATTGATTATTGATGGTATTATAAATTGATCAGATTGTACGCTGCAACGTTATTGTGTTTGGAACGGATATGATGTCATGTAGTTATTCCTTGCAACGATCCGACCGGTTATTTAGAGCTTTAACATTTCGTTCAATGGTTTGAGACTTTATGTAGCTTCATATTATGCATTATGACTCGCTTATATGGCCATTTTCAATTTTCGAGGGGGTTCAGAGTTGATTTGGGAGAGTAATTCTTAATTCAGAAGCTTTAAATTAAAAGAGTTGACCATTGTTTAAATTTTGTTAAACAACATCGGAATCAGATTTGATGGTTTCTATAAGTCTGTATGGTGATTTTGGACTTGAGGGTGTGTTCGAATTTGATTTGGATGTTCCTAGAAGGTTTTGGCCATATTTATCGAAAGATGGGAATTTAAAAATTTGGAAAGCTCATAGGTTTGACCGGGAGTTAACTTTGAGGCTATCGGGTTCAACATGTTATTTTGGGAATTGAAATAGGTTAGTTTCCTCTTTTGGGACTTGTGCATAAGTTTGGATTCATTCCAGGTTGGTTAGACTTGAATCGGACGCTTGCTTCGAAGTTGGATGTTTATGAAGTTAAGAGATTGATCTAATCGATGATTCTTGGTTTTGATGCTAATTATGGTATTTTTGAGCCGTTGGATAAGTTTGGACAATGTATTTAGACTTGTTGGTATGATTGGACGAGATCTCGAGGGCTCGGGTGTGATCTGGGGTAGTTTCAGACCATTTTTGTTGTGTTGCGTTGTTGATTTCTAGTGATGTTCTGATGTGGTTCGCGTTCGCGATCGGTGTATCGCCTTCACGTAGAGTGTTATGGGTTTCTAGTAACTTGTTTAGCACGTTTGCAATGAAGTCCTTGCATTCGCAGAGTATCGTGGATTATGGATATAGCGTTCGCATTCGTGAAGTGTTGGAGAAGGCAAGTCAACATCCTTTAGCATTTGCTCTTGGTCTCTCGCATTCGCACAATTTAGAGGCTAGTTGGCCTTCACGTGGTGCATGTCGCATTCTTGATGAAGGTTTTAGGCGCTGGGTGATTTTGTTCTTCACGAAAGTGGGCCTGAGTTTTTGTTCGCGTATTGTACATCTAGGGCAGACTATTTAAGTTGTTGTTTTCGGGACCTTGGCCATTATATCATATTTTGAGCCATAGACTTCGAGAAGAGGATATTTTGAAAAATAATTTTATTACTACATTAGAGGTAAGTAATTTTCACTTTTATTTTGCTTTATATCTTGATTACCCGTGGATTTCTACACCTAAAACTTTGAAGTTTTGAAAGGAAATTTGGGGTTTTGCCTACACTATAAAAGAGTGTATTTTAGGAGGTTGAGTACCGATTTGGACCCGGTTTTGGAAACTATTTTCATGTTTAGACTTGGTAGGTTACGAGTCATCAAGTTTTAGTATTTGTTTTAGATTTTGGGCACGTGGGCCCTAGTTGGCTTTTGGAAATTTCTTGAAAGATCAAAGCTTTATGGATTGGGATTGCTTCCTATGGCATTCTTGACTTCCTTTAATGATATTTGGCTTGGATTTGCCCAATTTGAGGGCTAGATTAATGTTTTGACGTGATTTGAGGTTGAAGACTATCTCAGATGAGGTAAGTATCTTGCCTAAGCTTGGTCTGAGGTAATATTCCTATTGGCGATGATACTCGTTATGAGTTGGGAGCGTATGTGCGAGGTGACGGGCATATATGCGTGCACAGTAGTTATTCATGATAAAGGCAAATCTTAGGCTATTATATGTCGTGTTTTGCTATTATGCTTCTTTGATATCATGTTTTTCTCCATTTGTATGACTACATGGGCTATTATTCATGCTAGGAATCATGTCTAAGCTATTTGCTTAGTTATTGAGGCATGATTGGGTTAACTTTGGTATGTTGAGCTATTTGCCTTAGTGATAGTCATACTTTTCAGTCATGATATTATATCCATGTGTTATATCTCTGTCTCTGTGCACATTTGATATGTTATCTCACATGTTATTGGTGTCCTTGTGCGTGACACAAGTTTTAGATAAATTGTAGTACATTGGTATATTTCGTAGGGTATATTGAATTATGTTTCTGTGAGATATTGGCATATGGAAACTTGAGTGGAATGATGACTGGTATTGGCCATGGAGCCGTGTTGGTATTTGATATTGAGGTGACATGTGCGCTAGGACCCATGTTGGGCTGAGTGGTATTGATATTGAGGTGACGCGTGCGCTACGTCCCATGTTGGGCTAGATGATATTGATCAATGACTTAGATCCAATCACCACTTGGGCAAGGACACGCCTCCCTAGAGTCAGGTATTAACTGTGGGCACAAGCACATGGTCATATATACGTGCTTGGTGAGGGACTTGTGTTAAGCACCCATATAGTGCTGAGAGTGTATATTTCTATATGAGAGTCCAAAGGCACCGTGAGCATGCTTAGAGTATTATTAAGGGGTACCTTGTGCCAGGCATTATGAATGTGATGAGATTATGTACACTTGATATTTAAACTATGATTGTTTGTTGATTTGGCATGTATAATTAACATGCAGGCATAGAGCTGTATTATACCTCATGCTAATTTTTATTTGATGACTCTACGTGATGTTTAGAGCTTGATATTACAGTTTTATCATGTTAAATATATGTCTAAGTGGATTATGTGGAAGTTGATGCCTTGACTATTATATCTGAAAAGCATGTCTATTTCCTCTTTTGTTAGGTTAAGTTGAGCCTATTATTATTTGAGCTATTTTCTATCATATGCTATAATTATGTTGTTATTCCTATTGTTGGTTGTGGAAAGTGTGCATTGTACCTTACCAAACTCGTCACTGTTTTCAGCCCGAGGTTAGGATTGCTACTTAGTGAGTACATGGAGTCGGTTATACTCATACTACACTCTGCAAGTTATGTGCAGATCCAGGCACTGCTAAGAGGGGTGATTGCTGGAGTGTGGCACCAATATCAACCTTTGGGTATTTCGAGGTAGTTGTTGTTCCGTTCGCAGGCCTTGAAGTTCTTTCTTCTTTGTTTATGTTATTATTGTTCCATCTTTTAGACATTTCTATATTTTGAGATAACATTTTGTATTTAAAAATATGTATCGCTCATGTACTCGATGGCACCGGATCATGGGATGGTTTTTGTGTATTATTGTTATTGACTTTCATTATTTATGATTAGTCCACTGATGAGACTATTCAATATTGTTATTTAAGTTTGTTTATGCTTATTGATTGACGGCTTGCCTAGCAAACGATGTGAGGTGCCATCATGACTCCGGTGGGATTTTTGGGTAGTGACAAATTCGTATTAGAGCACTAGGTGGTATAGGTCTCGGGAGTCATGAGCAGGCCTAGTAGAGTCTTGCGGATCAGTATAGAGACGCTTGTACCTATCTTGAAGAGGCAATAGTGCCTTAGGAAACTTCCCTTTCTTGATACTTTATCATGCGACTTTATCTCGGCTTGAAGCCTATCTCGTCAGTTCTTTCCTAATCATTTTGTATGGGACATAGAGTACTCGATATTAGATGGGCACCTGCGAGCTTTGATAGTGATACAAACGTGGTGCTATATGGTTTTTCCTTGTGTGCGAGATTAGATTACTATAGTCGCTTTGTGGATGAGTTGTCATCAATTGCAACCCTACTACTGGTAATGCCCATGGGTTCAGAGCCTTATAGAATGTATTGTGATGATTCATGCATTAGTTTTAACACGATATGGGAGAAGACTGGTAGGGTGATTTCTCAAGCTTGCAATCATAGTAGCCCATGAGAAGGAATACTTGGTTCACGATTAGGAGTTTGGAATTTGTTCCATAGGAGGCGAGAAATTTAGGCTATGGATGTTCATGATTTGGTTGATAGAGATGCGGTGTTGGGCATTTTTGAGCTTAGTGGAGCTCTCGCTTGTGTTGTTACACAGTCATCCATGGTTGAGCGCATAAAGGATCATTGGTATGATGGTTTTCATTTGTTTTTCCCAAGGGCACAGTGTTGCAAGGTAGTGTTGAGAAGTGGCCCTTCGAGTGGATCATTGTTTGCGACTTCCCAGCCGGATTTCCATTCCCAATGTTGAGGATTCGAGGGAGATAATCCTTGATGAGGCTCGTAGTTGTGGTGTTCTATTTGTAAAGGTGGAATAGAGAGGTATCATGAATCGAGGTATCATTATTGGGAATGTTTCATGGTGTTTGATTGTTAGCAGACCGAGAATGAGAATCATAGACTAAGGGGTTTACTTCGGAAGATAGTTATACTAATGTGGAAGTGAGAGTGTATCATTGTGGATTTTGTGCCAGAATTGCAATGGTTTTTGAGGATGTGTGATGTTGTATGGTCAATATGGACCATTGAGGGAGTTTCATATTGGTGGCGGCTTCTTACATGTTGAGAGTTCGAATTTGACGAGAAGGGTTTGCTTGAGCTAATAAGGGATAGTGAATGTTTGATTATCATCTTAGTGTGTGTACCATCTTCAATTATGGTGTCTTGAAAGGTCTTCTAGATGTTCATTGATGGAATGAAATAGAATATTGCAGCTTGTAGACGAGTGTGGACTCGGGATGAGTCATTGATTACATAGCATTGCACTATGGCAGGTTATACAAAGGTGTTGATATAAAGTCACATAGGAGGGTTATCTCCAAGGAGAAGGTTGTGGGTTATCTGAGTTCTTATAAGGTTTCTGTGAAGAGTTTTACCTTGTACCCGGCGGGATGCATGTGCTATGATATAGGTTCAGATTACTTGCGGAAGATGGAACGCGTTTCACGAGGTTGAGTGTGCATTTGGGTTGATGATTTAGGATGCGACATGAGCTTATGATGAATTCATTTATGTAACAATGTAGGATCATGGCAGTAAAAGAGGAGCAGTCATCATGGGTTCTTGGGTCATGTGATTGTGGCTTAGAGTCAAGTGGGGAAGTCTAACATCAGCGATTGGGTCACCTAGTTGTGTGTTATATTAGATTCTAAACCATCGAACGTTTGCGGGTTAGATATAATTCCAGGAGAATGACTTCGAGGATGATTTGAGCAAGGAATCTCCTAGACGTGTGTTATATTTTACCTTGGTTATATATGAAGGTTGTGGTAGGACTCATGTTTAATAATCTTATGTGGAGGTAGTGTGCAAGGAAAGGATTCGAGTGGTTGTCTTCTTTTTGGAGTATTCACGTGCTAATAGAGCACTAATGGTTCGACATGGATGGTTATGAATTTTGGACTAGTACTGAGTGGCTGACTCTCAAGAAAGTTCTGATGGATTCAAGATTCAATTTGTGATCTTTAATGACCCATCCGGTCGTTTTGAGAATGTAAGTCCCGTCCAGCGGCATAAGGCCCTGAGCAGCTTTATATTATGTGTATTGACTTGCGTGCATGGTTGAATTCGGTTACTGGATGTTTTAGAGTGATTTGGGACACTTAGTCCCTACAACGGAAGCTTAAGTCTTAGGATTTTGACTGTAGTCGGAACTATGTGAAGACGACTCCGGAATGGAGTTCCGTCGGTTCCATTAGCTCCCTTGGGTGATTTTGGACTTAGGAGCGTGTGCGGACTGTAAATCTGAATTCTGTAGCTGATTTAAGCTTGAAATGGCGAAAGTCAAATTTTTGGAGATTTGGACCGGAAGTGGACTTTTTGATATCGGGGTCGGAAAGCGATTCCGAGAGTTGGAACAACTCCGTTATGTTATTTGGGACTTGCTTGCAAAATTTGACGTCATTCCGGGTTGATTTGATAGGTTTCAGCACGAGTTTTAGAAGTTGAAAGATTTAAAAATTTATAAGTTCGATTCATGGTGCGATTCGTAGTTTCAACGTTGTTTGATGTGATTTGAGACCTTGAGTGGGTCCGTTATAGGGTATAGAACTTGTTGGAATGTTTGGACGGGGTCCCGTGGGCCCCGGGTGTTTTTCGGACGAGTTGCGGATGATTTCCATGGTTTTGGGGAGGTCTGAGTTCTGGTGTAATCGCACCTGCGGACCTTGGGCGCAGGTGCGAAAATGGAGGCACAAGTGCGAGAAGAGCAGGACTTGGCAGTCTCCGCTGGTGCGGAGAATTTGTGCGCATCAGCAGACTCGCACATGCGGAGATAGAAGCGCAGATGCGAGAATTGAGAGTTGGCCTGGGGTCACAGGTGCGAGGAAGTTCCGCATCTGCGATGCCCGCGGATGCGCAGAAGGCTCGCAAGTGCGGAGGCTGTGGGAGTAAGTGACTTCCACAGGTGCGACTGGTTAGACCACAGGCACAGTAGGCGCATGTGCGAGAAATGATCGCAGGTGCGAGGATTGCTGGGCAGAAAGGGGTTGAAATCGAGGGTTAGTTCATTTTTCACTCCATTTTTGATTTTTAGCTCGGGAGAAGGCGATTATTTGAGGGATTTTCAGAGGAATCTTGTGGGTAACGATTTCTTACTCGAATTTGGTTTTATTGCATTAATCTATAGATGTTTCTCCATTTAATTTCGGATTTTTAGGGTTGAAATGGGGAAAAATTGGAAGAACTTCTTCAATAAAGATTTTGGGTTTTGAAGGGGGATTTGTGGTCGTATTTGAGTAATTCTTATATGGTTGGACTCGTGACTGAATGGGTGTTCGTATTTTGTGATCTTTACCGATTCCGAGATGTGGGCCCGGGTCGACTCCTTAGGGCGAATTTCAGAATTTTTGTGAAAATATTGATTTCATTGATTAGATGAGTCTATTATTGTTGTATTCATGTTATGCAATTGTGTTTGGCTAGATTTGGGCCATTCGGAGCCGGATATTCGTGGAAAAGGCATTGTGACCGATTTTTTGAGCTTGGTTTGAGGTAAGTATCTTGCCTAACCTTGTGTGGGAGATTTTCCCCTTAGGATTTGAGTCTTCTATGTTGATTATAGTCCATGTACGCGAGGGGACGAGTGCGTGCTCGGACTTATTTGTGAAAAGTTGGCCTTTTAGGATTCTTAGTTCCTTATATTCACTGAGTATGGAGTTGTTCTTGATATGATTAAGTTCCTATTTACTAGTTTCAACTCTACAGGCTTTAATTAGAATTAATCATTTTCAGAATTTACTCTTATTGCCTATTTAACTCTTATTTGACTTAACTGAAGATTTTACCTCCTCTATTGTCATGCTATCTTTTCACAACTTCTTATCTTTATTTGGAATTATTATTATCTCATCCTATAATTTTTTCAGTCTTAATTGAGGTTATGATTATCTTTCTGCTGCTTATCCTTAATTGAATTGTTGAATATCCTTCAAAATTTCCTCAACCTTAAACGAAGATTTAGATATCCTATATCTTAGTCGACTTGTTTTATTTGGAATTATTTGACTCGTGTTAGTTTTTCCTGTTGTTGAAATGTATATTGTGGGATCATTGCTACACATTAGTTTCCCTTTGTTGAGTTGTTCTCTTTACGCCTAGCATTCTTTAATGTGGTTATTCCTTGTGAATTGGTTCTACCATTTCTTTGTGAATTAAAGTTCTTGAGTTGATTTTCTTGTCGTACCTTGTATTATTGTCATTGTTGTTGTGGTACTTATTGTGGTGATGCACGAGGTTTCTGCCGTCCGATTGTTATTATGGGGTTGCATGAGGTTTCTGCCGTGCTATTGTTACCATTGATATGTGCACATGTGACGTGACAAGGAGGGATATGTATATATATATGTGGGTTGTGCATGTGGCGAGACAAGGTGGGAACATTATTATGCATGTGTGGCGAGACAAGGCGGGCATTTATTTTACTATTGCACACATGGCGAGACAAGTTGGGTTGTGTCAGGGATTGATTTGTGATGATTTACGGCCTGGGGGTATTCTTGCTGTTGATATTTGTGTGGTGGTATACGTACCTGTGTGAGCTTTATCTTGTGAAAGCGGTGAGAAAATATTCTACGTGTTATCCGTTCTTCTTCTTTCTTATGCTTATTTGCTGGTATGGACTATGTTAGGACACGTGCACAAGCATACACGTAGTTAAGCACTCTTATCGGATAAAAGGGGTTCTTGATATTGTTGATCATAGATGCGCACCCTTGTTTACTTTCCTTCTATGTGAGAATGACTCTATTGACGCGTGAGTCGTCAGTGCGGTTATGAGGTGTTATGATGGCACAAGATGCCAAGTGTTAGGGTTCAGGTATTGAGACCCGTGAGTTGCGAGGTTCGGTACCTCGTGGAGTTGTTAGCTAAAACCTGATGTAAAAGCGGTTGTAGTTGCTGAGTTATTACTTGTCCTTGCCATATTTGTAATTCTGGATTTAGGTTGTGTTCCATTCGCTTTGTCTGTGTCATTTTCATGATATTCCTTTGATACTTGTTGTTTCTTTCTTTAATGTGATTACTGTATTGTGAGCCATATTGCATAGTCCTTATGTAGACATCATACTTCTGTTATTCATGTACTTATATTTGTTTAGTTTATTAGACCAGTGGGTGTCTTGACTGTTCCTCGTCACTACTCCACCGAGGTTAGTCTTGATACTTACTGGGTACCGCTGTGGTGTGCTCATGCTACTCTTCTGCATATTTTTGTGCAGATCCAGATCCAGGTATTTGTTCGTTAGCTAGTTGTATGGACTGTTGCTGTGGAGACTCAAAGTAAACCTGTCATTGTGCTCGCAGGCTTCGGAGTCACCTTCAAGTTTTCTTTTTGCACTGTTTATTCTTATTTCTGGACAGTTGTAATTAGAAGTTTTCTAGAAAACATTCTGTAGAGCTTATGACTTGTACTACCGGTTTTGGGAATTGTGCAAGATTCTATTTAAATAATGTTGTTGTTTCAATTATTGTTAGGCTTACCTAGTCCCTAAGACTAGGTGCCATCACAACACCCAAACGGAGGGGAAATTGGGTCGTGATAAGTTGGTATCAGAGCTCTAGGTTCATAGGTGCTACGACTCATGAGCGAGTTTAGTAGAGTCTTGTGGATCGGTACAGAGACATTTTGTACTTATCTTCGAGAGGCTACAGAACTATTAGGACAATTTCACTTCGTTCATTCCTATCGTGTGAGCTTATTGATCTCGGAGTTTGAAATTTTATCATACCATTCTCTCACAGATGGTGAGAACACAAGCTGCAGTTATCGACGATGCTGCTCCCAGAGCAGGTATCGTTAGAGGCAGAGGAAAAGGCCAACGAGGAGTAAGTTCCATAGCCAGAGCACTACCAGAGCAGCAGTTGAGGAGTCGCCAGTAGTTCTAGTTAGGGAGCAGGTACCGGAGGCGCCTGCTATTACCCCCGGACTTCAAGAGACCATAGCACAGTTCCTGAGCATGTTTGGTACATTGTCTTAGGCGGGTTCATTCCGGTTACACCATCTATTTCACAGACCGGGGGAGGAGCCCAGTCTCCCGCCGCCCATACCCCAGAGCAGCGAGTTCATATTGGTCAGGTTCCAGGTGTCATGGCGACACATCCGGTGGTTCTAGTTCAGCTCATGGTCAGGGCAGCAGCATCTAAGGAAGATCAAGTTAGCCTTGCAAGGTTTAAGAAATATGACCCTCCTACATTCAGTGGTTTGGCTTCAGAGAGTGCACAGGGTTTTCTGGAGGAGTGTCACCGCATTCTCCGTATTATGGCTATTGTGGAGACGAGCGGGTCGCTTTTACTACGTTCCAGCTCAGGGGAGCGACTTATCAGTGGTGGAGGGCATATGAGTTGGGTAGCCCAGCCGAGTTAGCTTTACTTTCATGGGTTCAGTTTTCAGAGATGTTCCTGAGAGAGTTTGTACCTCAGTCCCTTCGAGATACATGGCGCGTAGAGTTTGAGCAGTTGCGCCAGGGCACTATGTCAGTTTCAGAGTATGCCGTGAGATTCAATGATTTGGCCAGGCATGCACCTGCTTTGGTCACCACAGTTAGAGAACGTGTCCTTAGATTCATTGAGGGACTCAGGCATGATATTCGTTTCAGCATGGCTCGGGAGTGAGAGTCAGATGTTTCGTTTCAGTAGGTAGTAGTGATCGCTCGTCGTGTAGAAGGCATATGGGATCAGGAGAGAGAGGACATGTGGGGCCATGAGAGAGAGTACAAGCGAGAACAGGAGAGAGAGGACAGGGAGGTGAGGAGGCCTCATAGACCGGAGAGATTTACTGGTCCTTATTTTGGAGGCAGGGTACGCATGACAGAGGTTTTGTGCGTCAGCCTGTTCAATTTGTACGTCAGGCTTCTCAAAATGTTTCAGGTTCTCATGGGTCTCAGAGTACCCGTACCACACAGTTCCCATAACCACGTCAGCAGAGAGGTTGCTTCGAGTGTGGTGATACCAGCCACAGGGTGAGAGATTGTCCTAGACTCCGAACAAGTGTGTCACAATGGAGTATTCAGGCGAGTAGAGGGCGCCCAAGAGGGGAAGGCCCGGCCCGTTGAGGTGTTTCATATAGTAGGCTTGAGGCCACTATGCCAGATGATGTCATACAAGTATGCTTTTGATTTATTACAAAGGGGCACTATTCATATTTTGATTCGGTTCTGCTTATCGGGGCGAGTTCCCCTATTTGTTGTTCCACCTATGGGTGAGTTCATGACTCAGTATTCTGTATGTGTTTGCCCTGTTGGGAGATTCTATGAGTGATTGCCATGTCTATCATTGTTTTAATTCATTTTTTTTTAAAGTTATGAGACTAGAAGTGAATTCATGTTATCCATTATGGCAGGTTTGAGGTGATTCTTGAGTAACTTGGTTACGATTTGTGATTTGATACTCTACCAGGGTGAGAGTTTAGAAAGTATTGTGATTTTATTGGAAGAATTGAGTTAGTGGAAGATTTCCATTGGTATGATGTGTATTCGACTTGTGATTCGGAGTTGAGGGTGAGACCCTTGCGATTCCATGTGATTTGATATGTTTGAGCCAAGCTGCGTGCCGCGGTGGAGGTTATACCAGGACGAGATCCTTATGATTTGTTTTTGTACTTTTAGTTTTTCCTTTTAAATTGATTCGTAGTATGGTACTGTTAGAGAATCGTGCATGTCGAACTTGTTTGATATTTCTCTTATGTGTTTCTCTTTACATATTCAGTCATTTTCGTTATGTGCTTCTTAAGTTTTGGCTTGCAGGGTGTGTGCCCAGTGGTGTTAGTTGTGATTTATTGATTTGGGTGTATAGTTATGAGGTCTTCGTGTTTCTTGCATCATTGTCAGCATTGTGGAGGTTTAAAACGGGTTGCTAACGGATATGGATCTAATTGTCGGTGCTGGTTTTGATTTCGGGCAGCTAATGTGATCAGAAATGTTATTATGGGCCTATATGTGGTGTGTCTTGTTGTGTGGTCGTACCTTGTGGATGTAGGCATGAGTTGTTACAGCTGGTTAGGACTGATACCGGTTATGAATTTAGAATCGCGTCTTTTGAAGATAAATGGAAGGTGAGAATTTTGACTCAAAGGATTATCGGTGTTGATAGAAAGGATAAATTATAGTTGGGATGGTGTCGTCGGGCTTATGTGGATTGGGGTGACGTAGTGTTCCCCCACGGGTGTATGTTGGGTATGTACTTTCAGTGATTTTAAGACTTTGAGGTGATTCTTAGCACGTTCGAGGACGAACGTTTGTTTAAGATGGAAAGGAAGTAGCGACCCGTCCGGTCGTTTTGAGAATTTAAGTCCCGTCCGACAGCAAAAGGCCCTGAGCAGCTTCATATTATGTGTATTTACTTGCGTGCATGGTTGAATTCGGTTACCGGATGTTTCAGAGTGATTTAGGACACTTAGTCCCTAAAATGGAAGATTAAGTCTTAGGATTTTGACCGTAGTCGGAACTATGTGAAGCCGACTCCAGAATGGAGTTCCGTCGATTCCATTAGCTCTGTTGGGTGATTTTGGACTTAGGAGCATGTCCGGACTGTAAATGCGAGGTCTGTAGCTGATTTAGGCTTGAAATAGCGAAAGTCAAATTTTTGGAGATTTGTACCGGAAGTGGACTTTTTGATATCGGGGTCGGAATGCGATTCCGAGAGTTGGAACAGCTCCGCTATGTTATTTGGGACTTGCCTGCAATATTTAACATCATTCCGGGTTGATTTGATAGGTTTCGGCTCGGGTTTTAGAAGTTGAAAGATTTGAAAATTTATAAGTTCGATTCATGGGGCGATTCGTAGTTTTAATGTTGTTTGATGTGATTTGAGACCTCGAGCGGGTCCGTGTTAGGGTATAGAACTTGTTGGTATGTTTGGACGGGGTCGCGAGGGCCCCGGGTGTTTTTCGGACGAGTTGCGGATAATTTCCATGGTTTTGGGGAGGTTTGAGTTGTGGTGTAATTGCACTTGCGGACCTTGGGCGCAGGTGCGATGGTCGCAGGTGCGAAGATGGAGGCGCAAGTGCGAGAAGAGTTGGACTTGGCAGTCTCCGCAGGTGCAGATAATTTGTGCGCATCAGCGGACGTGCACGTGCGGAGATGGAAGGGCAGATGCAAGAATTGAGAGTTGGCCTGGGGTCGCAGGTACGAGGAAGTTCTGCATCTGCGATGCTCGCGGATGCGCAGAAGGCTCACAGGTGCGGAGACAGTGGGAGTTAGTGACTTTCGCAGGTGCGACTGGTTAGACCACAGGTGCGGTAGGCGCAGGTGCGAGAAATGATCGCAGGTGCGAGGATCGCTGGGCAGAAAGTGGTTGGAATCGAGGGTTGGTTCATTTTTCACTACATTTTTTATTTTTAGCTCGGGAGAAGGCGATTCTTTGAGGGATTTTCAGAGGAATCTTGTGGGTAACGATTTCTTACTCGAATTTGGTTTATTGCATTAATCTATAGTTGTTTCTCCATTTAATTCCGGATTTTTGGGGTTGAAATGGGGAAATAATGGAAGAACTTATTCAATAACGATTTTGAGTTTTGAAGGGGGATTTGTGGTCGGATTTGAGTAATTCTTATAAGGTTGGACTCGTAAGTGAATGGGTATTCGTATTTTGTGATTTTTACCCAATTCCGAGATGTGGGCCTGGGTCGAGTTTTTAGGGCAAATTTCGGAATTTTTGTTAAAATATTGATTTCATTGATTAGATGAGTCTATTATTGTTGTATTCATGTTATGCAATTGTGTTTGGATAGATTTGGGCCATTCAAAGCCGGATATTCGTCGAAAAGGCATTGTGACCGATTGTTTGAGCTTGGCTCGGGGTAAGTATCTTGCCTAACCTTGTGTGTGGGGGTTTTCCCTTAGGATTAGAGTCTTCTATGTTGATTGTAGTCCATGTACGTGAGGTGACGAGTGCGTGCTCAAACTTATTTGTGAAAAGTTGGCCTTTTAGGATTCTTAGGTCCTTATATTCACTGAGTATAGAGTTTTTCTTGATATGATTTAGTTCCTATTTACTAGTTTCAAATCTACATGCTTTAATTAGAATTAACCGTTTTTAGGATTTACTCTTATTGCCTATTTGACTCTTATTTGACTTAACTGAAGATTTTACCTCCTGTATTGTCATGCTATCTTTTCACAACTTCTTATCTTTATTTGGAATTATTATTATCTCATCCTATAATTTGTTCAGTCTTAATTGAGGTTATGATTATCTTTCCGCTGCTTATCCTTAATTGAATTGTTGAATATCCTTCGAAATTTCCTCAACCTTAAAAGAAGTTTTAGATATCATATATCTTAGTCGACTTGTTTTATTTGGAATTATTTAACTCGTGTTAGTTTTCCCTGTTGTTGAAATGTATATTGTGGGATCGTTACTACATATTAGTTTCCCTTTGTTGAGTTGTTCTCTTTACGCCGGTTATTCCTTGTGAATTGGTTCTACCATTTCTTTGTGAATTAAAGTTTTTGAGTTGATTTACTTGTCGTACCTTGTATTATTGTCATTGTTGCTGTGATACTTGTTGTGGTGATGCACGAGGTTTCTGCCGTGCGGTTGTTATTATGGGGTTGCACGAGGATTCTGTAGTACTATTGTTACTATTGATATTTGCACATGCGGCGTGACAAGGCGGGATATGTATATATATGTGTGGGTTGCGCATGCGGAGAGACAAGGTGGGAACATTATTATGCATGTATGGCGAGACAAGGCGGGCATTTATGTTACTATTGCACACGTGGCGAGAAAAGGTGGGCTGTGTCGGGGATTAATTTGTGATGATTTACGGCCTGGGGGAATTCTTGCTGTTGATATTTGTGTGGTGGTATACGTACCTGTGTGAGCTTTTTCTTGTGAAAGCGGTGAGAAAATATTCTATGTGTTGTCCGTTCTTCTTCTTCCTTATGCTTATTTGATGGTATGGACTATGTTAGGACACTTGCACAAGCATACACGTAGTTAAGCACTCTTATCGGATAAAAGGGGTTCTTGATATTGTTGATCATAGATGCGCACCCTTGTTTACTTTCCTTCTATGTGAGAATGACTCTATTGACGCGTGAGTCGTCAGTGCGGTTATGAGGTGTTATGATGGCACAAGATGCCAAGTGTTAGGGTTCAGGTATTGAGACCCGTGAGTTGCGAGGTTCGGTACCTCGTGGAGTTGTTAGCTAAAACCTGGTGTAAAAGTGGTTGTAGTTGCTGAGTTATTACTTGTCCTTGCCATATTTGTGATTTCGGATTTTGGTTGTGTTCCATTCGCTTTGTCTGTGTCATTTTCATGATATTCCGCTGATACTTGTTGTTTCTTTCTTTAATGCCATTACTGTATTGTGAGCCATATTGCATAGTCCTTATGTAGACATCATACTCATGTTGTTCATATACTGTACCCATTTAGTTTATTAGACTAGTGGGTGTTTTGATTGTTCCTCGTCACTACCCCACCGAGGTTAGCCTTGATACTTACTGGGCACCGCTGTGGTGTACTTATGCTACTCTTCTGCACATTGTTTGTGCAGATCCAAGTATTTGTTCGTTATCTAGCAATGTGGACTATTGTTGTGGAGACTCAAGGTAAACCTTCCGCTGCGTTCGCAGGCTTCGTAGTCACCTTCAAGTTTTCATTTTTGTATTGTTTATTCTTATTTCTGGACAGTTGTAATTAGAAGTTTTCTAGCAAACTCCCTGTAGAGCTTATGACTTGTATTAACGGTTTGGGGAATTATAAGAGATTCTATTTAAATAATGTTGTTGTTTCAATTATTGTTAGGCTTACCTAGTCCCTAAGACTAGGTGCCATCATGACACCCAAACGGAGGGGAAATTAGGTCGTGACATAATCTCTCAGGTTTTTTGGATTTGTGTGTGACTGAATATTTGAAAGTTGTGCTGGTTTGTGAAAGATATTTGGAGCATTTTGGTATCCTTATCGGTTCTCTGAGGCAGTATTTGAGAGATGTAAGGGATAGCTTCAGATTCCTATAAGGCCTTTTCAGAACAGTTACTTTGGTTGGAGGTATTACCGGATGTATAAGAGGGAATAAGTGGCTCATGAATCTTAGGAAAACAAGATTTCATGTTGGGGTAACATGGGATGACTTTTGATTGAGGACCATAGTGTATTGGGAATGAATAGTGTTTTCTTGAAGATGGGTCATGAGTAATCTGAAGGAGTTGGGTCCATTTTTCAATGGTTTGGTTATGCATGGTAATGAAAATGATCTATCCCTTTGGTATTATAGGGACTTACATGTTTCTTTGTGGTAGTAATTTTGGGTTTGGTAGTCTTTGTGACTTGGCTGATTTAGAGGTATTCGGTTCGGCTACATTGGTTATGTATATATGGATTCCGAAGAGTTGCGATGATCTCAACCATGCCTTACGGTTGCTGTCCTCTACAGGCATGGGAATTTTATTGCGTGGTGATTTTCTCAAGAATTGAGCTTAGTGGAAGGTTTTTGGTTGATGGAGTGTGTAGCCTATCTATGATTCAGAGTTGATAATAGCATTCTCGTATTTTCGCATATTAGCATGATTGATGGGTTAGCTCTGTGGAATTAGGATTACATGAACAATGTTGCGGTTCAGTTTTGAAAGGAGTATTATCAGTTCTAGATAGAATGGGACATATCTGATGTTAAGAGAATACTACCAGTGTTTTTAGTAACGCTTGGGAATGGTGTGATTTGTGGAAGGTGTATTTTGTATTGATTGTCGATGCTTGACTATTACTGCGTAGATCTCATGGTTGGTAGCCGATTATTTTTAGGTGTTGCTACTATGTGAGGAAGGTTATGGGAGTATCTCCCATGGGATGATTGTGTTTGTGTGACGTGTCAATTGCTTGAGTGGAAGAGTTAGGGATCAAGTATAGAGATTTTGGTACTCTCGCAGTTTGGGAGATTTTATTTCTGAAAAGTAGACTATACCTTTGGTTGGTGACTATGGATGTGTGTTCAAGAATTGATAGCTAATTTGTATGTTTCATGGCTATAGTCATCGTGGACTTGTGGATGGCTATGCACCTATTTGGAATGATCCAAATCGGATGGGAGGCTCATTGGTGGGCCCAATGAGAATGTGTATTCTATACTGGATTGGATTCGTGCATTCAGTGCATCATTTTCTATGGATGTGTCTTCAGGCGAAATAGATGTTATTCATGCCTTAATCTATTTCATGTGCTACTTCCTTATGCTATGGTGAGTTGTGAGATGACTTGGTTATTTACCCACAAGTTGTGGTTCTGGTCAGTCCTTCTTGCGATATTTGAGCGATATGGCTCTTGAGATATTGATCTGCTTATTGCACCTTAGCCATGCTTGGAACTTTCTATAACACATTATGATATCCGTCTCCCGATGGTTATATTTATGCATTATACGTGCTTGTTGTGGTTACACATATATTTAATAAGTATCAGCATTGTGGCTCAGTGGGTATCACATGTGGATTGATATATGTGGATTGGGTTGCACGCCGTTATGGTATTATGTGCGGATCAGGTTGCACGCGTAATGGGGTTATGTTAGATATGATTCCTCGTGTTTGTTTTGTGTGTCTTCTTTCTCCCTTGTGTAATGGATTCATAGCATTATCTCTTACAGTTGTATCTGTTAAACTTGCGGGACACTTCCCTCTTTGGTTCTTTTTCCCATTATTAATCATAGTTTTACGGTTGCTTGTTGTTGCACGGATCGGGTAATATGTGTTTCTTGATGGTATTTGCTATGGCATGTCAGTCGAGTGACTTGTACTGGGCCAGACAAGGTTATGGGACCGGGAATAAGTGTAATCGAATTTGTACAATGTATGTTTGGAGGAAGAATGTCACTAATCAACTCAGAATTTGGTAATGGTTCTTGTCTAGCGAGAGCTCCATGAATTATTGATTTGATGGGTGGGTATGAGTTACTACATGTCTCTTTCATCATTTGCATTATTGTAAGTGTTGTAATGAGGTTTTATTATATATATATATAAGAATAGAATCTTAGAGGGAGCTCCGGAAGTTAGTATTTGGTTCTAAGGATTGCAAGCTAAGGTTGAAGGAAGAAATTTCAGTTCGGATTGTGTAATGGCCTTGTGTGGTATGAGGTGACTAGAGATAACCCATAAGCATGTGTATGGTGAGTTATATAGTGATTTGGAAACTTTGGAATAGCTCTTGGCATGTTCAAGGATGAACATATGTTTAAGTGGGGGAGAATGTAACGACGCGACCAGGAGTTTTGAGCTTTAGCATTTTGGTTGGCGGTTTGAGACTTTGACTAGCTTCATGTTATGCATTATGACTCGCGTACATGGTTAGTTTTGACCAAGGTTTGTATGGTAATTTTGGACTCGAGAGTATGTTTGGATTTGAATTTGGATGTTCTTAGAAGGTTTTGGCTCTATCTGACGAAATTTTATAATTTGAAGGTTTGAAAAGTTTATAGGTTTGTTCGGGAGTTAACTTTGAGGCTATTGGGGTCGGATTATTTTTTTGAGAATTCAAATAGGTCCTTTTTGTCATTTAGGACTTGTGTGCAAAATTCGGGTTCATTCCGAATTGGTTGGACTTGAATCAGATGCTTGGTTCGAAGTTGGAAGTTTATATAAGATAATGATCTGATCGACGTTTCATGGTTTTGATATTAATTGTTGTATTTTGAGGCTTTTGAGAAGTTTGGATCATTTATTTTGACTTGTTGGTATGATTGGTGTGGTCTTGAAGGGCTCGGATGTGATCCAGGGTAGTTTCAGAGCATTTTGGATGTGTTGCATTGCTGATTTATAGTGATGTTCTGATGTGTCTCGTGTTTGTGATCAGTGTATCCCATTCGTATAGAGTGTTCTGGGGTGCTAGTAATTTGTTCATCATGTTCGCGATGAAGTCCTTGCATTCGCAGAGTATTGTGGATGATGGCTATCACGTTCGTGTGGGTAAGTTCGCATTCGCAAAGTGTTAGAGACGGTTGTTCAGTAGCTTATCGCGTTCGTGCTTGGTCTCTCGTGTTCATACTGTTGAGAAGCCACTTGGCTTTCGCGTTCCCATCGTTCGCAGGCCTGAGGTCACATTCTCGTGGTGTACAACTGGGACAGCCTATTTATGTTGTTATTTGTGGGACTTTGCCCATTATTTCATATTTTGAGCCCTAGACTTCGAGTAGAGGGGATTTTGAAGAGAAACTTCACTACTACATTGGAGGTAAGCAATTTTCACTTGGCTTTGGCTTTATATATTGATTACCCTTGGATTTCTACACCTAAAACATATAATTTTTAATGAAATTTGGGGGTTTTGCCTATTTGAGTGTCAAGCCCTAACCTCGGGGAGCGCGACTGGTGCTCTACTGAAATACCCTTATCAAGCAAGTCTATCCAATGCCTTCTACCCGAACTTACCCATAAATAAAGTGAAGACATATTTCATTAATTAGACAATGAGAGGATCACGTGAACAACACAATTTCATTACCATTAGTTACTTCATTTATAAATCCCAAAATATATTACACATTTAAAGTTTGAAGTGGAACATGGGATACAAATACAACATTCTAGTTTGACTTTCCCAACACCAATATACAACCTACACTATGTCTACGGAGCCTCTAACGGATACAAAAGAGTAGTATGATAGTGCCGGCAACAAGGCCCCAGCTATACCTCCAAACATTATACATAAGGAACCAAAGATACAAGACCCCGAAATAAAGTGGGGCTCACCAAGTCAGCTGAGAAGAGGGTGTGCCGCTATCACTGATCGATGTCGCCTGCTGTGGAACCACCTGCATCCATTAAAGGTGCAGCGTCCTCGGCAAAAAGGATATTAGTGCATATGGAATAGTACTAGTATGTAAGAATAAACAGCATCTCGAAGAATCAAGTAATTGTACAAGGAGAAACAATCATGGGAATCAATGAAAGCCTGAAACAGTACAAAAGCATCAAGTTAGGAGCAAGATAAGTTTTCAAGTAACTTTCAATATTTTAGGTTGGGAGATCTTTAATACCGATATACTACCATGTTTGTAGCATGAAGTCCGATCACGGCCCGACCGGCTAAGACATCTAACCCAAAGACATCCAATCATAACACCACCATACGGGCGGCGTGGCATCTGATCTCAGCCCGATCGTCTAAGTCGTCTCACCACAATGCCGTGTGCGCCGACATCACTTTCCACTAATGGGAAACAATCTCAACACATCAATCTCATCCCATTTAAGGGGAATAATCTCATCACATCAATACGGGGATTTTACCCCTCAATGATTCCTACACCGGCACGTGTAGTTTTGGGGTTAGGCTATTTCAACCTACCCTTCCTCGGGGACTAAACTATACTCCCAAAACATTTATTATACAAAGAATTTACAGCTCGTTTCATAATCTTTCACACGTCTTTCCCTTTCATTTGCACTAGTGGCTGCAAATGTAATTTTATTATTGGCTCATCGACCGTAATTCATATTACATACTCACTCCTTTCACCATCAAGCATCATCAATGGTTCATCAACAATTATGGCATTTATAATCAAGACTTTGAGTATACATATGAGCAAATACTAGTCTTAAGCACATTGAGTTTTCTTCCACAATTTGGCAAAATAACTTGCAATTGAAACATGATTGATGTTATAATATTTTGACACATTGGTCACGTCCGAATACATTCCCGAAGGAGAAGATAATATGATAGCAGCATTTGGCACACATTTTTAGTATATATTTTTCAACGGAGGCTTATTCGAAATAATAAAATTTGTAAGGGATAACTCGGAACATGAGGAATAATTGGCCCATCATACTTGAAACTTAGGTGAACATCGTGGGATTTGATTCTAAGAGAGAAGTTTAGCAAACATACCTAAAATTCGCCCCTTAATAATACTACAATGGTCCACCACACTAATAAACTTCAATCTACAACAATACAATACAATTGCACCAATATTAGTAAGATTTATATACTTTATGTCATTTAGACTTTTTATCAAACATCTAATGTGCAAATCTTTATACAACCTCCTTCAATGTAATTTGTTCACCTAACAACCACCTTCCACACCAATGATTCACCTCACAATCGTCTCTAGACCATCCACAACTTCCATTAGCACATGCATGCCCAACAATTCACTTCCAACCCATAAATCTTATAAATTAATTCATTTTACAATCTCTACAATACCAACACACACTAGGTTGGACACTTATTGATTCCAATCACCATCCCATAAGTCCTAACACATATTTCGTACATAAATAATCACCATAAATTAGTTAGAGATGGTAGACATACCTCTTGTAGTGAAACTCTTGAAAATCCCAACTTGTAGTGTTCTTGACCAATTTTGGGATTTGAATGGAAATATATGGATCTTCAAGATTAATCCTAGTTAATATATGTGTTTAGGAGTAATAATCAACAAATACTACAAAAACATTACCTTGGTATATGGGAGGGAAGTATAGGACGGATTCCCCTAGGTAGAGCAAGCCATTGCTCAAATAAAAGGCTTGACCACTCGCGCACCTGGGCAACTGGCCGTGCATCTGGACGCGCATACAAGGCAGAAACCCCTCTTCTATGCGATGCCGCGCATCTGGGCACGTAGGTGGGATAAGTCCAGTATAATGGAAATAACTTTCTGTAGAAATATCCAAATGACAAATGGTTTGATGAGTTGGAAACTAGACTCAAAGGGGCTTTATTTTGGTAGGTATATCACAACCTCAACTTTTATTTTATTGTATTTTCATGCGTTTGATGTCGGATCTTGTGCGAATTTATTTGAAACTTTAGCCCACTGCATAGATCCCAACTTGTCTTAGTTCTAGGGATCTCCTTAGACCCTAAACAACATCCAATACACCTCCTACACTTAATATCATGATCATCTAAGTTGTTCCAGTCCTTAACCTCTTATTGAAGGCAAGACGACATTTAAGCGACTTGGGAGCGTGCTTTATGGCCTCAGACTCATAGGAAATTCGAGGGGCCTCACCTCCCCCCCCCCTAGGATCATTCATCCTCAAATGAGGTTCAAAGTGTGCCATCGACATCGAATGTGACTCGAATATTGATTCACACTCCCAAGCCTCATATTTGACTAAGTCACCAAATTTCCAAAAATTTCGCACAGTTTCCCATGTAACTAGGCCTATCCACCTGTCAGAGAATCCTAGAAACCAGTCCTAACAGCATACCACAACACAACGATGTACCACAACATGAAAATAACAAAGAGCATGACATCAAAACCTTATATTACAAAAAGGAACACCATTAACATAAACTGTACAAGAGAGACATATTTCATATAAAGAAAATGTATAGAAACAATTACATAACATTTAAACCTGTTAGTTTTTCTATTCCACTTTCACAGAGGCAATATCTTTATTTATCAGCCTTCGGACTTGCCTATCAAGAATGACAACTAGAGTTTCTTCATAAGACAACTCCTTATTTGCCTCAATAGTCTCAACCGGAACAATGAGTGTCGGGTCTCCAACTACCTTCTTCAACACAGATACATGAAACACTGGGTGCACTAAGGATATCTCTAAAGGTAGGTCAAGCCTGTAAGCCACCTGACCAATCCTTTGAATAATTATGTACAGTCCGACATACCTCGCACTCAATTTCTCATTCTTCCCAAAACGCATTATACACTTCATGGTGGAAATCTTTAAGAATACCCAATCATCCTCTTTGAACTCCAAATCAGGAATAGTAATTGACCCTATAGAAATATTTTAAATTTAAAACGAATCAGTTGGCCTGGTCCACGAAGGGTGGGCCATTGCAAATAACTAAGAAAGAAGGAGTCGTTGCCACACATATCCGAATAGGACTTCTAATGACTCTGAGCAGTTATCAACCATTCCTTAATGACCTTAACCTTCTCCATATCCTGATGCACGAGGTCCGGCCCTATTAACTCTGCTTCCCCAATCTCGAACCACCCAAAAGGAGATCTACATCTTCTACCATATGGAGCCTCGAACGGTGCCATTTGAATGCTAACATGGTAACTGTTGTTGTATGAATATTCTATGAGCGGCAAATATTCATCCCAGCTACTCTTGAAGTCAAGGACGCAAGCGCGCAACATATCCTCGAGTGTCTGAATGGTCTTCTTTGCATGTCTGTCGTTCGATAGATGGAAGGCCGTACTAAGATTCATATGACAACCCAATCCTTGCTGAAATTTCCTCCAAAAATTAGTTGTGAATTGTGCCCCTCGATCTGAGATAATAGAAATCGGAGTGCCATGCAACCTGACTATTTCCTTGATATACAACTGAGCATAGTAATCAGTTGTGTTAGTAGCCTTAATAGGTAAGAAGTGTGCTGATTTCGTGAGTCTATCCACAATTACCCAAATCAAGCCAAACATAAAAGTCATGTGGGGTAGTCCTACCACGAAGTTCATATTGATCATCTCCCACTTCCACTTTGGAATCTCGATGTTTTGTGCCAACCCATCAGGCCTTTGGTGTTCGGCTTTCACTTGTTGACAATTTGGACATTTTCTCACAAAGTCCGCTACATTCCTCTTCATATCACAACATCGGTAGACTTCTTTAAGATCACGATACATCTTTGTAAAGCCTGGGTGTACGGAATACCTAAAAGTGTGAGCCTCGGTCATGATTCTTTCTCAGAGATCATCTATATTTGGAACACATAATCGCCCTTGGTACCTTAGTGTACTCTCATCTGTTCCAAGAGAAAAAGGCATGGTCTTTTGTTTATTAATCCCCTCCTTCAATTTTACCAACAACGGATCATTGTATTGCTTCTCCTTGACTTTCACAACTAGCGATGATTCGGCCTTATTTTGCACAATCACCCCTCCTTCACTAAAGTCCGCAAGATGAATTCCCAAATTGTCCAACTGATAAACCTCCTTGGGCAACAGCGTTTGATATGCGTCCAAGTGAGCCAAACTACCCATAGATTTTTGGCTAAGGGAATCTGCCACAATATTAGCCTTCCTTGGATGATATAGAATATCAATGTCGTAGTCTTTGAGTAACTCAAGCCATCTTCTTTGCCTTAGATTTAACTCCTTCTGTTTAAAGATAAATTGAAGGCTCTTATGGTCCGTGAATATATCCACATGGACCTCATACAAATAATGACGCCATATCTTGAGTGCAAATACCACCGGCCGCAAGTTCTAAGTCATGTGTAGGATAGTTCTTTGTCACGCCCCAAAACCGAGGAGCGCGACCGGCTGTCAACCGAGTGAACCTGGCCGAGCAAGCCTATTAGATTTCCTTCTACCCAAACTCATTCATGAATAAAGAGAATATATATTTTTTCATTAATCAACCAATAAAGTGATCATGTTGCAATACCAATTTCTTACCATCAGTTACTTTATTTTAAAGTCTCAATTCCAAACACATTTTTCATAATCTGAAGTGGAAATAGTAATTCAAGCACAACACACGAATTTGACTTCCCCAGCACCATTATACAACCCACACTATGTCTACGGAGCCTCTATATATAAAGATGAGTGCAATTATATTGTCGGCAACAAGGCCTCGGCTATACCTCAAACAGAATACACAAAGAACAAAAGATACATAACCCCAGGATGAAGTGTGGCTCACCAAGTCAGCTGGGAAGAAGGTGTGCTGCTATCACTGATCAATATCTCTGGCTGTGGAACTACCTGCATCCATTTAAAAGATGCAGCGCCCCCAGAAAAAGGGACGTTATTACCGTCGAATAGTACTAGTATGAAAACTAAACACTAATTTAAGAATTCAAAAATACAAGATGAATATGATGAACCAGTGCAACAATAGAATAATATAGATAACCGTTTAAACCATAGCAAGCTTATTAAAAGATATAAATAACATTTATAGGATTTAAGATGAGATCCTCTGTAATCATCTTCACACAAACCGGCCTCGCCGCCTCACCCGATGTATGCAGTTGGAAGTGTACGTACAATACCACAACTCTAATCAAGCGGCCCTACCGCCTCACCCCAATGTATATGGGTGGATGTATAACCATAGTACCAAGAACCTACACAAAGCGTCTATGCCGCCTCACCCCAATGTATGCGGGTGGAAATGCATCAACGATACCAATACCAACAAAAAGCAGCTATGCCGCCTCACCCCAATGTATGCGGGTGGTGGTGCCACACCAATACCAAAACTATACACAAAGCGGTCGTACCGCCTCACCCTAATGTAAGTGGGTGTAGGTGCAGTCCCAAAATACCATAATCCCTATACAAAGCGGTCATGCCGCCTCACCCCAATATATATGCGGGTGGAAGTGTATCACAATCACAATCTCTACACAACTTGGCATAATAACTTTCACATAAATCACGACTAGAAATTATAACATGTGGATACATAATCCATAGTTTGGGACACATCCTCGATTGATAATGCAATATGATAAGAGCATTTGAAACACGAATTGAACATATATCTTCATCACAAAACTTATCGGAATACTCCATTTATAATTAACATCTCGAAACTTACAAGGATATTGGGAATTCCAATTATTAAAGAAGAGTTTAGCCAACATACCTCACTTGAGCTTCCTTACACTATAAATGATCCAGAATTCTTAGCAACTTCTATCTATTTTAGAAATATAACAAATTGAACCAAAATTAGGAAGATGATCATGGTTCTAGCTCATTTGAGCATTTTATCAATCACAAGGTTGCATAAGGTTTCAAGGTCCTTTTATGGAGAATTCCATCATCCCACAACCCAATATTTACCATGCCAAGTTCAACAATCTTCCTACACCCCTTGATATCACATGCATGTAAATAAACAACCCTCCTACCCAGAAATTATCTTGCTAATAATCCAATTCTACACAAAATTCGAAAGTGAGGGTTAGGCTGTAGAATCTTACCTCTAGGATGAAGACCTAGTGAGTTTCCCTTCTTAATCTTCCAAAACTTGGGCAAGAATTGAAGACTCTAAAATATCAGATTATAGTTCAAAAATGGCCCAAAGATTGTATTTAATGAAATAGGGTCGGGTTTTAAAAACCCAAAAATGGAGCTCCGTAACGGTTCTGCAGTCACATATGCGACCGCATAGTGGATATGTGGACCGCATATCGGTCGCATAATTGCTGACAAAAATGATCAAAAATCTATCTGTGTATGCGGTCACTATGCGGTCCGCATAACTGTTATGCGGTCGCATAATGCACCACATGTGTCGGTAGACTTAACCGGCAAAAAGTGTGCTGATTTCGTGAGTCGATCCACAATCACCCAAATTGAGTCAAACTTGCGCGGAGTGCGTGGTAATCCTACCGCAAAGTCCATATTAATCATTTCCCACTCCCACATTGGAATTTCTATGTTCTGTGCCAACCCACCAGGCCGTTGGTGTTCGGCCTTCACTTGCTTACAATTTGGACATCTTGCCACAAAATCCGCCACATTCCTCTTCATATCATTCCACCCATAGACTTCCTTAAGATCATGATATATTTTCATAGAATCTGGGTGCACAGAATACCTAGAAGTATGAGCTTCAGTCATAATTCTTTCCCAGAGACCATCCACATTTGGAACACAGAGTCGCCCTTGGTACCTTAGTGTACCATCATCCATGCCAAGAGAAAAGGCCATGATCTTATGTTTATGAATCTCCTCTTTCAACTGCACCAACAATGGATCGGTGTATTGCTTCTCTGTGACTTCCACAACAAGCGATGATTCGGCCCTATTTTGCACAATTACCCCTCCTTTACTAGAGTCCGCATGACGAACTCCCAAACTAGCCAATCGGTTAAGTTCCTTGGCTAATGGCCTCTGATATGCCTCTAAGTGAACCAAACTACCCATAGATTTTCGGCTAAGAGCATCAACCACAACATTGGCCTTTTCCGGATGATATAGAATATCAATGTCGTAGTCCTTGAGTAACTCAAGCCATCTTCTCTACCTCAAATTCAATTCCTTCTGCTTGAAAATATATTGAAGGCTCTTGTGGTCAGTGAATATATCAACATGGACCCCATATAAATAATGACGCCAAATTTTCAATGCAAATACCACTGCCGCAAGTTCTAAATCATGTGTTGGATAGTTCTTCTCATGATTCTTTAGTTGCCTAGAAGCATAAGCTATCACCTTCCCATGTTGCATTAATACACACCCAAGCCCGATTCTCGAAGCATCAAAATATACCACAAATCCATCTATACCCTCTGGTAGAGTCAACACCGGCGCTGAAGTCAATCTTGCTTTAAATTCCTGGATGCTCTTTTCACAAGCATCTGACCATTGGAACTTAATTTCCTTTTGCGTCAATTTAGTCAATGGAGAGGCAAGAGTAGAAAACCCCTCCACAAACTTTCTGTAATATCCAGCTAAGCCTAAGAAACTGCGAATCTCTGTTGGAGTTGTAGTCCTCGGCCAATTCTTCACAGCCGCAATTTTCTGAGGATCAACATTAATCCCCTCACTAGAGACAACATGACCCAAGAATGTGTCAGACTCGAGCCAAAATTTGCATTTCAAAAAATTTGCATACAACTGGTGTTGATATAGAGTCTGCAACACTGCCCTGAGGTGACTGGCATGGTCCTCTCAATTACGTGAATATACAAGAATATCGTCAATAAACACTATCACTAAAGAATCGAGGAATGGCTTGAAAATGTGATTCATAAGATCCATGAAGGCTGCTGGGGCATTTGTTACCAGAAATTCAAAATGCCCATACCGGGTTCTAAAAGCTGTTTTCGGAATATCCAGCTCCCTGATCTTCAATTGGTGATACCCGGATCTGAAATCAAACTTGGAGAAGTACCTGGCACCTTGCAATTGATCAAACAAATCATCTATCCTTGGTAGTGGGTACTTATTCTTGATTGTAACCTTATTAAGTTACCGATAGTCAATACACATTCTCAGTGACCCATCTTTCTTTCTTACAAAAAGGATCGGTGCGCCCCAAAGCGACACACTTGGCCGGATAAAACCATTTTCTAACAAATCTCTCAATTATTCCTTTAGCTCCTTCAATTCTGCCACTGCCATTCTGTGGGGTGGAATAGATATAGGATGCGTGTCTGGAATCACATCAATCCCAAAATCAATCTCCCTATTTGGTGGAATCCCAGGGAGTTCATCCGGAAATACTCCCTGAAATTCATTGACAACAGGCACAGACTCAAGTGTAGGTACTTCAGCATCGGTGTCTGTAACCTGGACCTAATGGTAAATACATCCCTTGTTGATCATCTTTGTACCCTTAAGGTAGGAAATAAACCTACCCTTTGGTACCACATCATTACCCTTCCACTCAATAACTGGCTCATTTGGAAATTCAAACCTAACAGTTCTACTTCGGCAATCAAGCTTGGAAAAACATGAATAAAGTCAATCCATCCCCATTATCACATCAAAATCAACCATTCTCAATTCAATAAGATCGTCCACGGTGTCTCAACCACGCAATGTGACAACACAATCCCTATAAACCCTCGCGGCCAAAATAAACACACCAACCAGAGTAGATACAAAGAACGGCTCATAAAGTTGTTCTGGTTCTATCCCAAATTCCATAGCAACATAAGGTGTGACATATGACAAAGTGGAACCAGGATCAATAAGAGCATATACATCATGAGATTGGACAATCAATATATCTGTGACTACATCTGGAGAAGCCTCTGATTCCCGACGTCTCCGCATAGCATAAGATCTGTTGGGTCCTCCCGAATTCTGTGCACCACCCCTAGTACCACGCCCTACGGGTGCTGGGGTGCCTCGAGCTGGAAGTGCTGTGGATGTAGTAGCTGCAGAATTAGCTGGCTATGCCACACCTCTGCCCATATTTCAGGGGATGAGCGGCAGTCTCTCTGAATGTGACCCCTCAAACCACACCCATAGAATACTGGTAGGTCCATGAAACAGGACCCAAAGTGCATCCTCCCACACTTAGGGCATGGAAGCCTCCGCTGCTGAAACCTTCTGTCGGGCCGATCCTGCTGGTGGGGTCCCCTGTTGCCCTGACTGGATCCAGACGATTATGCACCCATCGAAGACTAGGAGAATGATTGGGATGGTCCTGATGACGCTCCCCTGAATGCCGACCTACCACCACTACCACCGGAACAACCACAAAAATTGCTCGCTACTACTCTGATGCTCCATTCTATTCTTCAATTTGCGGGTCTCTGTGGCTTGAGCAAATGCCACCATCTTACCATAGTTCATATCGGAATTCAAGGCAGCTGTGTAGGCCTCATTGATAACCAAGGGTCTAAGGCCTTGTACAAACCGACGTACTCTAGCCTTCACAGTGGGCAACATGTGAATAGCATACTTGGACAGGCGCGCAAACTCCATTTGGTACTCCCACACATTCATACTACCCTGCTTCAGGCTTTCAAACTCAGCGGCACGAGCTGCCTTAGTTTGGCAGGCAAGAAACGAACCATAAAGGCATCTGTGAACTCACCCCACCTTGCCAGAGGGCTTCTCTCTTCACGGGATTCCTCCCACAACTTAAACCAAGAATAGGCCACTCTTTTCAGGTAGTAGGAGGCCAACTCTACTCCCTCCGTCTCTGTAGCATGCATAACCCGGAGAGTTTTGTGCATCTCATCAATGAAGTCCTGAGGATCCTCCTCGGGATCAGTACCCGTAAACACTAGAGGATCTAACTGAAGAAACTTGTTCAATCTTGAACTAGAAGATTCCCCTGAATGACTGAAAGAAGTAGGCCCAACACTCGATCTTTGGTCCTGAGAAGCCACTATCTGTGTCAACATTTGTATGGCTCCCCTAATATTAATATCAGACACACCAGAATCAGAAGCTGGAGCTGGAGGTGGAACTGGAATATCAGTTGGAAGAACCGTTGCACCTTCTGTAGGTGTAGGGATATGTGCGGTCTGATCAATTGTAGTAGAGTCACGCAATGTAGTAACTAGAGAAATATTCTCACTCCTCGGGTGCTCATCCGCATCATCAATTATAGGGTCAACTGTCACTCCTGGGGTGACATTGGATCTTTTTCCAGTTCTTGACTTCTTCTTATGTGCCATGTACTGAAAATTAGAGCAACGCAGGAGTTAAAAGAGGAACAATCTTACAACCAGCTTTATCGCACGATTAAGAACATGAAAGAAGGGTATTATTCCAAAATTCCCATGTAGCATCTTAATTATAGATGTGGTCGACAACACACTGACAATAAGGACCCTACTAGACACGGCTCTGAGACATCCTAGGATACTTTAAAACCTTAGGCTCTGATACCAAGTTTGTCATGCCCCAAAACCGAGGAGCGCGACCGGCGCTCAACCGAGTGAACCCGGTCGAGCAAGCCTATTAGATTTCCTTCTACCCAAACTCATTCATAAATAAAGAGAATATATATGTTTCCGTTAATCAACTAATAAAGTGATCATGTTGCAATACCAATTTCTTACCATCAGTTACTTTATTTTAAAGTCTCAATTCCAAACACATTTTTCATAATCTGAAGTGGAAATAGTAATTCAAGCACAACACACGAATTTGACTTCCCCAGCACCATTATACAACCCACACTATGTCTACGGAGCCTCTATATATAAAGATGAGTGCAATTATATTGTCGGCAACAAGGCCTCGGCTATACCTCAAACAGAATACACAAAGAACAAAAGATACATAACCCCAGGATGAAGTGGGGCTCACCAAGTCAGCTGGGAAGAAGGTGTGTTGCTATCACTGATCAATATCTCCTGCTGTGGAACCACCTGCATCCATTTAAAAGATGCAGCGCCCCCGGCAAAAGGGACGTTAGTACCGTCGAATAGTACTAGTATGAAAACTAAACACTAATTTAAGAATTCAAAAATACAAGATGAATATGATGAACCAGTACAGTAATAGAATAATATAGATAACCATTTAAACCATAGCAAGCTTATTAAAAGCTATAAATAACATTTATAGGATTTAAGATGAGATCCTCTGTAACCATCTTCACACAAAGCGGCCCGCCGCCTCACCCGATGTATGCAGGTGGAAGTGTACATACAATACCACAACTCTAATCAAGCAGCCCTGCCGCCTCACCCCAATATATGCGGGTGGATGTATAACCACAGTACCAATAACCTACACAAAGAGGCTATGCCGCCACACCCCAATGTATGCGGGTGGAAATGTATCAACGATACCAATACCAACACAAAGCGGCTATGCCGCCTCACCCTAATGTATGCGGGTGGCGGTGCCACACCAATACCAAAACTATACACAAAGCGGTCGTACCGCCTCACCCCAATGTAAGCGGGTGGAGGTGCAGTCCCACAATACCATAATCCCTACACAAAGCGGTCATGCCTCCTCACCCCAAAATATATGCGGGTGGAGGTGTATCACAATCACAATCTCCACACACCTTGGCATAATAACTTTCACATAAATCACGACTAGTAATTATAACATGTGGATACATAATCCATAGTTTGGGACACATCCTCGATTTATAATGCAATATGATAAGAGCATTTGAAACACGAATTGAACATATATCTTCATCACAAAACTTATCGGAATAATCCATTTATAATCAACATCTCGGAACTTACAAGGATATTGGGAATTCCAACTCTTAAAGAAGAGTTTAGCCAACATACCTCACTTGAGCTTCCTTACACTCTAAATGTTCCGTAATTCTTAGCAACCTCAATCTATTTTAGAAATATAACAAATTGAACCAAAATTAGGAAGATGATCATGGTTCTAGCTCATTTGAGCATTTTATCAAACACAAGGTGTGCATAAGGTTTCAAGGCCCTTTTATGGAGAATTCCATCATCCCACAATGCAATATTTACCATACCTAGATCAACAATCTTCCTACGCCCCTTGATATCACATGCATCTAAATAAACAACCCTTCTACCCAGATATTATCTTGATAATTATCCAATTCAACACAAAATTCGAAAGTGAGGGTTAGGGTGTAGAATCTTACCTCAAGATGAAGACTTAGTGAGTTTCCCTTCTTAATCTTCCAAAACATGGGCAAGAATTGAAGAACAATTATTGAAGTACACCTTCTCACTCTAGGGCACTCTCTCTCACTCTAAAATATCAGATTATAGTTCAAAAATGGCCCAAAGAATGTATTTAATGAAATAGGGTTGGGTTTTAAAAACCCAAAAATGGAGCTCCGGAATGGTTCTGCGGTCGCATATGCGACTGCATATCGGTCGCATAATTGCTGACAAAAATGATCAAAAATCTGTCTGTGTATGCGGTCACTATGTGATCCGCATAACTGTTATGCGGTCGCATAATGCACCGCATAATAGTTGTGTGGTCGCATAGTCGACCGCATAGCTGCTTCCAGAATGGCCCTCTCAGGCTCACATCTGCGGCCATTATGCGGCCCGCAGAGTGATTATGCGATCGCATAATAGACCGCAAAAACACGCTTTTCCGCCAAAAATTTTCCTTTACTTTTCGGTGCATTGTTCAACCCAAACACGTAAGCCTAGTCGGGCACCATGAAACATTATTTTCTTTGCAAATTTTACCGAGATTTATACTTAAGTAATTCAAAAATTTTCGGGGTGTTACATTTCTCATGATTCTTGAGTTTCCTAGAAGCATAAGCGACCACCTTGTCATGTTGCATCAACACACATCCAAGCCCGATCCTTGAAGCATCACAATATACCACATACCCATCTGTACCCTCTGGTAAGGTCAACACTTGTGCGGTAGTCAATCCTGATTTCATCTTTTGGAAGCTCTTTTCACAAGCATTTGACCATTGGAACATAACTACCTTATGCGCCAATTTAGTCAACATAGAGGCAAGAGTGGAGAACACCTCCACAAAATTCTTGTAATACCCAGCTAAGCCCAAGAAACTACGAATCTTTGTTGGAGTTGTAGATCTAGGACAATTCTTCACAGCTATAATCGCCTGTGGATCAACCTTAATTCCTTCTCTGGAGACGACATGACCCAAGAATGTGACAGATTCAAGCCAAATTTCGCACTTTGAAAACTTTGCATATAACTTGTGCTGATACAGAGTCTACACAACTGCCTTGAGATGATCGGCATAGTCCTCTCGACTTCGTGAATATACAAGAATATCGTCAATGAACACTATCACAAAGGAGTCAACAAAAGGCTTGAAGACTTGATTCATAAGATCCATCAAACTTCTACCTGGGCATTCGTTAGCCCAAAAGACATCACCAAAAATTCAATGTGCCCATATCGGGTCCTGAAAGCTGTTTTCGGAATATCCTCCTCCTTGATCTTGAATTGGAGATACCCTGACCTTAAGTCTATCTTGGAGAAATACTTAGCACCTTACAATTGATCAAACAATTTATCTATCCTTGGCAGTGGGTACTTATTCTAGATCGTGACCTTGTTGAGCTGCCGATAGTCAATACGCATTCTCAGTGACCCATCTTTCTTCCTTACAAAGAGAACTGGTATGCCCCAAGGTGACATCCTTGGCCAGATAAAACCCCGCTCTAACAAATCCTTCAGCTTCTCTTTTAGTTCCTTCAATTTTACATGTGACATTCTATAGGGTGGAATAGATATAGGCTGCGTGTCTGGCATCACATCGACCCCAAAATAAATCTCCATGTCTATTGGGATCCCAGGGAGCTCATCAGGAAAGACCTTCAGAAATTCATTCACAACTGGCAATGACTCAAGTGTATGTGCCTCAGCATCAGTGTCCGTAACTCGAACCAAATGGTAAATACACCCCTTGTTGATAATCTTCATGGACATAAGATAAGAAATAAACCTACCCTTCGGCACCACATCATCCCTCTTCCACTCAATAACTGGCTCATTTGAAAATTCAAAATTAATGGTTCTGGTTCGGCAATCAAGCTTGGCAAAACATGAATAAAACCAGTCCCTCCCCATTATTGCATCAAAATCAACCATCCCCAATTCAATCAGATCGGCCATGGTATCCCGAGCATGCACCGTGACAACACAATCCCTATAAACTCGTGGGGCCATAATAAACTAACCAACCAGAGTAGATACAGAGAACGGCTCATGGAGTTATTCCGGTTTTATCCTGAATTCTATAGCAACATAAGGAGTAACATACGACAAAGTGGAACCGATATCAATAAGAGCATATACATCATGAGATTGAACGTACAATATACCTATGACAACATCTGGAGAAGCCTCTGAACTCTGGCAATCCCTTATTGTATAGAACCGGCTAGGTCCTCCCGAACTTTGTTCACCACCTCTAGCTGCACCAAGCCCTACGTGTGCTAGAGTGCCTCGAGCTATAAGAGGTACTGCATATGTAGCATCTACGGAACTCGCTGGTTGTGCGGTACAACTGCCCATATTCTGGCAGGACAAACGGCAATCCCTCTGAATGTCACCCCTCATACCGCACCCGTAGCATATGGGCAGGTCCATGTAGTAGACCCCTAAGTGCATCTTCCCACACCTAGGGCATGGGGGCCTCTGTTGCTGCTGAAATCTCTCACCGGGCCGACCCTGCTGGTAGGATCCCATGTTGCCCTGACCAGGCCTAAACGGCTCCACTATTGCTGACTGGGCCCAGATGGCTGTGCACTAATTGAAGACCAAGCAAAGGACTGGGATCGCCCTGATGACCCTCCCCTAAATGCTAACCTACCACCACCACCACCACCACTGGAAGAATCACCAAAGTTGCTCGCAGACCAGGCATTATTACTACCCTCTCGCTCCATTCTATTCTTCAATTTGTGGGTCTCTCTCGCTTGTGCAAATTCCACCATCTTCCCATAGTTCATATCAAAATTAAAGGCAGCTGTAGCGGCCTCATTAATAATCAAGGAGCTGAGGCCCTGCACAAACCGGCGCACTCTAGTCTTCATAGTGGGCGACATGTAAATGGCATATTTGGACAGGCACACAATCACATATGGCACACAATCACTCAGGCTACCTTGTTTCAGGTCCTCAAACACAGCGACATGAGGTGCCTTAGTCTTAGCAAACAAGAAATGATCTATGAAGGCATCGGCAAATTCACTCCACCTTGTGGGTGGGCTCCCCTCCTCACGGGACTCCTCCCACAACTCAAACAAAGAAGATGCCACCTCTTTCATGTGGTAGGAGGCCAACTCCGCTGCCTCCGTCTCAGAAGCACACATAACTCGGAGAGTCTTGTGCATCTCATCAATAAAGTCCTGGGGGTCCTCCTCAATATTAGTACCCGAGAACACTGGAGAATCCAATTGAAGAAACCTGGTCACCCGGGAACTAGCAGAATCCCCTTTGCTGGCTGGAAGAAGTAGGTGCAACATTTGATATCTTGTCTAGAGAAACCACTATCTGATCCAACATCTGAATGGATCCCCTAAGGTCCCCATCAGAAACACTTGGACCAGGAACTGAGGGTAGAGGTGGGACTGGAGCATCAGTTGGAGGAATTGTTACACCCTTAGTAGGTGTAGGGATTGGTGCAGTTTGAATAGGAGTAGTAAAATCAAGTAGTGTAATAGTCAAGGGAATAGCCTCACCCCTCGGGTGCTCACCCGCATCATCAGATATAGAATTATCTGCCACTCCTGGGGTCGCATTGGCTCTCTAGATAGTTCTTGCCATCTTCTTAGGCGCCATGTACTAAAAATTAGAGCAATGCATGAGTTAAAGGAGGAATAGTCTTACAATCAGCTCTATCGCACTATCTAGAACATCAAAGAAGGGTGTTATTCCTAAATGCCTGAGTAGCCCCCTAATTATAGATGTGGTCGACAACACACCGATAAGAAGGACTCTACAAGACACGGCTCCGAGATATCCTAAAGACACTTTAAAACCTTAGGCTCTGACACCAAGCTTGTCACGCCCCGACCTCGGGGAGCACAACCGACGCTTAACCAAGATAACCTGGCCAAGCAAGCCTGCACAATGCCTTCTACCCAAACTCACCCATTAATAAAGAGAAGATATACTTCATTAAGTAGACAATGAGAGGATCACATGAACAACACAATTTCATTACCATTAGTTACTTCATTTATAATCCCCAAAATACATTAAAAATTTATTGTTTGAATTGGAACATGTGATACAAATACAACATTCTAGTTTGACTTTCCCAACACCAATATACAACCCACACTATGTCTACGGAGCCTCTAACGGATATGAAAGTGTACTACGATAGTGCCGGCAACAAGACCCCAACTTTACCTCAAAACATTATACATAAGGAACCAAAGATACAAGACCCTGAAATAAAATAGGGCTCACCAAGTCAGCTGAGAAGAGGGTGTACCGCTATCACTTATCAACGCCGCCTGCTGTGGAACAACCTGCATCCATTAAAGATGCAGTGCCCCTGGCAAAAGAGACGTTAGTACATATGAAATAGTACTGGTATTTCACATGTCTTTCCCTTTCATTGGCACTAGTGGACAAAAATGTAATTTCATTATTTACACGTCGATCGTATTTCATATTTCATACATGCTCCTTTCATCATAGCGCATCATCATAGATTATCAACAATAAGGGCATTTATAATCAAGACTTTAAGTATACATATGAGCAAATAAGAGTCTTAAGCACATTGAGTTTTCTTCCACAATTTGGCATAATAACTTTCATTTGAAATATGACTTGAAGTCAAAATATTTTGACACATTGGTCACATTTGAATACATTCCCGAAGGCGAACATAATATGAAAGGAGATTTTGGCACACATTTTTAGTATATATCTTTCGACAAAAGCTTATTCAAAATATTCAAATTTATAACGGATAACTCGGAACATCAGTAATAAAAGCTTAGCCCATCATACTTGAAACTTACGAGAACATCGTGGGATTTGATTCTATGAGAGAAGTTTAGCCAACATACCTAAAATTCTCCCCTTAATAATACTACGATGGTCCACCACACTAAACAGCTTTAATCTAGAACAATACAACACAATTGTACCAATATTAGTAAGATTTCTATACTTTAAGTCATTCAGACTTTTTATCGATCATCTAATGTGCAAATCTTTTGTATAACCTCATTAAATGGAATTTCTTCACCTAACAACCACCTTCCACACAAATGATTCACCTCACAATCGTCTCTAGGCCATCCACAACTTCCATTAGCACATGCATGCCCAACAATTCACTCACAACCCACAAATCTCATCATAAAATTCATTTTACAATCTCTACATTACCAACACACCCTAGGATGGGCACTTATTGCTTCCAATCACCATCCCATAAGTACTAACACATATTTTGTACATACATTATCACCATACATTAGTTAGAGATGGTAGACATACCTCTTGTAGTGAAACTCTTGAAAATCCCAACTTGTAGTATTCTTGACCATTTTGGGGATTTGAATGGAAATATATGGATCTTAAAAATTAATCCTTGTTAATATAAGTGGTTAGGAGTAGTAAGCAACTCAAAATACTCCAAAAACAATATCTTGGTTCATGCGAGGGAAGTATAGGACGGATTCCCCTAGTTATCGCAAGCCCTAGCTCAAAGAAATGACTTAGCCACTCTCTCTCCCCGAATTTATAGGGCTCCTATGTGCGCAGCCGCGCACATGGGCAAGTGCCCGCGCATCTGGGTGTGCATACAAGGCAAAAAACCCTCTTCTATTTGCTGCCTCGCATCTGGACACGTAGATAGGATAGGTCCGGCAAAATGGCCATAACTTTCTGTAGAAATATCCAAATGATAAACGGTTTGATACGTTGGAAACTAGATATGAAGGAATTCAATTTGATAGTTTTATCAGAACGTAAATATCTATATTTTGGTAGTTGCATGCATTTGAAGTCGGATCTTGTGCGAATTTATTTGAAACATTAGCCCGTTTCATAGCTCCCAACTTGGCTTAGTTCTAGGGATCTCCTTAGACCCTAAACAACATCCAATACACCTCCTACACTTAATATCATGATCATCTAAAGTTGTTTCAGTCCTTAACCTCTTGTGGAAGGCAAGACAACACTTAAGCGACTTGGGAGCGTGCTTTATGGCCTCAGACTCATAGAAAATTCGAGGGGCCTTACATTGAGTGCCGATTTGGACCCGATTTTGGAATTACAAATTTTGACTCAGTAGATTACGGGATCATCAGATTTTGGTGTTGATTTTGAATTTTTCAATTTTGGGCACGTGAGCCCGGGTTGACTTTTGGGAAATTCTTCATAGATCGAAGCATTATAGATTGATATTGCTCACTATGGCAATGTATCCTGCCCAAGCTTGGTTTGAGGGTAATTTCCCTGATGGTTATAATACTTGTTATGTGTTGGGGGTGGCATATGTGAATATCTTTAAAGCTAACGTAGATTGTGATCATGATAGATCTTAGGCTATTATATGTCTTGTTTTGCTATCATGCTTCTTTGATATCATGTTTTCTTCACTTGTATGACTACGTGAGCTATTATTCATGCTAGAAATCATGTCTAGGCTATATACTTACCCGTTGAGATAAGTTCTAAACGTTAAAACGAGCCTTAGTCGTAGTCATACTTTTCAGTCATGATATTATATCTGCGTGTTATATCTCTATCTCTGTGCACTTTTTATGTGTTATATCACATGTTATTGGTGCCCTTGTGCATCACACGAGTTTGAGCTGAATTGTGGCACATTGGCATATTCTGCATGGTATATTCAATTATGTTCCTGTGAGATGTTAGCATATGGGGACTTGAGCGGACTGATGGCTGATCTTGGCCATAGAGTCGTATTGGTATTCATATCGACGTGATGCATACGCAGGCCCCATGTTGTGCCAATGTGTATTGATATTGAGGTGACGTGTGTGCCAGGCCCCATGTTGGGCTAAGTGATATTGATCATTGACTTAGATTTGATCAGCACTTAGGCAAGGACCCGCCACTCCGGAGTCAGGTATTAACTGTGGGTGCAGGCACAGGGTCATATATATGCTTTAGTGAGGGACTTGTGTCAGACACCTGTATAATGCTGAGTGTTGTTATGTGTGTGAAAGGGTCCATGGGCTTTGAACCTTGCATCGTGAGTGTGCTTAGAGTATGATTAAGGGGTTCTTTGTGACAGGCACTATGAATGTGCTGAGATTATGTACACTTGATATTTAGCCTACGATTCATTGTTCATTTGGCATGTACAACTAACATGCATGCATAGAGTTGTATTATCCCTCGTGCTAATTGGTATTTGATGACTCTACTTGATGTTTAGAGCTTGGTATTGCAGTTTTATGTTATTAAACACCTGTCTAAGTGGCTTCTGTAGAAGTTGATGACTTGACTATTAAATATGAAAAGCATATATGTTTCCCCTTCTATTGTGTTAAGTTGAGCTTGTTATTACTTGAGCTGTTTTCTTTCATATGCTATTACTTTGTTGTTATTTCTATGGTTTGATTTCGAAAGTAAGCATTGGCCCTTACCAAACTCGTCACTGCTTTCAGCCCGACTACACTTTGAGCGTTATGCACAGATCTAGGTGCTGCTAAAAGGTTGATTCCTAGAGTGTGGCACCTGTATCAGCCTTTGAAGATTTCTAGGTAGCTGATGTTCTGTTTGCAGGCCTTGAAGTCCCTTTATTTTTTGTTTATGTTATTATTGTTCCATCTTTCAGACAGTTTTGTATTTTCAGTTTAGACTTTGTATTTAAAAAGCTGAATGGCTTCCTAGCCACTTAAACTTGTATGGCATTTGAAAGCCGATACACAAACTTTAAACTTTCCCATTTGAACATTCGAATTCATGATTTCCTTAACTAATAAACACATTTGACCGTTGACCATGCCCATGTGGCATCAGTTGGTCCTAATCAGCCTGTTGCGTGAAGAACACGACGCAGAGGAGCATGAGAGCCCTCTTCCCAATAACCAATGGTCCAAAATGGATTGTATTTAAGTGTGTTCTTATTCATTCCTTGTAATGTTTTTAGGTGTTTTGACCCATCTCTTCCAGAACAAACAAATGATTTTAGGGCTATTATCAAGAATTAGATAGAGAGATCGAATACAACATAGGAAGAGGGTGAAGATAATTATAACTTCAGTTGTTATATTAACACTAATCATTATAATTTCCTTCTTAGTCTAGTATGCATTAATAATTGTAAGTTTCTTCGTAACCCTTTGTACAATGATAATGAAAAAAAGTATGATGATTCTTTATGGAATGAAAAGCAATGTTTGACATAAACAAGCAGACATGTATAAACAACCAAGTTTGATCAGCCTTCTTGGTTGACAAAATTAGCTACTGAAAGTTGTCTAGTAGCATAAACGGTTTAAACATTATGCCAAAATAAAAGCCATACTTAAACATCCATAGTTAACCTACAAATTAAGTTCTGCAACCACTAGAATTAAGATATCACAAAAACAAGCATTCGGCAGATCATTATGGTTGAGAGTGGTTGATGTTTTGCTAAGATTGGCTCAAGTTGGGATATGGAGACTAGCTTGGTTAAGATGAGGAATGGACTTGAGATTGGCTAAGCTTCCTTGAGTTTGTCTTCCTGGAGTTTGTTTTCTCCTCTACTGTTGTTGAAGTTGCCGTTATTTCTTCCTTGCCACCTTAGTCCAGGTGGACTATACCCAAGATCAATATTGGTCTGCCGAGCATCCACTATTTTTGTAGGAGCAGAAAGTACTTTATCTCTTGATCCACACTGCATAGAAAGTCAAATTATTACCCAAACTGCTAATATCCAAATAAAACTCCAAATCCAATTCACTTACCCTTTCTATCATTGTCCCTAAATCACTAAACAAGATACCAAATCCAACACTTTTTTGTCTTCCTCGAAATCTAGTAGATCTTGGCCTTCCTCTAACACTAGATAGAATATCCTCAAAAGTCCTTGATCTCATAATTTTGGTATGCTGATATAGGATAAAGTACTATCTAATAATGTAAAAATGATGGTCTTAATACAGCTTGACTAAAGTAAAAAATGAATACTTACATATGCACTTGCAACAACTGATGGTTAAGTATTTATGGTAGCAGCAGTTCCAGATCTACTTGTAGTCTGAGATGGTTGAGTATTTCTGGTACCAGCAGTTCAAGAACCACTTGCATTAACTGATGGTTGAGTTGTTCTCTGAGCAGCATGAGTATCCTGAGTATTTCTGGTACCAGCAGTTCCAGAACTACTTGCAGCAGTTTATGGTTATGTTGTTCCTTTAGTAGAATTATCATTTCTGGTACCTGCAATTCCATATCCTTGTCCATTCTGAAATTTCCAAAAAAAAGAGTTATAGACACAAAAAAATCCAAGTCACAAACAGAAACAAAATGAATGCATTATCTGATCATTTACCAGGATAGAACACCCCTTCTTGTTATAGCCTACTGTCTTACAATGGGAGCATGTCACTGGTGTCCCTTTCCTTGATCTCTTAACAAACTTCTTTTTAGGTTCATCTTGAGCTTTTCTTCTATTTTTCTTAGGTCAGCCAGGCATATTAGTAATTACAGGAGGCTCAATAGTGGGATTCTGAGTTGATGGCCACATCTCCAGGTTGGTTACTAGTTCTGTGTAACAACTGAAAGCCTTCAAGTATGTTTCTATTCTGTACCAGTGAACAACATAGTTAGCTGGCTCAAATCTCCTAAATAACATTGCACATATTGCATGGGAGCATGGTATTCCTTTGAGTTGCCATGATCTGCATGTGCACGTATTGTTGACAAATTCAACTATATATTTGTATACCCAATGTTGTATCTCATACCTAGTGTCCCTATTCCATTTAAATTCATGCCTAACTACATATTGAGATTCTCTCATGGTAGTCATCCTCTCCATTACCTTCACTCAAATCTTTTCCAACATGGTTATGATGGACTTGTGCCTAGCAGACAGGATCCAATTGTTAAAAGTTTCACACATGTTGTTCTCCACATAATCACATTTACTCCAATATTTAAAGAATGCTCTAAACCAACATTGTTTGGGGTATCTCAGTAAATCCTCAATGATCTTACTGTCACCCAATTCTTCTAACTCATCTATCTTAGCCTTCAGATATATTTCAAATGAAGCCCTTGCACAGGCCCATGACTTCTTCCTTTTTTCCTCACCTTTCCACTTTTGTTTCCAATTGCTCCATATGTGTCTTGTACATATTCTGTGCTCAGCATTTGGCATCAACTCAATCGCAGATTGAACAAGTCCCTTAAGCAACAAGAAAAATAGTTAGAATATTAGATACATATATAATATAACTACGAGAAGAATAAAAAGAAATATATACCTTCTGCATATCAGAAATAATGGTCAGCCCTTCACCTTGGGATTTTGTGAGCCACAAATCATGCATCACACACCTAAAAAACTATGATCATGTGTTCTTTGTCTTCTTTTCAACCACTGCACAGGCAACATTGTACATTTGGTTGTTACCATCTTTACCAATGCATGATAGTAGCTCACCTTTACACACACCCTTCAGAATGCTCCATCAAAGCCAATAGAATTTCTACACCCTTCCAACCAACCTACTTTGCAAGTATGTAGACAAATGTAGATCCCCATAAACACCTATTTACCAAGTATTGTCTCCTTTGAAGTCTTCAACATAATAGTGTTGCCACGGTTTGTAGACCTCACCATGTCAGCATAATCATATATTCTAGCAAACTCCTGTTTGTAATCACCCAGATACTTACCCATGACCTGATGTTTAGCCCTGGCACAAATGGATTTTCCCACATACACACCATACTTTATCCTAATCAAATCCTGTAACTTCCTAAACTTTAGCTACCCATGCTATATTAGCCATCTTGTTTCTGGTTGCTCTGAAACACTTACGAAAAATATAGTAGTTGCTGACAATGAAATTCCCTGTGTGTCCCTCCAAGCTTCCCAAAATATGACATCTGCATCTTGTTGAGTTCACATATGTTGCCCTAACCCTATGTTTGTCATTAGGCCTCAACTTCATTTGAACTCTCCTTTGTACAGCATAATCTTGCAAAGCAGTTCTGAACTATTTAACACTTTCAAATACCATTTCCTACTGGAAACAAATTTTCTTGCAAGTAGGATCAAAGTATACCATACTGTTGTATCTTCTTGGTTTAGGGTTATGTACCCTATCTTCTTTAACTACTTCATCATTTGTATCCTTACTACCTAGATTTGAACTGTTCAGGTACTGCTCATCCCCTCCCAACTTCCCAGCATATTCGGAACCCCTATACTTATACATGTATTCAGAACTAGGCTCATCAGTATTAACTTCACTAGATCTTAATTTACTACTCTTTCTATTCACTTTAGCCTGTGTAGCAGCAACAACTTCAGGTTCTAGATCACTTGTCTATCCAAGAATATCCTCATCAGCACCATATAACAACTCATTTGCATCATCATTATTATCATCAGAAATAGCCCCATAATCACCATCCTCACTCTTGGAATTTCCTTCATCACCCTCAGAATCAGTTGCTAAATGAAAGTTGTAGAACTCACCTTCATCTTCACTAGACTCTTCTGTATCCTCTTCTATATCCTCTTCTATATTAGCAGCCCTCTCTTTACCTATCCCATGAGTGTTATCACCCCTATTTATATCATTGTTAGGTGAGTGTTTTTCCCTAGCATTAACATCACTTGTTTGCCCACGTGACATTTCGCTAAAGCCACATGGTTAAACATCAGTGGGGTCCATATTTATACCACCAATGTTCAACATTTCATCTAGGTCCAAATCAATACATGGTGTATTAATTGTCTGACATAGATACACATCAATATAATCCCCACCCTTAAGGTCTTTACACAAAACAAACACATCAGCATCATATTTCAGAAATCAAAATTCTTTTTTTTTGTTAATTTTACATGTATATTTATCTGTTGTTAAGTACCCCATATCCTTAACCTACTCATTAAAATGAATTATATGTAATTCATCAATGTCAGCATAAAGAATAACTAGCCAAATTTGCCCATTTACATACCTCATAAATGGGTAAGCCACTAACCACCCTAGATGATGAAACTGTAATTTCACATATACACCAATTGAAACCTATAAAAACAAGGCCAAGTCAGATACACTTTAACCCTAAAAATCCATAACTTTATCATAGTGGGAGACAAGAATATTTTGATATGCAAAAAAGCCCTAATTGTTTAACCCTAAATGCAAGATCAGTCATGAAAAAGACAATCCCTAATTTAAAATACCAAATAACAATAGATATTTTGTGCATCTAGAAAAAAAAAATAGCTTTGACTATCACACATTATTTCATAAGAAATTAGATGACAAAAGAGAAAACGATATCATAAGAGAAAAAATACCTAAAGTAATGTTAAGATTAAACTATTTTCCCCAAAAACCCTTATTTAAAATCCTAAATAACAAATAATTTGTGCATGCATACAAAATATACCTGGCTATCACATATTATTTCATAAGAAAACATATGACAAGAGAAAACAACATCAAAAAAGACAAACTAAACTTCAAATCCTATAACATCATTGGAATTGAAAGCACAGACCAAACGAAGCTCGATCAGAATGAGATTAACAGATAATAAATGAAAACAAAATAATGGGTGAGTGATTATAATCAATTTTGGAAGGGGGTGACTAATTTTTCAAGCCATTACTAACCTAGGTTTAATAGGGGAGGGTTCGATTAGAGAGAGGTAAGAGGTTAAGTGAGTGACTTCTTAGTCGGTCTATGGAATAAAAGAGGGTGACCCCGATCAGTAGGGTTTTGTTTTTACACCCTTGACATGTAACAAATCCATTGGTCATTTGCTGACTGGATGGACACGTCTGTGTATGTCTAATACACGCGCGTAGTTTCAATGATCAGATGTTTTTATTAGTTAAGAGAATCATGAGTTCGAGTGTTCAAATGGGAAAGTTTAAAGTTTATGTATCGGCTTTAAAAGGCCCACAAGTATAAGTGGCCAGAAAGCTATTACGCATATTTAAAATTTTGTAGCGCTCATGTACTCGATGACACCAGATCATAGGATGGTTTTAGTGTATTGTTATTATTGACTTAAGTTATTTATGACTAGTCCATTGATAAGACTATTCAATACTGTTATTTAAGATTGTTTCTACTTATTGATAGATGTCTTGACTAGCAAGTGGTGTTAGACGTGGGATTTTTGGGTCATGACATTCTTGGTATATAGTAATTGTCTTCTCATAGACTCATTACTACCTCGTCGAGGATAGGCTCAATACATACTGAGTATATGGGGTCGGTTATTCTCTCACTATACTATTACACTTCTTGTAAAGATCCTGGTGTTGGTTCCAGCGATGCTCCTAGGATGTGATTAGCTTGGATTATTCAGGAGACTTGAGGTACTACTGCATGTTGTTCGTAGTCCGTGGAGTCCCCTTCGGTACCCTTTTATTATTGTTTATTGTACCAGACAATACTACATTTTCTTCAAGACCTTATATTTAGTACTCTTATTAGCGCATGTACTGCGTGACACCAATTCTTAGGAAATGGAATAAATGGTGTTTGGTTTTAGACTTTATATATTTTTTTAGTTTTTACGCTTAATCTATAATTTTATGTTGTTAACTGCTTGATTAGTTTCTTTATTGTTGTTAAGTGTTGACTTACCTAGAAAATGGTTTTAGGCGCCGTCACAACCCATTTGGTTGGGAATTAGGGTCGTGATAAGTTAGTATTAGAGCCCTAGGCTGCATAGGTCTCACAAGTCATGAGCAAGCTTTGTAGAGTCTTGAAGATCAATACGGAGATGGCTATACGTATCTTCTAGAGGCTATAAGGCTTTAGGAAACTTCACTTTATTCCTATCTCTATCCTGCAACTTTGTTCTATCATAAAGTTTGAATCGTTGTTCTCTTATTCTCTCACATATGGTGAAGACACGTGCTTCGATCGTAGATAATCAGGAGCCGGAGCCCTAGGTGGTAGCCCCTACCAGGGTTTGAGGCCGAGGTAGCGCATATCTAGAGCCTAGCCCAGTGCACGTGCATCGGCCCTTACAACTACTTACACTCGTGCTAGAGCAGTGCCGGTCAAGCCTCATACAATAGGATGGCACACACGAATAGGTTGAACTACGATCAAATAAAACTGATGCATTTCTTTGACAGACTGGAACAATATGTATAATAACTACATCTGATGCAATTGCTTCAGCTCTACCAGGGAAATCATAACAACGAGCCTGGCCTCCCCCTCTAGGATGACCTTTACCCGTTTGTCCTCCACCTCTAGCTAGCTGTGCTAGTGAAGTAGCAGCTAGAGAGAGAACCACGACCTGAGTACCCTACTGAGGTCTACCCATCTAAAGTATGGGACAATCTTTCACAATGTTCCTATTATCACCACACTCAAAAAAACCTCTCTACGGGTGTGGCTGCTAGAACTGAGTATGCCCCGGATGACTAGAATAATAGCTGTAGGAACTACATGCAGAGGGTGCACTAAAAGATGGTTGTCCACTATTAGTGCTCTAAATTTCATGGCTAACTAGAGAACCATAGGAAACCTAAAGTACGGATTTAATTGGTCGACTAAGATGACTTATTCCATGACTGACCTTGCTCCTAGAGTAAGATCCACTAAATCCTCAAAAACCTTGATGCTTATTTGAATCCCTATCTTCTATCTCTTTCCCTCGGATATGCTCTAACCTCCTAGCAATCTCCACAAACTAAAAAAATTCAGTCTCAATCTCCAACTCTCGTGCCATCCCAAATCTGAGGCTGCAGGCGAGTCCCTCAATAAATCTACAAACTCTCCCCCAATCTATAGAAACCAAGGAATGTGCATGACAATATGACTCTGTAAAGCTCAGAGCATGCTCAGACACAATCATACTCCCCTGATGCAATTGCTCAAACTCACAGTACAACTCGTCCCTGCAGGTCTGTGGAATAAACTCCCTCAAGAAAGATGGGAGAATTGGGACCAAGTAAGTGGTGTTGCGCCAGCTGGTCTACTTGCCTCATCATCCTGCCACCATCTATATGATGACCCCAACAACTAAAAAGTATTAAGGTCATCCTAGATAGACTCCACCAAACCCATAGTAAATAACATGTGGTGACACTGATCCAAGAAAACGTGTGCATCATCAGAAGCCTCTCCATTGAGCTGGGGAAGATGAAACTTCCAAAACCTCTCCAAACTCATATGTCCCTCAGCTGACACAATGGGCTCTGCTTTAGGCTGAATTACAATCAGTGGCTGCACCAGCATAAAACCTAGTGTTGGTAATCATGAGCTGGCTGCTCTAGTGTACGGGCGGTGGGAGTCTAAGCTTGTCCCCAACCTGTAAAGTAGGTGGTGTAACCGAAATCAACCCTACATGTGCCAAACTCCCAAATATACTCATGAAGAGTGCCAAGGTCTCCTGAAGCCCCGGTGTAGCAATAGGCTACCCAGGTACACGCTCAGCATGCTCGGGCTCCTGATCCTCAACTGGAGATACTGGAGGCTCCACCGCTGCTACTCTAATAGGTTTACTAACTATAGCACATGCCTCCCAACCTCTACCTCGGCTCCGGTCTCTCGCGCCTCTAGCATGGGGCACTGGTGCTTGCTAAGTAACCTCGTTAGAGCGCGTCCTCACCATCTGTGAGAGAATAGAAGAATAAAGATTCAAACTCTTGAACAAACAAATTTGAATAATAAAGAATGAAAGAATGTATAGCTTCCTAATTGTTTGATAGCCTCTCGAAGACAAGTATAGATGACTCTATACCGATCCGCAAGACTCTTCTAAACTTGCTCATGACTCGTAGAGCCTATGAACCTATGACTCTGATACAAACTTGTCATGACCCAAATCCCACCATAGGGGTCGTGATGGAACCTAATCTATAAGACTAGGTAAGCCTATCACTTAACAACATTAAATCAAAAAACATGATATAATAAGACTGCCGCGACCCAAACTGGAGGGCCATGACTGGCACATGGGCCATACCTATCGAGCACCAATGTACATTTTATCTAACCTTTCTTATTTTCCATAAGAGCCTACGTGATCAACTTCAATGGTACACATGAATCCTAAACAACCAACAATGACAAATATAGGCATGAACATATATAACATGGGCCGACAAGGCTATCATAAAGCTATATATAAGGTACGAGCCGACAAACTGCCATGAGATACTATACAACAATAATCAGCCGACAAGGCTATCCAAACTATACATGAGTTGACACCTGTCTATGAGCCTTTGAAGGAACATAAGTGCTGCAACATTGCTAGAACATGGCCCCGACATACCCATAATGTCTATAAAAAATATTCATACCAAGACCACGGCAAGTCCAGAGAAAGGATCTCGCCAATAACAGCTGAATTGGGCAGCCTACTATGGTGGGGGAGGTTCGTCTACCTGACTATCAGGACCTGCAGCACGACATGCAACATCCACAAATAAAAGGGACATCAGTATGAATAAAGTACTGAGTATGTAAGGCAAGAAAGCATAAATAAGAATAGTAATGTAAGCAGGGATAGAGAATATACAACTTGTAACATCTGAGAGCCTCTGAGGGCGACTGAGTGCCTCTGGGGGATACTGACATGAAATGCATAATACATATATATACATAAACTTTTAAAACATACGCCTCTATGGGCATCATCATCATCATATCGTACCCGGTCTAAAAGAGGACTCGGTAAGCACGTACCCGGCCATCATAAGGCTCGATAGAATTGTACCCGGCCACGTGGAGCTCGGTAAACCCAACTGATCAGTGGTTGCACAATAGGTATCATACTCGGCCGACTATAACGCGGCTCGGTAGAGTAAAATAGATATATATATATATATATATATATATATATATATATATATATATAATGCATGTTGGACTCATGGGAATCACGTTCTAAACCTTTCGAAGTGACGTAAGGTCGGTATCCTTCATATACGTTATTAGAGCTAATTCATCATCATGAATCTTACAGGAATAAGGAAATACCAACAACATCTGATACACAAGAATAAGAGGAGCAACATCAACATCAATCTTCCATAAGAAGGGAATCAATGTGCGTACTGCTTCTAAGAGTGGAGTATATTTAGAAGCTCATTTTTTACATTATGTACAATCGGAGTCGTGCAAAAGAAAGAAAGAGATAGCCTCACATACCTTATATATACTACCCAACCTCAAGCTATGCAAATCTCACAGCTCCTTAGTCTACAATAAGAGAAATGATACTAACGTTATCGTTTAAGCGTGTTGACTAGTATATATCAACCGCAAATTATTTTACAATGAAACGAACAACACATACCCTATTTATATGACTTCAAATTTGTTAAAACAATCACCAAACATCCCAAACAATATCAACAATAGCAACAACAACAATACAATCCAATATGAGCTTCTCCGCTTATCTTAACAATCATATTGAGTGGCAAGCTCATTTTTACTTATAACAAAACATAAATTGAATCCAACTCTTATTGCATAAATTGGTTCACAACCTTCAAAACATAATACATATATGTACGATATGATTCCTAGTTTAAAATTTCCATAAAATAACTTTCAAAACAGCCTCATACGCCTAGCACCCTAACTTTAATCGTCAATCACTTGTGTTTCATGTTTTCTTCTTCAATAAACATAGTTAACAACTAGAAAAGCTTAACAACAGCAGCCACAACATTACAGAATTATTTCTCATAATTACTATCCAACAGAAAACATTATTTCTCTACTCTGATGCCATATCGATGAATGGTTTAATGAGTTGGAAACTAGACTCGTAGATCATTAATTTTATGGTAGATCACCTCGTAATTACAAGCACATAGGGAGAAAAGCTTAGTAATATTAGACCTAAATTTTATGTAAAATTATGAACGTAAGTTGTGGCAACCTTTGTCGACTTTTGTTTTGTAACCCGCTTGAAGGCTTATGATACGGATATTATATGATTCAAATACCTTAAAACACAACCTCCTTAGTATATTAAGCACCTCTAGTTTTACCAAAAAATATGGGTTACAACATCCTTGATTCGTTTTACTTCTAACTTCTAATTCTTGTTAACCACTCTTATACACCCTTGTATCATTTAAGATGTAACAACCCAGCCGGTCATTTTGAGAATTAATATCATGTTTAGTGGCTTAAGGTCTTGAGTAGCTTCGTATTATGTATTATGATTTGTGTGTGCGGACGTGCTCGGTTTTCGGATGATTCATAAATTATTTGGAAGGACAATTCTTATTTTAGAAGCTTATGTGAAAATAGTTAATCAAAGTTTGAAATTTTTGTAGACGACTCTGGAATGGTGTTTTAATAATTACTATAGCTTTGTATGGTAATTTTGGATTTAGGCGTATGTCCGAATTTGGATTTGGAGGTCCATAGCTTGATTTGAAGCACTTTGGCAAAAGTTAAAACGTTGAAGGTTTGAAAGGTTGAGAAGTTTAACTGGGAGCTGACTTTATTAATATCGGGGTTAGATTCCGATTCCAGAAGTTGGAATAGGTCCGTTGTGTAATTTATAACTTGTGTGCAAAAAATAAGTTCAATTGGAATTGGTTTGATATGTTTCGGCATTAGTTTTAGAAGTTTGAAGTTCAATAGTTTATTAGGCTTGAAATAGGATGTGATTCATGATTTCGATGTTGTTCGATGTGAATTGGGGCTTCGAGTAAGTTTGTATTGTAATTTAGGACTTGTTCGTATGTTTGGATGTGATCCTAGGGACATCGGGTGTATTTCGGGTCAATTTTAAGCAATTTTGGACATTTTTGGTACTTTGATGATGTTCTGGAGCAGATAAAGTACGGAGGGCACATTTTTGCAGTGCTAAGGCAAAGCCCATGTGCGGCCGCAAACAAAATTTTATGGAGGCACTCGCCAAAATATGGACCGTAACAGGGAATTTGGTAGGTTTGTTCATCAAACTTCAGAAGCTTATTGGGCCCAGTTTACAAAGAATCAAACCGTTCGTCATTTGGGCATTTGTACAGAAAGTTATGGTCAATTATTTGAAGACTGGTAGTGTAGTTGCTGCTGAAATGTGGACCACACAAAAAAAGTGCGGTAGGCACTATGGGAGATCAGACCTGCTATTATATAAATGAGGGTTAGAGTATTATTTCATATTTGGTCTTTGGGAGCTCGGATTGAGGCGATTCTTGAAGGGATTTTCAAAGCATTGATTGGGGTAAGTGATTCTAACTCGGATTCGGTTGTTATACATGAATCTATCATTGTTTTTACCATTTAAATAATGTTTTGGGTTGGAAAAATTGGAAAAGTTGTAGAAACTTCATAAACTATAATTTGAGGATTTGAGTGTCGAGTTGAGATTAGAATTGAGTAATTTTGGTATGGTTGGACTCGTTGTTGAATGGGTATTAATTTTGGTGGATTCAGAGATGTGGGCCCGGGGTTGACATTTTAGTTTTTATTAAAGATCAGAGCTTTATTATCTGGAATTGTTTCCTGTGGTTTTTATTTATGATATGAAGTTATTTTGGCTAGATTTGAGCCGTCCGGAGGATTTTTCACACGAGAAGGTAATTTTAGAGTATCGGTTTAGATTCCTTGAGGTAAGTATATGGCCTAACATAGTGTGGGGGAACTACCCCTTAGGATTTGAGTCGTTTGCACTATTCGTGTCTCGTGAAAGCCGTGTATGCGAGGTGACGAGTACGTACTAGGGTTTATATGTGGAAAATTGACCGGTTTAGACTCTTAGGCTTCTTTCATGTACTTATTTGGAATTGTTAGCACATGTTATATCTTTTATTCATCATGTCTACGATCACATGCTTTATTGAAGTTGTCGTTACATGTTACATTCTTTACTTGTCCAGTTTGTTCTTGTATGCCTTATTTGTCGTTGTTATCACTTTTAAAATTATGTGATTTCTTTTATTGTTAGGTTATTCTTAGTTGAAATTGTTGAACATTATATCCTTTTGTTTGCGGGCTATTCTCATGCATTTTGACATAGTTGCTAGTTCGTGCCATTTCCTTCATTGTTAGCCTAACTAATGAACTAGAATCCGAAGTGTGCCATTTCATGGAAATACTTTCACTATCGATATTATTCTTAAACCATTAATTAGAATTGAGGTTATCGGAAGTCATTAATCTATTTTAAATTGAAGTTGTGTTTAAAAAGGGTGTTGTTCCTTGTGAGTTACTTTCCAGTGCATTTTGTTATTATTGAGATTTTATACACATTGTGTTGAGCCGTGGGCTATTTATTGTGGTAATATTGATGTTGTTGGATCTTTGGAAAGGTTGTGGCCTATGGGCACTTATGTTACGAGTTGATACGTCGTGTGTTGTGATCTTAGCATTTGTGAATTTTTGTGTGGTTTGGATGTTGCTATGCGGAGTATAAGAGTGGCATTTCACCATTATTGTTATGTGGGGCATAAGGGTGGCATCTTACTATTGTCGAATGTACGGAGTGATAAGGGTGGCTATTGTGTCATTGTCCTAGCGGAGTGATAAGGGTGGCTATTACATGGAGTGATACGGGTGGCTATCGGAGAGATAAAGGTGGAAAATGTTATTGTTCGGGCGGAGTGATAAGGGTGGCTATTAAGCAGAGTGATACGGGTGGCTACCAGAGAGATAAGGATGGCTAATGATGTTGTCAGGGCAGAGTGATACAGATGGCTATCAGAGAGATAAGGATGGAAAATGTTAGGGAAGATGTGTGATGGCTTGGGAACATTGTGTTGGTGATTTCGTGTGATGGTGTGCTTTTCTTTATGTGTATCATACACCTTACTTGACTAGTTTTGTTGCTTCGATGAGCTACTCGATGTTTTTGATATTAATTATTGACTTGGGCTGCAGTAGTACATTCGCACAAGCATACACCGTAACATGCCACGTATACTAGCTCAGGAGTATAGAACTTGACATTTATTAAATCATGCCCATATGTTCTTGTATTATCTATTTTTGTGTTGCTTGTGAGCTTGTGATCATGCCATGCGGGTTGTGATATTGAGCTTGTGACCACGCCGGGCAGATTGTGATTGTGAGCCTGTGATAATGCCAGACGAATTGAGATATTAGCACGTGAGTTGTCTGTGCGGTTGTGATTATAGATGTGGGTACGAAGTGCCATGAGTATATGATGGTGGGTTGAGACTCGTGACTTGTGACTTGTGACTATGAGATTAAGTATTATGTAGTGATTTCGTTGTGAAACTTGTTTTAGAACGGCTTGATTTATTGGTTGTCATTGTGTTCCTTATTTGGTTTCAATGGTACTTTTATGGTGTTCCTATTGCCTTATTGTTTATATCACATGTTGATTCTTGTTGCCATTTACTGATTCCTGCATCCTATTATTAGCTCTATACTTCTATGTTGCACATGTTATTTTGTCTAGTGAGTGTCTTAATTTGTACCGCATCACTACTCCACCGAGGTTAGTCTTGATACATACTGGGCACCAACAGTGGTGTACTCATATTACACTTCTGCACATTTTTGTGCAGAGCCAAGTATTGGAGATATCGGACTCAGGCAGAGTTAGCTTGTTGATCACAAGGATTCAAGGTAGAGTTTCATGGTCATCGCAGTCCCTTGGAGTCCTTTCTTTATATTGTACTGTCAGCTTCACATTTGATCAGTATTGTATTTAGATCTTTGAGCTCTTTCCATGTACTTAGCTAGAGTTCGTTACTCTGTATTACCAGTATTGAGAGGCTGTTATGATTATTGCCGCGTAGGCTCATTTCACTCTTGTTTTGATATTTATATTAAACACCGTTTCAAATTATCATTGCAAAACTAACTTAATCATTATAGTAATCGTCTTACCTAGTCTTACAGACTAAGTGCCATCACGACATATTTTGAAAGGAGTTCGGAGTGCTGACATAAGACCAATAGGATTAACTTCTTATCATCTCAAAGATAATCTCTTCTCGGATTTACATCGACTAACTTACGGCGTGATTTAATGTATGCGAATATGAGTTGTAACACCCCCCCCCCCAGGAACATTCATCCTAAAATGGAAGTGATTATGGGGAGTCTAACTCATCATGGATTCCGACGGAAATTTCCGGCTGAGTTTCCCCTATAAAATATACACTAGCCAAACTTGCGAGCAGTTAAACCAAACCTACAGCCTCACAAGGCTATATAAAGCATTATGGATTTGTACATTAACTGAATATCACCATTTTGTATTAAGGAAGAGTATTCTTAAGCTATTGTTTAACTTATAGAGTTGTGTTAGCTTCCGTTGCATCCTGCGTTCCCCTGGCATCCTCGCTATCTTCAATCTGGAATAAGAAAGGGTATTTAGACTTCACCTCCTTTTCCGCTTCACATGACATTTCTTCTGTATTCCTTTTCTTCCATAATACTTTGACGGAAGCTACATCCTTTGTTCTCAGCTTGCGAATTTGTTGATCTAATATAGCCACTGGCACTTCTTCATATGATAGATCCTCCGAAACTTGTACATCTATGATAGGGATGACCCGAGAAGGGTCCCCAATACATTTCCTCAACATAGATACATGGAATACCAGGTGGACAAATTCCAATTTGGATGACAATTCTAACTCATAACCAACCTGTCCAATTCGTCGAATAATCTTGTATGGCCCGATATACCATGGACTCAGCTTACTCTTCTTCCCAAAATGCATAACACCCTTCATCGGTGAGATCCTCAGAAAAACTCGATCACCAACCTGAAACTCCAGATCATGACGTTGGACATCGGAATAAGACATTTGCCTGCTTTGTGCCCTCCTTACTCGTTCTTGTATCACTTTCACCTTCTCAATGGCTTGGTGAATCAAATCTTACCCATATATATCTATTTTGCCGACTTTGAACCATCCAACTAGTGATCTACATCTGCTCCCAAACAACGCCTCGTACAGGGCCATTTTAATACTGGAATTGTAGCTATTAATCTAGGCAAATTATATGAGTGGCAGATGGTCATCCCAATTACCCTTGAAATCTAGAACATATGCTCGTAGCATATCTTCAAGCGTCTGAATGGTACGTTCAGCCTGTCCGTCAGTCTGCGGATGGAATGCAGTGCTGAGATTTACTTGTGTGCCTAAACCCTTCTGAAAAGACCTCCAAAAGTTAGCCATAAATTGAGCTCCTCGGTCTGATATAATAGATACCGGCACACCATGAAGCCTAACAATCTCCTTGATATACAACTTCGCATAATCTTCAGCCGTGTAAGTTGTCTTAACTGGCAGAAAATGGGCAGATTTTGTAAGTCGATCAACTATCACCCAGATGGAGTCAAACTTATGATAAGAGCGAGGTAGTCCAATAATGAAGTCTATATTGATCACCTCCAATTTTCAGGTTGGAATCTCTATATTTTGAATCAATCCACTAGGTTCTGATGCTCGATCTTTACTTGTTGACGATTAGGACACTAGGCTGCAAATTTTGCAATAGACTTCTTCATGTTGTCCCACCAATACAACTCCTTAACATCGGGATACATCTTTGTCGAGCAGTGATGGGTGGAATATCCGGACTGATGAATCTCAATCATAATCTTTATCGCAACCCTGCCACATTAGGCACACATAATCGGCCCTGGTATCTCAGTGCCCCATCTCCTCCAATCTCAAAATCTGTAATCATACGCTGCTGAATGCCCTCTCTAAATCGTACTAAGGCAGGCTCTTCGTATTGTCGTGTTTTTAGCTCAGCTACCACAGACGATTCTACTGTATTTTGTATAGTAACACCTCCTTAATCAGAGTCTAACAATTAGATTCGCATATTGTCCAGTTGATGAAGCTCTTTAGGCAACCCTTGTCTACCTGCGTCAATGTGTAATAAACTTCCCATTGAATTATAGTTGAGAGTGTCTGCCACAATATTGGCATTATCGGGATGGTACAATATCTCGACATCATAGTCTTTAAGTAATTCAAGCCACCTTCGCTGCCTCAAATTCAACTGCTTCTACTTGAAGATCTATTGCAAACACTTATGATATGTGTAGATGTCAACATGAATTCCATATAAGTAGTGCCGCCATATCGTCAAAGCATATATTATTGCAGGCAATTCAAAATCATGAGTGGAGTAATTCTTTTCATGTTTCTTCAATTGTCTAGATGCATAAGAAATCACCTTCCTACGCTGCATCAATACGCACCCCAAACCTATACCGAGGCATCATAATATACCACATTACCTTCTGTTCCTTCTGGGAGAGTGAGCACTGGTTCGGATGTCAATCGATTCTTAAGCTCTTGAAAATTACGTTCACAAGCGTCAGACAAATGTAACTTGGAAGCTTTCTATGTTAACTTAGTCAATGGTAACTTGGTAGCTTTCTATGTTAACTCCATTGATCTTTTGAGTGTCGACACTAATACCCTTGTCAGATATCACATGGCCAAGAAATGTTATTGAGTTCAGCAAGAATTCACATTTGGAAAGCTTATCATATAACTTACGATCCTGAAGAGTCTGTAATACTATCCTCAATTGGCCCGCGTGTTCTACCTTCGAACGTGAATACACCAGAATGTCATTAATGAATACCATTACGAACACGTCCAGATAGGGTCTGAATACACTACTTGTGAGATCTATAAAAGTTATTGGGGCATTTGTTAGCCCGAACGACATCACCAATAACTCAAAGTGCCCATTACTTGTTCGGAAGGTCGTCTTCGAAATATCCTTCTCATTAACCCTCACCTGATGATACCCTAAACGTAAGTCAATCTCAGAGAAATACTTGGCACCACGGAGTTGGTCAAATAGGTCGCCAATCCTCGAAAGTGGATACTTGTTCTGTATAGTTACCTCATTCAATTGTCGATAATTTATACACATCATTAACAACCTGTCTTTCTTCCGCACGAAAAAGGTTGGCGCACCCCAAAGTGAAATGCTATGCCTAATGAAGCCCTTTTCTAGCAAGTCCTTCAACTTCGCCTTCAACTCTCGCAACTCTGTCGGGGCTATCCTGTATGAAGGGATAGAGATCGGCTAAGTGTCAGGCTACACATCAATGATAAACTCAATCTCCCTATCGGGAGGAAGGCCTGGAAGTTCATCTGGGAAAACGTCTGGAAATGCATTGACAATGGGGATTGATTGTAGAGTAGGCGACATAACCTATGCATCTTTAACGCGAACGAGATGATAAATGTAACATTTTGATATCATCGTCCTTGCCTTAAGATAGGATATAAACCTACCTTTCGGTGTAGCAATGTTCCCCTTCCATTCAATGATCGGTTCACTGGAAAATTGAAACCCAACCATATTCATACGACAATCAACGTTTGCATAACATGATGTAACTGTTAACAACATCTGAAGAGTGCAACCTCTATATACCCTTCTAGCAATCACATAATCTCCTATCGGAGTCGGTACCGCAAGTGGTTTAATTATCAATTCATGTTCAACGCCAAACTTATTAGCCACAAAGAGTGTAACAAATGATAATATAGATCCCGAATCAATGTGTGCACATACATAATAAGAAAACATAGACAATATACCGGTAACAACATCCGAAGATGACTCAAGATGTTGTCGACCTACTAGAGCATAGGTTCAATTTTGAGCACCGCTCAAACTCGCCACTGCATCTCTACCTCTACAATGACCTGTCGACTACTGAAAACCCCGTGCTGGAGGTCGAACTGATGAGGAAGAACCAGACACAGATCAAGTCGGCTGAGCCATACCATCACCTCTTCTATTAGGAGAATCACACATCATATGGCAATCTTGTCCGCAAGAATAGCACGCATCGGAACCTTGACAACACAGTCCAAGGTGGGCCTTGCCGTACTGATCACAACGGGGTGTTGGGGGTCTCTTCTGACTAGGATTCCTATGATATTATGATCCCGATGCCCGCAAACTCTGACCTAGACCATAATAGATAGATTGATCATACTGAGGCCTCTTAAACTGTGAAGGAGCACTAGCTACAGGTGGCACTGAACTCCTCAAAGACCGGGGCTTGAAACTACATATGAAATTACCAGAATACCCTGTGAATCTCTCCCTCTTATGTTGGCCCCTATCCCGATCCCTATCTACTCTTTACTCGCGCTTACGATCCTCTAGTGCTGGGTGTAAGGCCCCGTAAGAATTTGCCAAGGAATTTATGGTTTTCTGGTGTCGAGGTAGACTAATGTGCACGAAGGTGGTAGACTAATGCGAGTTGAGGAGGTCACCTCGAAGGTAGAGAGTGTTGTGGAAAGAAAATATTCTCACTTGTTTGTATAGCCAAATGGTTGTGGTTCGAAAGGTACTTTCTATATGTTATGATTTAAATATGTACAGTTCATGTCAGGATATTACTGTGGATGATGTAATGCCTGTAATATTTACATTAGAGTTATTGATATATATATTGTAATGCTTTGTTCAATTGTGGATGTGTTGTTGGTTTAGGTGATTTTTTTATAGTTGGATAGGCCCAACTATAGGGGAAACTCTGCCGAAAAATTTGAAAAATTTGGGAGTTAACCAAATTTTAGGGCTTGAGATAGTTGAAAGAAAAGTTGAGTCATGTTAGGTGTTTGGTACGGACTCTACTCCTCATTCGTGGTCGAATGATCCTAAGCACTAGAGGATGTATGGCCCCGTAAAATTTCATCGAGGAATTTAAGGTCTTGTGGTACCGAGGTAGACTAATGTGCACGAAGGTTGTAGACTAATATGAGTCGAGCAGGTAACCTCGAAGGCCGAGAGTGTTGTGGAAAGAAAATAATCTCACTTGTTTGTATACCCAAATGGTTGTGGTTTGGAAGGTACCTTCTATGTGTTATGATTTAAATATGTATAGTTCATGTGAGGATACAACTGTGGATAATGTAATGTCTATAATGTTGAGATTAGTGTTATTGATATATATTGTGATGCTTTCTTGAGTTGTGGATGTATTGTTAGGGTGGTTTTGATGATTTTCTGACAGGTGAATAGGCCCAATAACAGGGGAAACTCTGCTGAAATATTTGAAAAATTTGGGAGTTAGTCAAATTTTAGGGCTTGAGATGTTTGAAAGAAGAGTTGAGATATGTTCGGTGTTTTGTGCGGACTCTACTCCTCATTCGAGGACGAATAGTCCTAAGCACAGGAGGATGTAAGACCCCGTAAAATTTTGCTGAGGAATTTAAGGTCTTGTGGTTCCGAGGTAGATTAATGTGCACGAAGGGTGTAGACTAATGTGAGTCGAGGAGGTAACCTCGAAGGCCGAGAGTGTTGTGGAAAGAAAATATTCTCACTTGTTTGTATAGCCAAATGGTTGTGGTTCGTAACATACTTTCTATGTGTTATGATTTAAATATGTACAGTTCATGTCAAGATACCACTGTGTAATGTTGGGATTAGTGTTATTGATATATATTGTGATGCCTTGTTGAGTTGTGGATGTGTTGTTTGAGTGGTTTTGGTGATTTTTCAACAGGTGGATAGGCCCAATTACAGCGGAAACTCTACCGAAAATTTAGAAAAAGTTGGAAGTTAGTCAAATTTTATGTACTGAGATATTTGAATGAAGAGTTGAGTTATGTTAGGTGTTTGGTGCGAACTCTACTCCTCATTCGAGGACGGAGGATCCTAAGCACGAGAGGATATAAGGCCCCATAAAATTTTGCAGAGGAATTTAAAGTCTTGTGGTGCCGAGGTAGACTAATGTGCATGAATGTTGTAGACTAATGTTAGTCGAGGAGGTAACCTTGAAGGCCGACTATTTTGTGGAAAGAAAATAATCTCTCTTGTTTGTATAGCCAAATGGTTGTGGTTCGAAAGGTACTTTCTATGTGTTATTATTTAAATATGTACAATTCATGTCAGGATACCACTGTGGATGTTGCAATGCCTGTAATGTTTGGTGCGGACTTTACTCATCATTCGAGGTAGAATTATCCAAAGCACCGTAAAATTTAGCCGAGGAATTTAAGGTCTTGTGGTGCCGAGGTAGACTAATGTGCATGAAGGTTGTAGACTAATGTGAGTTGAGGAGGTAACCTCGAAGGCCGACTGTGTTATGGAAAGAAAATATTCTTACTTGTTTGTATAGACAAATGGTTGTGGTTCTGAAGGTACTTTCTATGTGATATGATTTAAATATGTACAGTTCATATCAGAATACCACTGTGGATGATGTAATGTCTGTAATTTTGAGATTAGTGTTACTGATATATTTATTGTGATGCTTTGTTGAGTTGTGGATGTGGTGTTAGGTTGGTTTTGGTGATTTTACGACAGGTGGATAGGCCAAATTACTGGGGAAACTCTGCCAACAATTTTGGGGCTTATGATGTTTGATAGAAGAGTTGAGTTATGTTAGGTGTTTGGGATGGACTCTACTCCTCATTCGAGGACGAATGATCCTCAGCGTGGGAGGATGTAAGGCCTCTTAAACTTTCGCCAAGGAATTTTAGGTTTTGTGGCGCCGAGGTAGACTAATGTGCACGAAGGCTGTAGATTAATGTGAGTCAAGAAGGTGACCTCGAAGGCCGAGAATGTTGTGGAAATAAAATATTCTCACTTGTTTGTATAGACAAATGGTTGTGGTTCGTAAGGTACTTTCTATGTGTTATGATTTAAATATGTACAGTTCATGTTAGGATACCACTGTGGATGTTGTAATGCATGTAATGTTGAGTTTAGTGTTATTGATATATATTGTGATGTTTTGTTGAGTTGGGGATGTGTTGTTTGGGTAGTTTCGGTGATTTTCTGACATGTGGATAGGCCCAATTATAGGGGAAACTCTGCCGAAAAGTTTGAAAATTTTGGGAGTTAGTCAAATTTTAGGTATTGAGATGTTTGAATGAAGTGTTGAGTTATGTTAGGTGTTTGGTGCAGACGCTACTCTTCATTCGAGGACACCTAAGCACGGGAGGATATAAGGACCCATAAAATTTTGACGAGGAATTTAAGGTCTTGTGGAGCCGAGGTAGACTAATGTGCACGAATATTGTAGACTAATGTGAGTCGAGGAGGTAACCTAGAAGGCCGAGATTGTTGTGGAAAGAAAATATTCTCACTTGTTTGTATAGCCAAATGGTTGTGGTTTGAAAGGTACTTTCTATGTGTTATTTTTTAAATATGTACAGTTCATGTCAGGATACCACTGTGGATGTTGCAATGCCTGTAATGTTGAGATTAGTGTTATATATATATATATATATATATATATATATATATATATATATATATATATATATATATATATATATATATATATATATATATATATTATGATGCTTTGTTGAAATGGGGATGTGTTGTTAGGGTGGTTTTGATGATTTTTTGATAGGTTGATAGGCCCAAATAGAGGGAAAAGTCTTCCGAAAATTTTGAAAGATTTGGGAGTTAGTCAAATTTTAGGGCTTGAGATATTTGAAATAAGAGTTGAGTTACGTTAGGTGTTTGGTGCGGACTCTACTCATCATTCGAGGTAGAATTATCCTAAGCACTAAAGGATGTAAGGCCCCGTAAAATTTCGCCGAGGAATTTAAGGTCTTGTGGTGCCGAGGTAGACTAATGTGCACGAACGTTGTAGACTAATGTTAGTCGAGGAGGTAACCTTGAAGGCCGACTGTTTTGTGGAAAGAAAATATTCTCACTTGTTTGTATAGCCAAATGGTTGTGGTTCGGAAGGTACTTTCTATGTGTTATGATTAAAATATGTACAGTTCATGTCAAGATACCACTGTGGATAATGTAATGTCTGTAATGTTGAGATTAGTGTTACTGATATATATATATATATTGTGATGCTTTGTTGAGTTGTGGATGTGGTGTTAGGTTGGTTTTGGTGATTTTACGATAGGTGGATAGGCCAAATTATAGGGGAAACTCTACCAAAAATTTTGGGGCTTATGATGATTGATAGAAGAGTTGAGTTATTTTAGGTGTTTGGGACAGACTCAACTCCTCATTTGAGGATGAATGATCCGCAGCGGGGAAGGATGTAAGGCCCCTTAAAATTTCGCCAAGGAATTTAAGGTTTTGTGGTGCCGAGGTAGACTAATGTACACGAAGGATGTAGACGAGTGTGAGTCGAGAAGGTCACCTCGAAGGCCGAGAGTGTTGTGGAAAGAAAATATTCTCTCTTGTTTGTATAGACAAATGGTCGTGGTTCGAAAGGTACTTTCTATGTGTTATTATTTAAATATGTACAGTTCATGTTAGGATACCACTGTGGATGTTGTAATGCATGTATTGTTGAGATTAGTATTATTGATATATATTATGATGCTTTGTTGAAATGGGGATGTGTTGTTAGGGTGGTTTTGATGATTTTTTGATAGGTTGATAGGCCCAATTAGAGGGGAAACTCTTCCGAAAATTTTGAAAGATTTGGGAGTTAGTCAAATTTTAGGGCTTGAGATGTTTGAAATAAGAGTTGAGTTATGTTAGGTGTTTGGTGCGGACTCTACTCATCATTCGAGGTAGAATTATCCTAAGCACTAAAGGATGTAAGGCCCCGTAATATTTCGCCGAGGAATTTAAGGTCTTGTGGTACCGAGGTAGACTAATGTGCACGAACGTTGTAGACTAATGTGAGTCGAGGAGGTAACCTTGAAGGCCGACTGTTTTGTGGAAAGAAAATATTCTCACTTGTTTGTATAGCCAAATGATTGTGGTTCGGAAGGTACTTTCTATGTGTTATGATTAAAATATGTACAGTTCATGTCAGGATACCACTGTGGATAATGTAATGTCTGTAATGTTGAGATTAGTGTTACTGATATATATATTGTGATGCTTTGTTGAGTTGTGGATGTGGTGTTAGGTTGGTTTTGGTGATTTTACGATAGGTGGATTGGCCAAATTATAGGGGAAACTCTGCCAAAAATTTTGGGGCTTATGATGATTGATAGAAGAGTTGAGTTATTTTATGTGTTTGGGACAGACTCGACTCCTCATTCAAGGATGAATGATCCTCAGCGGGGAAAGATGTAAGGCCCCTTAAAATTTTGCCAAGGAATTTAAGGTTTTGTGGTGCCGAGGTAAACTAATGTACACGAAGGATGTAGATGAGTGTGAGTCGAGAAGGTCACCTCGAAGGCCGAGAGTGTTGTGGAAAGAAAATATTCTCTCTTGTTTGTATAGACAAATGGTCGTGGTTCGAAAGGTACTTTCTATGTGTTATTATTTAAATATGTACAGTTCATGTTAGGATACCACTGTGGATGTTGTAATGCATGTATTGTTGAGATTAGTATTATTGATATATATTGTGATATTTTGTTGAGTTGGGGATGTGTTGTTTAGGTGGTTTTGGTGATTTTCTGACATGTGGATAGGCCCAATTTTAGGGGAAACTCTGCCGAAAAGTTTGAAAATTTTGGGAGTTAGTCAAATTTTAGGTATTGAGATGTTTGAATGAAGAGTTGAGTTATGTTAGGTGTTTGGTGCGGACGCTACTCTTCATTCGAGGACGGAGGATCCTAAGCACGGGAGGATATAAGGACCCATAAAATTTCGACGAGGAATTTAAGGTCTTGTGGAGCCGAGGTAGACTAATGTGCACGAGTATTGTAGACTAATGTGAGTCGAGGAGGTAACCTAGAAGGCCGAGATTGTTGTGGAAAGAAAATATTCTCACTTGTTTGTATAGCCAAATGGTTGTGGTTTGAAAGGTACTTTCTATGTGTTATTTTTCAAATATGTACAGTTCATGTCAGGATACCACTGTGGATGTTGCAATGCCTGTAATGTTGAGATTAGTGTTATTGATATATATATATATTATGATGCTTTGTTGAAATGGGGATGTGTTGTTAGGGTGGTTTTGATGATTTTTTGATAGGTTGATAGGCCCAATTAGAGGGGAAACTCTTCCGAAAATTTTGAAAGATTTGGGAGTTAGTCAAATTTTAGGGCTTGAGATGTTTGAAATAAGAATTGAGTTATGTTAGGTGTTTGGTGCGGACTCTACTCATCATTCGAGGTAGAATTATCCTAAGCACTAAAGGATGTAAGGCCCCGTAAAATTTCGCCGAGGAATTTAAGGTCTTGTGGTGCCGAGGTAGACTAATGTGCACGAACGTTGTAGACTAATGTGAGTCGAGGAGGTAACCTTGAAGGCCGACTGTTTTGTGGAAAGAAAATATTCTCACTTGTTTGTATAGCCAAATGATTGTGGTTCCGAAGGTACTTTCTATGTGTTATGATTAAAATATGTACAGTTCATGTCAGGATACCACTGTAGATACCACTGTGGATAATGTAATGTCTGTAATGTTGAGATTAGTGTTACTGATATATATATATATATTGTGATGCTTTGTTGAGTTGTGGATGTGGTGTTAGGTTGGTTTTGGTGATTTTACGATAGGTGGATAGGCCAAATTATAGGGGAAACTCTGCCAAAAATTTTGGGGCTTATGATGATTGATAGAAGAGTTGAGTTATTTTAGGTGTTTGGGACAGACTCGACTCCTCATTCGAGGATGAATGATCCTCAGCGGGGAAAGATGTAAGGCCCCTTAAAATTTCGCCAAGGAATTTAAGGTTTTGTGGTGCCGAGGTAGACTAATGTACACGAAGGATGTAGACGAGTGTGAGTCGAGAAGGTCACCTCGAAGGCCGAGAGTGTTGTGGAAAGAAAATATTCTCTCTTGTTTGTATAGACAAATGGTCGTGGTTCGTAAGGTACTTTCTATATGTTATTATTTAAATATGTACATTTCATGTTAGGATACCACTGTGGATGTTGTAATGCATGTATTGTTGAGATTAGTGTTATTGATATATATTGTGATATTTTGTTGAGTTGGGGATGTGTTGTTTAGGTGGTTTTGGTGATTTTCTGACATGTGGATAGGCCCAATTTTAAGGGAAACTCTGCCGAAAAGTTTGAAAATTTTGGGAGTTAGTCAAATTTTAGGTATTGAGATATTTGAATGAAGAGTTGAGTTATGTTAGGTGTTTGGTGCGGACGCTACTCTTCATTCGAGGACGGAGGATCCTAAGCACGGGAGGATATAAGGACCCATAAAATTTCGACGAGGAATTTAAGGTCTTGTGGAGCCGAGGTAGACTAATGTGCACGAATATTGTAGACTAATGTGAGTCGAGGAGGTAACCTAGAAGGCCAAGATTGTTGTGGAAAGCAAATATTCTCACTTGTTTGTATAGCCAAATGGTTGTGGTTTGAAAGGTACTTTCTATGTGTTATTTTTTAAATATGTACAGTTCATGTCAGGATACCACTGTGGATGTTGCAATGCCTGTAATGTTGAGATTAGTGTTATTGATATATATATATATTATGATGCTTTGTTGAAATGGGGATGTGTTGTTAGGGTGGTTTTGATGATTTTTTGATAGGTTGATAGGATGCTTTGTTGAAATGGGGATGTGTTGTTAGGGTGGTTTTGATGATTTTTTGATAGGTTGATAGGCCCAATTAAAGGGGAAACTCTTCCGAAAATTTTGAAAGATTTGGGAGTTAGTCAAATTTTAGGGCTTGAGATGTTTGAAATAAGAGTTGAGTTATGTTAGGTGTTTGGTGCGGACTCTACTCATCATTCGAGGTAGAATTATCCTAAGCACTAAAGGATGTAAGGCCCCGTAAAATTTCGCCGAGGAATTTAAGGTCTTGTGGTGCCGAGGTAGACTAATGTGCATGAACGTTGTAGACTAATGTGAGTCGAGGAGGTAACCTTGAAGGCCGACTGTATTATGGAAAGAAAATATTCTCACTTGTTTGTATAGCCAAATGGTTGTGGTTCGGAAGGTACTTTCTATGTGTTATGATTAAAATATGTACAGTTCATGTCAAGATACCACTGTGGATGTCAGGATACCACTGTGGATGTTGCAATGCCTGTAATGTTGAGATTAGTGTTATTGATATATATATATATTATGATGCTTTGTTGAAATGGGGATGTGTTGTTAGGGTGGTTTTGATGATTTTTTGATAGGTTGATAGGCCCAATTAGAGGGGAAACTCTTCCGAAAATTTTGAAAGATTTGGGAGTTAGTCAAATTTTAGGGCTTGAGATGTTTGAAATAAGAGTTGAGTTATGTTAGGTGTTTGGTGCGGACTCTACTCATCATTCGAGGTAGAATTATCCTAAGCACTAAAGGATGTAAGGCCCCGTAAAATTTCGCCGAGGAATTTAAGGTCTTGTGGTGCCGAGGTAGACTAATGTGCATGAAGGTTGTAGACTAATGTGAGTTGAGGAGGTAACCTCGAAGGCCGACTGTGTTATGGAAAGAAAATATTCTCACTTGTTTGTATAGACAAATGGTTGTGGTTCTGAAGGTACTTTCTATGTGTTATGATTTAAATATGTACAGTTCATATCAGAATACCACTGTGGATGATGTAATGTCTGTAATTTTGAGATTAGTGTTACTGATATATTTATTGTGATGCCTTGTTGAGTTGTGGATGTGGTGTTAGGTTGGTTTTGGTGATTTTACGACAGGTGGATAGGCCAAATTACTGGGGAAACTCTGCCAACAATTTTGGGGCTTATGATGTTTGATAGATGAGTTGAGTCATGTTAGGTGTTTGGGACGGACTCTACTCCTCATTCGAGGACGAATGATCCTCAGCGTGGGAGGATGTAAGGCCTCTTAAACTTTCGCCAAGGAATTTTAGGTTTTGTGACGCCGAGGTAGACTAATGTGCACGAAGGCTGTAGATTAATGTGAATCGAGAAGGTGACCTCGAAGGCCGAGAGTGTTGTGGAAAGAAAATATTCTCACTTGTTTGTATAGACAAATGGTTGTGGTTCGTAAGGTACTTTCTATGTGTTATGATTTAAATATGTACAGTTCATGTTAGGATACCACTGTGAATGTTGTAATGCATGTAATGTTGAGATTAGTGTTATTGATATATATTGTGATGTTTTGTTGAGTTGGGGATGTGTTGTTTGGGTAGTTTCGGTCATTTTCTGACATTTGGATAGGCCCAATTATAGGGGAAACTCTGCCGAAAAGTTTGAAAATTTTGGAAGTTAGTCAAATTTTAGGTATTGAGATGTTTGAATGAAGAGTTGCGTTATGTTAGGTGTTTGGTGCAGACGCTACTCTTCATTCGAGGACGGAGGATCCTAAGCACGGGAGGATATAAGGACCCATAAAATTTTGATGAGGAATTTAAGATCTTGTGGAGCCGAGGTAGACTAATGTGCACGAATATTGTAGACTAATGTGAGTCGAGGAGGTAACCTAGAAGGCCGAGATTGTTGTGGAAAGAAAATATTCTCACTTGTTTGTATAGCCAAATGGTTGTGGTTTGAAAGGTACTTCTATGTGTTATTTTTTAAATATGTACAGTTCATGTCAGGATACCACTGTGGATGTTGCAATGCCTGTAATGTTGAGATTAGTGTTATTGATATATATATATATTATGATGCTTTGTTGAAATGGGGATGTGTTGTTAGGGTGGTTTTGATGATTTTTTGATAGGTTGATAGGCCCAATTAGAGGGGAAACTCTTCCGAAAATTTTGAAAGATTTGGGAGTTAGTCAAATTTTAGGGCTTGAGATGTTTGAAATAAGAGTTGAGTTATGTTAGGTGTTTGGTGCGGACTCTACTCATCATTCGAGGTAGAATTATCCTAAGCACTAAAGGATGTAAGGCTCCATAAAATTTCGTTGAGGAATTTAAGGTCTTGTGGTGCTGAGGTAGACTAATGTGCACGAATGTTGTAGAGTAATGTGAGTCGAGGAGCCAACCTCGAAGGCCGAGGGTATTGTGGAAATAAAATATTCCCACTTGTTTGTATAGCCAAATGGTTGTGGTTTGAAAGGTACTTTCTATGTGTTATGATTTAAATATGTACAGTTCATGTTAGGATACCACTGTGGATGTTGTAATGCATGTAATGTTGAGATTAGTGTTATTGATATATATTGTGATATTTTGTTGAGTTGGGGATGTGTTGTTTGGGTAGTTTCGGTCATTTTCTGACATTTGGATAGGCCCAATTATAGGGGAAACTCTGCCGAAAAGTTTGAAAATTTTGGAAGTTAGTCAAATTTTAGGTATTGAGATGTTTGAATGAAGAGTTGCGTTATGTTAGGTGTTTGGTGCAGACGCTACTCTTCATTCGAGGACGGAGGATCCTAAGCACGGGAGGATATAAGGACCCATAAAATTTTGATGAGGAATTTAAGATCTTGTGGAGCCGAGGTAGACTAATGTGCACGAATATTGTAGACTAATGTGAGTCGAGGAGGTAACCTAGAAGGCCGAGATTGTTGTGGAAAGAAAATATTCTCACTTGTTTGTATAGCCAAATGGTTGTGGTTTGAAAGGTACTTCTATGTGTTATTTTTTAAATATGTACAGTTCATGTCAGGATACCACTGTGGATGTTGCAATGCCTGTAATGTTGAGATTAGTGTTATTGATATATATATATATTATGATGCTTTGTTGAAATGGGGATGTGTTGTTAGGGTGGTTTTGATGATTTTTTGATAGGTTGATAGGCCCAATTAGAGGGGAAACTCTTCCGAAAATTTTGAAAGATTTGGGAGTTAGTCAAATTTTAGGGCTTGAGATGTTTGAAATAAGAGTTGAGTTATGTTAGGTGTTTGGTGCGGACTCTACTCATCATTCGAGGTAGAATTATCCTAAGCACTAAAGGATGTAAGGCTCCATAAAATTTCGTTGAGGAATTTAAGGTCTTGTGGTGCTGAGGTAGACTAATGTGCACGAATGTTGTAGAGTAATGTGAGTCGAGGAGCCAACCTCGAAGGCCGAGGGTATTGTGGAAATAAAATATTCCCACTTGTTTGTATAGCCAAATGGTTGTGGTTTGAAAGGTACTTTCTATGTGTTATGATTTAAATATGTACAGTTCATGTTAGGATACCACTGTGGATGTTGTAATGCATGTAATGTTGAGATTAGTGTTATTGATATATATTGTGATGTTTTGTTGAGTTGGGGATGTGTTGTTTGGGTAGTTTCGGTCATTTTCTGACATTTGGATAGGCCCAATTATAGGGGAAACTCTGCCGAAAAGTTTAAAAATTTTGGAAGTTAGTCAAATTTTAGGTATTGAGATGTTTGAAGGAAGAGTTGCGTTATGTTAGGTGTTTGGTGCAGACGCTACTCTTCATTCGAGGACGGAGGATCCTAAGCACGGGAGGATATAAGGACCCATAAAATTTTGATGAGGAATTTAAGGTCTTGTGGAGCCGAGGTAGACTAATGTGCATGAATATTGTAGACTAATGTGAGTCGAGGAGGTAACCTAGAAGGCCGAGATTGTTGTGGAAAGAAAATATTCTCACTTGTTTGTATAGCCAAATGGTTGTGGTTTGAAAGGTACTTCTATGTGTTATTTTTTAAATATGTACAGTTCATGTCAGGATACCACTGTGGATGTTGCAATGCCTGTAATGTTGAGATTAGTGTTATTGATATATATATATATTATGATGCTTTGTTGAAATGGGGATGTGTTGTTAGGGTGGTTTTGATGATTTTTTGATAGGTTGATAGGCCCAATTAGAGGGGAAACTCTTCCGAAAATTTTGAAAGATTTGGGAGTTAGTCAAATTTTAGGGCTTGAGATGTTTGAAATAAGAGTTGAGTTATGTTAGGTGTTTGGTGCGGACTCTACTCATCATTCGAGGTAGAATTATCCTAAGCACTAAAGGATGTAAGGCCCCGTAAAATTTCGCCGAGGTAGACTAATGTGCACGAACGTTGTAGACTAATGTGAGTCGAGGAGGTAACCTTGAAGGCCGATTGTTTTGTGGAAAGAAAATATTCTCACTTGTTTGTATAGCCAAATGGTTGTGGTTCAGAAGGTACTTTCTATGTGTTATGATTAAAATATGTACAGTTAATGTCAGAATACCACTGTGGATAATGTAATGTCTGTAATGTTGAGATTAGTGTTACTGATATATATATTGTGATGCTTTGTTGAGTTGTGGATGTGGTGTTAGGTTGGTTTTGGTGATTTTACGATAGGTGGATAGGCCAAATTATAGGGGAAACTCTGCCAAAAATTTTGGGGCTTATGATGATTGATAGAAGAGTTGAGTTATTTTAGGTGTTTGGGACAGACTCTACTCCTCATTCGAGGATGAATGATCCTCAGCGGGGAAGGATGTAAGGCCCCTTAAAATTTCGTCAAGGAATTTAAGGTTTTATGGTGCCGAGGTAGACTAATGTACACGAAGGATGTAGACGAGTGTGAGTCGAGAAGGTCACCTCGAAGGCCGAGATTGTTGTGGAAAGAAAATATTCTCTCTTGTTTGTATAGACAAATGGTCATGGTTCGAAAGGTACTTTCTATGTGTTATTATTTAAATATGTACAGTTCATGTTAGGATACCACTGTGGATGTTGTAATGCATGTATTGTTGAGATTAGTGTTATTGATATATATTGTGATATTTTGTTGAGTTGGGGATGTGTTGTTTAGGTGGTTTTGGTGATTTTCTGACATGTGGATAGGCCCAATTTTAAGGGAAACTCTGCCGAAAAGTTTGAAAATTTTGGGAGTTAGTCAAATTTTAGGTATTGAGATGTTTGAATGAAGAGTTGAGTTATATTAGGTGTTTGGTGCGGATGCTACTCTTCATTCGAGGACGGAGGATCCTAAGCACGGGAGGATATAAGGACCCATAAAATTTCGACGAGGAATTTAAGGTCTTGTGGTGCCGAGGTAGACTAATGTGCACGAATATTGTAGACTAATGTGAGTCGAGGAGGTAACCTAGAAGGCCGAGAGTGTTGCGGAAAGAAAATATTTTCACTTGTTTGTATAGCCAAATGGTTGTGGTTCGAAAGGTACTTTCTATGTTTTATTATTTAAATATGTATAGTTCATGTCAGGATACCACTGTGGATGTTGTAATGCATGTAATGTTGAGATTAGTGTTATTGATATATATTGTGATATTTTGTTGAGTTGGGGATGTGTTGTTTGGGTAGTTTCGGTCATTTTCTGATTTTTTGACAGGTTGATAGGCCCAATTAGAGGGGAAACTCTTCCGAAAATTTTGAAAGATTTGGGAGTTTGTCAAATTTTAGGGATTGATATGTTTGAAAGAAGAGTTGAGTTATGTTAGGTGTTTGGGGCGGACTCTACTCGTTATTCGAGGACGAATGATCCTATGCGGGGGAGGATGTAAGGCCCCTTAAAATTTTGCCCAGGAATTTAAGCTTTTGTGGTGCCGAAGTAGACTAATGTGCACGAAGGCTATAGTTTAATGTGAGTCGAGAAGGTCACCTCGAAGGCCGAGAGTGTTGTGGAAAGAAAATATTCTCACTTGTTTGTATAGATAAATGGTTGCGGTTCGAAAGGTACTTTCTATATGTTATGATTTTAATATGTACAGTTCATGTCAGGATACCACTGTGGATGATGTAATGTCTGTAATGTTCAGATAAGTGTTACTGATATATATATATATATATATATATATATATATATATATATATATATATATATATATATATATATATATATATTGTGAATTGTTAGATAAGGATGTGGTGTTAGGTTGGTTTTGGTGATTTTACGACAGGTGGATAGGCCAAATTACTGGGGAAACTCTGCCAACAATTTTGGGGCTTATGATGTTTGATAGAAGAGTTGAGTTATGTTAGGTGTTTGGGATGGACTCTACTCCTCATTCGAGGACGAATGATCCTCAGCGGGAGAGGATGTAAGGCCCCTTAAAATTTCGCCAAGGAATTTAATGTTTTGTGGTGCCGAGGTAGACTAATGTACACGAAGGATGTAGACTAGTGTGAGTCGAGAAGGTCACCTCGAAGGCCGAGAGTGTTGTGGAAAGAAAATATTCTCTCTTGTTTGTATAGCCAAATGGTCGTGGTTCGAAAGGTACTTTCTATGTGTTATTATTTAAATATGTACAGTTCATGTTAGGATACCACTGTGGATGTTGTAATGTATGTAATGTTGAGATTAGTGTTATTGATATATATTGTGATGTTTTTTTGAGTTGGGGATGTGTTGTTTGGGTGGTTTTGGTGATTTTTTGACATGTGGATAGGCCCAATTATAGGGGAAACTCTGCCGAAAAGTTTGAAAATTTTGGCAGTTAGTCAAATTTTAGGTATGGAGATGTTTGAATGAAAAGTTGAGTTATGTTAGGTGTTTGGTGCGTACCCTACTCTTCATTCGAGGACGGAGGATCCTAAGAACGGGCATATATAAGACCCCATAAAATTTCGCCGAGGAAGTCAAGGAGGTAACCTAGAAGGCCTAGAGTGTTGTGGAAAGAAAATATTCTCACTTATTTGTATAGCCAAATGGTTGTGGTTCGAAATGTACTTTCTATGTGTTATTATTTAAATATGTACAGTTCATGTCAGGATACCACTGTGGATGTTGCAATGCCTGTAATGTTGAGATTAGTGTTATTGATATATATATATATTATGATGCTTTGTTGAAATGGGGATGTGTTGTTAGGGTGGTTTTGATGATTTTTTGATAGGTTGATAGGCCCAATTTGAGGGGAAACTCTTCCGAAAATTTTGAAAGATTTAGGAGTTAGTCAAATTTTAGGGCTTGATATGTTTGAAAGAAGAGTTGAGTTATGTTAGGTGTTTGGGGCGGACTCAACTCGTCATTCGAGGATGAATGATCCTAAGCGGGGGAGGATGTAAGGCCCCTTAAAATTTCGCCCAGGAATTTAAGCTTTTGTGGTGCCGAAGTAGACTAATGAGCATGAAGGTTGTAGATTAATGTGAGTTGAGAGGGTCACCTCAAAGGCCGAGAGTGTTGTGGAAAGAAAATATTCTCACTTGTTTGTATAGCCAAATGGTTGTTGTTCGTAAGGTACTTTCTATGTGTTATGATTTAAATATGTATAGTTCATGTCAAGATACCATTGTGTAATGTTTAGATTAGTATTATTGATATATATTGTGATGCTTTGTTGAGTTGGGAATGTGTTGTTAGGGTGGTTTTGGTGATTTTCTGACAGGTGGATAGGCCAACTACAAGGGAAACTCAGCCGAAATTTGAAAAATTTGGGAGTTAGTCAAATTTTAGGGCTTGAGATGTTTGAAAGAAGAGTTGAGTTATGTTAGGTGTTTGGTGCGGACTCTACTCATCATTAGAGGTAGAATTATCCTAAGCACTAAAGGATGTAAGGCTCCGCATAATTTCGCCGAGGAATTTAAGGTCTTGTGGTGCTGAGGTAGACTAATGTGCACGAATTTTGTAGACTAATGTGAGTCGAGGAGCCAACCTCGAAGGCCGAGAGTGTTGTGGAAAGAAAATATTCTCACTTGTTTGTATAGCCAAATGGTTGTGGTTTGAAAGGTACTTTCTATGTGTTATGATTTAAATATGTACAGTTCATGTCAAGATAGCACTGTGGATGATGTAATGTCTGTAATGTTCATATTAATGTTATTAATATATATTGTGATGCTTTCTTGAGTTGTGGATGTGGTGTTAGGTTAGTTTTGGTTATTTTACGACAGGTAGATAGGCCAAATTATAGGGGAAACTCTGCCGAATATTTTGAAAGATTTGGGTGTTTGTTAAATTTTGATCTTGTGATGTCTGAAAGAAGAGTTGAGATATGTTAGGTGTTTGGTGCGGACACTACTCCTTTTTCGAGGACGGATGATCCTAAGCTCGGGAGCATATAAGGCCCCGTAAAATTTCGCCGAGGAATTTAAGGCCTTGTGGTGCCGAGTTAGACTAATATACACGAAGGTTGTAGACTAATTTGAGTCGAGGAGGTAACCTCGAAGGCCGAGAATGTTGTGGAAAGAAAATATTCTTACTTGTTTATATAGCCAAATGGTTGTGGTTCGAAAGATACTTTCTATGTTTTATTATTCAAATATGTACAGTTCATGTCAGGATACCACTGTGGATTTGGCCATGCCTGTAATGTAGAGATTAGTATTATTGATATATATTGTGATGCTTTGTTGAGTTGGGGATGTGTTATTAGGGTGGTTTTGGTGATTTTCTGACAGGTGGATAGGCTCAACTACAGGGGGAACTCAGCCGAAATTTGAAAAATTTGGGAGTTAGTAATATTTTAGGGCTTGAGATGTTTGAAAGAAGAGTTGAGTTATGTTAGGTGTTTGGTGCGGACTCTACTCATCATTCGAAATCGAATTATCCTAAGCACTAAATGATGTAAGGCCCCGTAAAATTTCGTCGAGAAATTAAGTTCTTGTGGTGCCGAGGTAGACTAATGTGCATGAAGGTTGTAGACTAATGTGAGTTGAGGAGGTAACCTCGAAGGCCGACTGTGTTGTGGAAAGAAAATATTCTCACTTGTTTGTATAGCCAAATGGTTGTGGTTCGGAAGGTACTTTCTATGTGTTATTATTTAAATATGTACAGTTCATGTCAGAATACCACTGTGGATGATGTAATGTCTGTAATGTTGAGATTAGTGTTACTAATATATATATTGTGATGCTTTGTTGAGTTGTGGATATGGTGTTAGGTTGGTTTTGATGATTTTACGACAGGTGGATACGCCAAATTACTGTGGAAACTCTGCCAAAAATTTTGTGCCTCATGATGTTTGATAGAAGAGTTGAGTTATGTTAGGTGTTTGGGGCGGACTCTACTCCTCATTCTAGGACGAATGATCCTAAGCGGGGGAGGATGTAAAGCGCCTTAAAATTTTGCCAAGGAATTTAATGTTTTGTGGCGCCGAGGTAGACTAATGTGCAAGAAGGCTGTAGATTAATATGAGTCGAGAAGGTCACCTCGAAGGCCGAGAGTGTTGTGGAAAGAAAATATTCTCACTTGTTTGTATATCCAAATGGTTGTAGTTCGTAAGGTACTTTCTATGTGTTATGATTTAAATATGTACAGTTCATTTCAAGATACCACTATATAATGTTGAGATTAGTATTATTGATATATATTGTGATGCTTTGTTGAGTTGGGAATGTGTTGTTAGGGTGGTTTTGGTGATTTTCTGACAGGTGGATAGGCCAACTACAAGGGAAACTCAGCCGAAATTTGAAAAATTTGGGAGTTAGTCAAATTTTAGGGCTTGAGATGTTTGAAAGAAGAGTTGAGTTATGTTAGGTGTTTGGTGCGGACTCTACTCATCATTCGAGGTAGAATTATCCTAAGCACTAAAGGATGTAAGGCTCCGTAAAATTTCGTTGAGGAATTTAAGGTCTTGTGGTGCTGAGGTAGACTAATGTGCACGAATGTTGTAGAGTAATGTGAGTCGAGGAGCCAACCTCGAAGGCCGAGGATATTGTGGAAATAAAATATTCCCACTTGTTTGTATAGCCAAATGGTTGTGGTTTGAAAGGTACTTTCCATGTGTTATGATTTAAATATGTACAGTTCATGTCAGGATAGCACTGTGGATGATGTAATGTCTGTAATGTTCAGATTAATGTTATTAATATATATTGTGATGCTTTCTTGAGTTGTGGATGTGGTGTTAGGTTAGTTTTGGTTATTTTACGACCGGTGGATAGGCCAAATTATAGGGGAAACTCTGCCGAATATTTTGAAAGATTTGGGAGTTTGTTAAATTTTGATCTTGTGATGTCTGAAAGAAGAGTTGAGTTACGTTAGGTGTTTGGTGCGGACACTACTCCTCTTTCGAGGACGGATGATCCTAAGCTCGGGAGCATGTAAGGCCCCGTAAAATTTCGCCGAGGAATTTAAGGCCTTGTGGTGCCGAGTTAGACTAATATACACGAAGGTTGTAGACTAATTTGAGTCGAGGAGGTAACCTCGAAGGCCGAGAATGTTGTTGAAAGAAAATATTCTTACTTGTTTATATAGCCAAATGGTTGTGGTTCGAAAGATACTTTCTATGTTTTTTTATTCAAATATGTACAGTTCATGTCAGGATACCACTGTGGATTTGGCCATGCCTGTAATGTTGAGATTAGTATTATTGATATATATTGTGATGCTTTGTTGAGTTGGGGATGTGTTGTCAGGGTGGTTTTGGTGATTTTCTGACAGGTGGATAGGCCCAACTACAAGGGGAACTCAGCCGAAATTTGAAAAATTTGGGAGTTAGTCAAATTTTAGGGCTTGAGATGTTTGAAAGAAGTGTTAAGTTATGTTAGGTGTTTGGTGCGGACTCTACTCATCATTCGAGGTCGAATTATCCTAAGCACTAAATGATGTAAGGCCCCGTAAAATTTCGTCGAGAAATTAAGTTCTTGTGGTGCCGAGGTAGACTAATGTGCATGAAGGTTGTAGACTAATGTGAGTTGAGGAGGTAACCTCGAAGGCCGATTGTGTTGTGGAAAGAAAATATTCTCACTTGTTTGTATAGCCAAATGGTTGTGGTTCGGAAGGTACTTTCTATGTGTTATGATTTAAATATGTACAGTTCATGTCAGAATACCACTGTGGATGATGTAATGTCTGTAATGTTGAGATTAGTGTTACTAATATATATATTGTGATGCTTTGTTGAGTTGTGGATATGGTGTTAGGTTGGTTTTGATGATTTTACGACAGGTGGATACGCCAAATTACTGGGGAAACTCTGCCAAAAATTTTGTGCCTCATGATGTTTGATAGAAGAGTTGAGTTATGTTAGGTGTTTGGGGCGGACTCTACTCCTCATTCTAGGACGAATGATCCTAAGCGGGGGAGGATGTACAGCGCCTTAAAATTTTGCCAAGGAATTTAAAGTTTTGTGGCGCCGAGGTAGACTAATGTGCAAGAAGGCTGTAGATTAATGTGAGTCGAGAAGGTCACCTCGAAGGCCGAGAGTGTTGTGGAAAGAAAATATTCTCACTTGTTTGTATATCCAAATGGTTGTAGTACGTAAGGTACTTTCTATGTGTTATGATTTAAATATGTACAGTTCATTTCAAGATACCACTATATAATGTTGAGATTAGTATTATTGATATATATTGTGATGCTTTGTTGAGTTGGGAATGTGTTGTTAGGGTGGTTTTGGTGATTTTCTGACAGGTGGATAGGCCAACTACAAGGGAAACTCAGCCGAAATTTGAAAAATTTGGGAGTTAGTCAAATTTTAGGGCTTGAGATGTTTGAAAGAAGAGTTGAGTTATGTTAGGTGTTTGGTGCGGACTCTACTCATCATTCGAGGTAGAATTATCCTAAGCACTAAAGGATGTAAGGCTCCGTAAAATTTCGTTGAGGAATTTAAGGTCTTGTGGTGCTGAGGTAGACTAATGTGCACGAATGTTGTAGAGTAATGTGAGTCGAGGAGCCAACCTCGAAGGCCGAGGGTATTGTGGAAATAAAATATTCCCACTTGTTTGTATAGCCAAATGGTTGTGGTTTGAAAGGTACTTTCTATGTGTTATGATTTAAATATGTACAGTTCATGTCAGGATAGCACTGTGGATGATGTAATGTCTGTAATGTTCAGATTAATGTTATTAATATATATTGTGATGCTTTCTTGAGTTGTGGATGTGGTGTTAGGTTAGTTTTGGTTATTTTACGACCGGTGGATAGGCCAAATTATAGGGGAAACTCTGCCGAATATTTTGAAAGATTTGGGAGTTTGTTAAATTTTGATCTTGTGATGTCTGAAAGAAGAGTTGAGTTATGTTAGGTGTTTGGTGCGGACACTACTCCTCTTTCGAGGACGGATGATCCTAAGCTCGGGAGCATGTAAGGCCCCGTAAAATTTCGCCGAGGAATTTAAGGCCTTGTGGTGCCGAGTTAGACTAATATACACGAAGGTTGTAGACTAATTTGAGTCGAGGAGCTAACCTCGAAGGCCGAGAATGTTGTGGAAAGAAAATATTCTTACTTGTTTATATAGCCAAATGGTTGTGGTTCGAAAGATACTTTCTATGTTTTATTATTCAAATATGTACAGTTCATGTAAGGATACCACTGTGGATTTGGCCATGCCTGTAATGTTGAGATTAGTATTATTGATATATATTGTGATGCTTTGTTGAGTTGGGGATGTGTTGTTAGGGTGGTTTTGGTGATTTTCTGACAGGTGGATAGGCCCAACTACAGGGGGAACTCAGCCGAAATTTGAAAAATTTGGGAGTTAGTCAAATTTTAGGGCTTGAGATGTTTGAAAGAAGTGTTAAGTTATGTTAGGTGTTTGGTGCGGACTCTACTCATCATTCGAGGTCGAATTATCCTAAGCACTAAATGATGTAAGGCCCCGTAAAATTTCGTCGAGAAATTAAGTTCTTGTGGTGCCGAGGTAGACTAATGTGCATGAAGGTTGTAGACTAATGTGAGTTGAGGAGGTAACCTCGAAGGCCGACTGTGTTGTAGAAAGAAAATATTCTCACTTATTTGTATAGCCAAATGGTTGTGGTTCGGAAGGTACTTTCTATGTGTTATGATTTAAATATGTACAGTTCATGTCAGAATACCACTGTGGATGATGTAATGTCTGTAATGTTGAGATTAGTGTTACTAATATATATATTGTGATGCTTTGTTGAGTTGTGGATATGGTGTTAGGTTGGTTTTGATGATTTTACGACAGGTGGATACGCCAAATTACTGGGGAAACTCTGCCAAAAATTTTGTGCCTCATGATGTTTGATAGAAGAGTTGAGTTATATTAGGTGTTTGGGGCGGACTCTACTCCTCATTCTAGGACGAATGATCCTAAGCGGGGGAGGATGTAAAGCGCCTTAAAATTTTGCCAAGGAATTTAAAGTTTTGCGGCGCCGAGGTAGACTAATGTGCAAGAAGGCTGTAGAATAATGTGAGTCGAGAAGGTCACCTCGAAGGCCGAGAGTGTTGTGGAAAGAAAATATTCTCACTTGTTTGTATATCCAAATGGTTGTAGTTCGTAAGGTACTTTCTATGTGTTATGATTTAAATATGTACAGTTCATTTCAAGATACCACTATATAATGTTGAGATTAGTATTATTGATATATATTGTGATGCTTTGTTGAGTTGGGAATGTGTTGTTAGGGTGGTTTTGGTGATTTTCTGACAGGTGGATAGGCCAACTACAAGGGAAACTCAGCCGAAATTTGAAAAATTTGGGAGTTAGTCAAATTTTAGGGCTTGAGATGTTTGAAAGAAGAGTTGAGTTATGTTAGGTGTTTGGTGCGGACTCTACTCATCATTCGAGGTAGAATTATCCTAAGCACTAAAGGATGTAAGGCTCCGTAAAATTTCGTTGAGGAATTTAAGGTCTTGTGGTGCTGAGGTAGACTAATGTGCACGAATGTTGTAGAGTAATGTGAGTCGAGGAGCCAACCTCGAAGGCCGAGGGTATTGTGGAAATAAAATATTCGCACTTGTTTGTATTGCCAAATGGTTGTGGTTTGAAAGGTACTTTCTATGTGTTATGATTTAAATATGTACAGTTCATGTCAGGATAGCACTGTGGATGATGTAATGTCTGTAATGTTCAGATTAATGTTATTAATATATATTGTGATGCTTTCTTGAGTTGTGGATGTGGTGTTAGGTTAGTTTTTGTTATTTTACGACCGGTGGATAGGCCAAATTATAGGGGAAACTCTGCCGAATATTTTGAAAGATTTGGGAGTTTGTTAAATTTTGATCTTGTGATGTCTGAAAGAAGAGTTGAGTTACGTTAGGTGTTTGGTGCGGACACTACTCCTCTTTCGAGGACGGATGATCCTAAGCTCGGGAGCATGTAAGGCCCCGTAAAATTTTGCCGAGGAATTTAAGGCCTTGTGGTGCCGAGTTAGACTAATATACACGAAGGTTGTAGACTAATTTGAGTCGAGGAGGTAACCTCGAAGGCCGAGAATGTTGTGGAAAGAAAATATTCTTACTTGTTTATATAGCCAAATGGTTGTGGTTCGAAAGATACTTTCTATGTTTTATTATTCAAATATGTACAGTTCATGTCAGGATACCACTGTGGATTTGGCCATGCCTGTAATGTTGAGATTAGTATTATTGATATATATTGTGATGCTTTGTTGAGTTGGGGATGTGTTGTTAGGGTGGTTTTGGTGATTTTCTGACAGGTGGATAGGCCCAACTACAGGGGGAACTCAGCTGAAATTTGAAAAATTTGGGAGTTAGTCAAATTTTAGGGCTTGAGATGTTTGAAAGAAGTGTTAAGTTATGTTAGGTGTTTGGTGCGGACTTTACTCATCATTCGAGGTCGAATTATCCTAAGCACTAAATGATGTAAGGCCCCGTAAAATTTCGTCGAGAAATTAAGTTCTTGTGGTGCCGAGGTAGACTAATGTGCATGAAGGTTGTAGACTAATGTGAGTTGAGGAGGTAACCTCGAAGGCCGACTGTGTTGTGGAAAGAAAATATTCTCACTTGTTTGTATAGCCAAATGGTTGTGGTTCGGAAGGTACTTTCTATGTGTTATGATTTAAATATGTACAGTTCATGTCAGAATACCACTGTGGATGATGTAATGTCTGTAATGTTGAGATTAGTGTTGCTAATATATATATTGTGATGCTTTGTTGAGTTGTGGATATGGTGTTAGGTTGGTTTTGATGATTTTACGATAGGTGGATACGCCAAATTATTGGGGAAACTCCGCCAAAAATTTTGTGCCTCATGATGTTTGATAGAAGAGTTGAGTTATGTTAGGTGTTTGGGGCGGACTCTACTCCTCATTCTAGGACGAATGATCCTAAGCGGGTGAGGATGTAAAGCGCCTTAAAATTTTGCCAAGGAATTTAAAGTTTTGTGGCGCCGAGGTAGACTAATGTGCAAGAAAGCTGTAGAATAATGTGAGTCGAGAAGGTCACCTCGAAGGCCGAGAGTGTTGTGGAAAGAAAATATTCTCACTTGTTTGTATATCCAAATGGTTGTAATTCGTAAGGTACTTTCTATGTGTTATGATTTAAATATGTACAGTTCATTTCAAGATACCACTATATAATGTTGAGATTAGTATTATTGATATATATTGTGATGCTTTGGTGAGTTGGGAATGTGTTGTTAGGGTGGTTTTGGTGATTTTCTGACAGGTGGATAGGCCAACTACAAGGGAAACTCAGCCGAAATTTGAAAAATTTGGGAGTTAGTCAAATTTTAGGGCTTGAGATGTTTGAAAGAAGAGTTGAGTTATGTTAGGTGTTTGGTGCGGACTCTACTCATCATTCGAGGTAGAATTATCCTAAGCACTAAAGGATGTAAGGCTCCGTAAAATTTCGTTGAGGAATTTAAGGTCTTGTGGTGCTGAGGTAGACTAATGTGCACGAATGTTGTAGAGTAATGTGAGTCGAGGAGCCAACCTCGAAGGCCGAGGGTATTGTGGAAATAAAATATTCCCACTTGTTTGTATAGCCAAATGGTTGTGGTTTGAAAGGTACTTTCTATGTGTTATGATTTAAATATGTACAGTTCATGTCAGGATAGCACTGTGGATGATGTAATGCTGTAATGTTCAGATTAATGTTATTAATATGTATTGTGATGCTTTCTTGAGTTGTGGATGTGGTGTTAGGTTAGTTTTTGTTATTTTACGACCGGTGGATAGGCCAAATTATAGGGGAAACTCTGCCGAATATTTTGAAAGATTTGGGAGTTTGTTAAATTTTGATCTTGTGATGTCTGAAAGAAGAGTTGAGTTACGTTAGGTGTTTGGTGCGGACACTGCTCCTCTTTCGAGGACGGATGATCCTAAGCTCGGGAGCATGTAAGGCCCCATAAAATTTTGCCGAGGAATTTAAGGCCTTGTGGTGCCGAGTTAGACTAATATACACGAAGGTTGTAGACTAATTTGAGTCGAGGAGGTAACCTCGAAGGCCGAGAATGTTGTTGAAAGAAAATATTCTTACTTGTTTATATAGCCAAATGGTTGTGGTTCGAAAGATACTTTCTATGTTTTTTTATTCAAATATGTACAGTTTATGTCAGGATACCACTGTGGATTTGGCCATGCCTGTAATGTTGAGATTAGTATTATTGATATATATTGTGATGCTTTGTTGAGTTGGGGATGTGTTGTTAGGGTGGTTTTGGTGATTTTCTGACAGGTGGATAGGCCCAACTACAGGGGGAACTCAGCCGAAATTTGAAATATTTGGGAGTTAGTCAAATTTAAGGGCTTGAGATGTTTGAAAGAAGTGTTAAGTTATGTTAGGTGTTTGGTGCGGACTCTACTCATCATTCGAGGTCGAATTATCCTAAGCACTAAATGATGTAAGGCCCCGTAAAATTTCGTCGAGAAATTAAGTTCTTGTGGTGCCGAGGTAGACTAATGTGCATGAAGGTTGTAGACTAATGTGAGTTGAGGAGGTAACCTCGAAGGCCGACTGTGTTGTGGAAAGAAAATATTCTCACTTGTTTGTATAGCCAAATGGTTGTGGTTCGGAAGGTACTTTCTATGTGTTATGATTTAAATATGTACAGTTCATGTCAGAATACCACTGTGGATGATGTAATGTCTGTAATGTTGAGATTAGTGTTGCTAATATATATATTGTGATGCTTTGTTGAGTTGTGGATATGGTGTTAGGTTGGTTTTGATGATTTTACGATAGGTGGATACGCCAAATTATTGGGGAAACTCCGCCAAAAATTTTGTGCCTCATGATGTTTGATAGAAGAGTTGAGTTATGTTAGGTGTTTGGGGCGGACTCTACTCCTCATTCTAGGACGAATGATCCTAAGCGGGTGAGGATGTAAAGCGCCTTAAAATTTTGCCAAGGAATTTAAAGTTTTGTGGCGCCGAGGTAGACTAATGTGCAAGAAAGCTGTAGAATAATGTGAGTCGAGAAGGTCACCTCGAAGGCCGAGAGTGTTGTGGAAAGAAAATATTCTCACTTGTTTGTATATCCAAATGGTTGTAGTTCGTAAGGTACTTTCTATGTGTTATGATTTAAATATGTACAGTTCATTTCAAGATACCACTATATAATGTTGAGATTAGTATTATTGATATATATTGTGATGCTTTGGTGAGTTGGGAATGTGTTGTTAGGGTGGTTTTGGTGATTTTCTGACAGGTGGATAGGCCAACTACAAGGGAAACTCAGCCGAAATTTGAAAAATTTGGGAGTTAGTCAAATTTTAGGGCTTGAGATGTTTGAAAGAAGAGTTGAGTTATGTTAGGTGTTTGGTGCGGACTCTACTCATCATTCGAGGTAGAATTATCCTAAGCACTAAAGGATGTAAGGCTCCGTAAAATTTCGTTGAGGAATTTAAGGTCTTGTGGTGCTGAGGTAGACTAATGTGCACGAATGTTGTAGAGTAATGTGAGTCGAGGAGCCAACCTCGAAGGCCGAGGGTATTGTGGAAATAAAATATTCCCACTTGTTTGTATAGCCAAATGGTTGTGGTTTGAAAGGTACTTTCTATGTGTTATGATTTAAATATGTACAGTTCATGTCAGGATAGCACTGTGGATGATGTAATGCTGTAATGTTCAGATTAATGTTATTAATATGTATTGTGATGCTTTCTTGAGTTGTGGATGTGGTGTTAGGTTAGTTTTTGTTATTTTACGACCGGTGGATAGGCCAAATTATAGGGGAAACTCTGCCGAATATTTTGAAAGATTTGGGAGTTTGTTAAATTTTGATCTTGTGATGTCTGAAAGAAGAGTTGAGTTACGTTAGGTGTTTGGTGCGGACACTGCTCCTCTTTCGAGGACGGATGATCCTAAGCTCGGGAGCATGTAAGGCCCCATAAAATTTTGCCGAGGAATTTAAGGCCTTGTGGTGCCGAGTTAGACTAATATACACGAAGGTTGTAGACTAATTTGAGTCGAGGAGGTAACCTCGAAGGCCGAGAATGTTGTTGAAAGAAAATATTCTTACTTGTTTATATAGCCAAATGGTTGTGGTTCGAAAGATACTTTCTATGTTTTTTTATTCAAATATGTACAGTTTATGTCAGGATACCACTGTGGATTTGGCCATGCCTGTAATGTTGAGATTAGTATTATTGATATATATTGTGATGCTTTGTTGAGTTGGGGATGTGTTGTTAGGGTGGTTTTGGTGATTTTCTGACAGGTGGATAGGCCCAACTACAGGGGGAACTCAGCCGAAATTTGAAATATTTGGGAGTTAGTCAAATTTAAGGGCTTGAGATGTTTGAAAGAAGTGTTAAGTTATGTTAGGTGTTTGGTGCGGACTCTACTCATCATTCGAGGTCGAATTATCCTAAGCACTAAATGATGTAAGGCCCCGTAAAATTTCGTCGAGAAATTAAGTTCTTGTGGTGCCGAGGTAGACTAATGTGCATGAAGGTTGTAGACTAATGTGAGTTGAGGAGGTAACCTCGAAGGCCGACTGTGTTGTGGAAAGAAAATATTCTCACTTGTTTGTATAGCCAAATGGTTGTGGTTCGGAAGGTACTTTCTATGTGTTATGATTTAAATATGTACAGTTCATGTCAGAATACCACTGTGGATGATGTAATGTCTGTAATGTTGAGATTAGTGTTACTAATATATATATTGTGATGCTTTGTTGAGTTGTGGATATGGTGTTATGTTGCTTTTGATGATTTTACGACAGGTGGATACGCCAAATTACTGGGGAAACTCTGCCAAAAATTTTGTGCCTCATGATGTTTGATAGAAGAGTTGAGTTATGTTAGGTTTTTGGGGCGGACTCTACTCCTCATTCTAGGACGAATGATCCTAAGCGGGGGAGGATGTAAAGCGCCTTAAAATTTTGCCAAGGAATTTAAAGTTTTGTGGCGCCGAGGTAGACTAATGTGCAAGAAGGCTGTAGATTAATGTGAGTCGAGAAGTTCACCTCGAAGGCCGAGAGTGTTGTGGAAAGAAAATATTCTCACTTGTTTGTATATCCAAATGGTTGTAGTTCGTAAGGTACTTTCTATGTGTTATGATTTAAATATGTACAGTTCATTTCAAGATACCACTATATAATGTTGAGATTAGTATTATTGATATATATTGTGATGCTTTGTTGAGTTGGGAATGTGTTGTTAGGGTGGTTTTGGTGATTTTCTGACAGGTGGATAGGCCAACTACAAGGGAAACTCAGCCGAAATTTGAAAAATTTGGGAGTTAGTCAAATTTTAGGGCTTGAGATGTTTGAAAGAAGAGTTGAGTTATGTTAGGTGTTTGGTGCGGACTCTACTCATCATTCGAGGTAGAATTATCCTAAGCACTAAAGGATGTAAGGCTCCGTAAAATTTCGTTGAGGAATTTAAGGTCTTGTGGTGCTGAGGTAGACTAATGTGCACGAATGTTGTAGAGTAATGTGAGTCGAGGAGCCAACCTCGAAGGCCGAGGATATTGTGGAAATAAAATATTCCCACTTGTTTGTATATCCAAATGGTTGTGGTTTGAAAGGAACTTTCCATGTGTTATGATTTAAATATGTACAGTTCATGTCAGGATAGCACTGTGGATGATGTAATGTCTGTAATGTTCAGATTAATGTTATTAATATATATTGTGATGCTTTCTTGAGTTGTGGATGTGGTGTTAGGTTAGTTTTGGTTATTTTACGACCGGTGGATAGGCCAAATTATAGGGGAAACTCTGCCGAATATTTTGAAAGATTTGGGAGTTTGTTAAATTTTGATCTTGTGATGTCTGAAAGAAGAGTTGAGTTATGTTAGGTGTTTGGTGCGGACACTACTCCTCTTTCGAGGACGGATGATCCTAAGCTCGGGAGCATGTAAGGCCCCGTAAAATTTCGCCGAGGAATTTAAGGCCTTGTGGTGCCGAGTTAGACTAATATACACGAAGGTTGTAGACTAATTTGAGTCGAGGAGGTAACCTCGAAGGCCGAGAATGTTGTTGAAAGAAAATATTCTTACTTGTTTATATAGCCAAATGGTTGTGGTTCGAAAGATACTTTCTATGTTTTTTTATTCAAATATGTACAGTTCATGTCAGGATACCACTGTGGATTTGGCCATGCCTGTAATGTTGAGATTAGTATTATTGATATATATTGTGATGCTTTGTTGAGTTGGGGATGTGTTGTCAGGGTGGTTTTGGTGATTTTCTGACAGGTGGATAGGCCCAACTACAGGGGGAACTCAGCCGAAACTTGAAAAATTTGGGAGTTAGTCAAATTTTAGGGCTTGAGATGTTTGAAAGAAGTGTTAAGTTATGTTAGGTGTTTGGTGCGGACTTTACTCATCATTCGAGGTCGAATTATCCTAAGCACTAAATGATGTAAGGCCTCGTAAAATTTCGTCGAGAAATTAAGTTCTAGTGGTGCCGAGGTAGACTAATATGCATGAAGGTTGTAGACTAATGTGAGTTGAGGAGGTAACCTCGAAGGCCGACTGTGTTGTGGAAAGAAAATATTCTCACTTGTTTGTATAGCCAAATGGTTGTGGTTCGGAAGGTACTTTCTATGTGTTATGATTTAAATATGTACAGTTCATGTCAGAATACCACTGTGGATGATGTAATGTCTGTAATGTTGAGATTAGTGTTACTAATATATATATTGTGATGCTTTGTTGAGTTGTGGATATGGTGTTAAGTTGGTTTTGATGATTTTACGACAGGTGGATACGCCAAATTACTGGGGAAACTCTGCCAAAAATTTTGTGCCTCATGATGTTTGATAGAAGAGTTGAGTTATGTTAGGTGTTTGGGGCGGACTCTACTCCTCATTGTAGGACGAATGATCCTAAGCGGGGGAGGATGTAAAGCGCCTTAAAATTTTGCCAAGGAATTTAAAGTTTTGTGGCGCCGAGGTAGACTAATGTGCAAGAAGGCTGTAGATTAATGTGAGTCGAAAAGGTCACCTCGAAAGCCGAGAGTGTTGTGGAAAGAAAATATTCTCACTTGTTTGTATATCCAAATGGTTATAGTTCGTAAGGTACTTTCTATGTGTTATGATTTAAATATGTACAGTTCATGTCAAGATACCACTATGTAATATTGAGATTAGTATTATTGATATATATTGTGATGCTTTGTTGAGTTGGGGATGTGTTGTTAGGGTGGTTTTGGTGATTTTCTGACAGGTGGATAGGCCCAACTACAGGGGGAACTCAGCCGAAATTTGAAATATTTGGGAGTTAGTCAAATTTTAGGGCTTGAGATGTTTGAAAGAAGAGTTGAGTTATGTTAGGTGTTTGGTGCGGACTCTACTCATCATTCGAGGTCGAATTGTCCTAAGCACTAAATGATGTAAGGCCCCGTAAAATTTCGTCGAGAAATTAAGTTCTTGTGGTGCCGAGGTAGACTAATGTGCATGAAGGTTGTAGACTAATGTGAGTTGAGGAGGTAACCTCGAAGGCCGACTGTGTTGTGGAAAGAAAATATTCTCACTTGTTTGTATAGCCAAATGGTTGTGGTTCGGAAGGTACTTTCTATGTGTTATGATTTAAATATGTACAGTTCATGTCAGAATACCACTGTGGATGATGTAATGTCTGTAATGTTGAGATTAGTATTACTAATATATATATTGTGATGCTTTGTTGAGTTGTGGATATGGTGTTCGGTTGGTTTTGATGATTTTACGATAGGTGGATACGCCAAATTACTGGGGAAACTCTGCCAAAAATTTTGTGCCTCATGATGTTTGATAGAAGAGTTGAGTTATGTTAGGTGTTTGGGGCGGACTCTACTCCTCATTCTAGGACGAATGATCCTAAGCGGGGGAGGATGTAAAGCTCCTTAAAATTTTGCCAAGGAATTTAAAGTTTTGTGGCGCCGAGGTAGACTAATGTGCAAGAAGGCTGTAGATTAATGTGAGTCGAAAAGGTCACCTCGAAGGCCGAGAGTGTTGTGGAAAGAAAATATTCTCACTTGTTTGTATATCCAAATGGTTGTAGTTCGTAAGGTACTTTCTATGTGTTATGATTTAAATATGTACAGTTCATGTCAAGATACCACTATGTAATGTTGAGATTAGTATTATTGATATATATTGTGATGCTTTGTTGAGTTGGGAATGTGTTGTTAGGGTGGTTTTGGTGATTTTCTGACAGGTGGATAGGCCAACTACAAGGGAAACTCAGCCGAAATTTGAAAAATTTGGGAGTTAGTCAAATTTTAGGGCTTGAGATGTTTGAAAGAAGAGTTGAGTTATGTTAGGTGTTTGGTGCGGACTCTACTCATCATTCGAGGTAGAATTATCCTAAGCACTAAAGGATGTAAGGCTCCGTAAAATTTCGTTGAGGAATTTAAGGTCTTGTGGTGCTGAGGTAGACTAATGTGCACGAATGTTGTAGAGTAATGTGAGTCGAGGAGCCAACCTCGAAGGCCGAGGGTATTGTGGAAATAAAATATTCCCACTTGTTTGTATAGCCAAATGGTTGTGGTTTGAAAGGTACTTTCTATGTGTTATGATTTAAATATGTACAGTTCATGTCAGGATAGCACTGTGGATGATGTAATGTCTGTAATGTTCAGATTAATGTTATTAATATATATTGTGATGCTTTCTTGAGTTGTGGATGTGGTGTTAGGTTAGTTTTGGTTATTTTACGACCGGTGGATAGGCCAAATTATAGGGGAAACTCTGCCGAATATTTTGAAAGATTTGGGAGTTTGTTAAATTTTGATCTTGTGATGTCTGAAAGAAGAGTTGAGTTATGTTAGGTGTTTGGTGCGGACACTACTCCTCTTTCGAGGACGGATGATCCTATGCTCGGGAGCATGTAAGGCCCCGTAAAATTTTGCCGAGGAATTTAAGGCCTTGTGGTGCCGAGTTAGACTAATATACACGAAGGTTGTAGACTAATTTGAGTCGAGGAGGTAACCTCGAAGGCCGAGAATGTTGTGGAAAGAAAATATTCTTACTTGTTTATATAGCCAAATGGTTCTGGTTCGAAAGATACTTTCTATGTTTTATTATTCAAATATGTACAGTTCATGTCAGGATACCACTGTGGATTTTGCAATGCATGTAATGTTGAGATTAGTATTATTGATATATATTGTGATGCTTTATTGAGTTGGGGATGTGTTGTTAGGGTGGTTTTGGTGATTTTCTGACAGGTGGATAGGCCCAACTACAGGGGGAACTTAGCCGAAATTTAAAAAATTTAGGAGTTAGTCAAATTTTAGGGCTTGGGATGTTTGAAAGAAGAGTTGAGTTATGTTAGGTGTTTTGTGCGGACTCTACTCATCATTCGAGGTAGAATTATCCTAAGCACCATAAAATTTCGCCGAGGAATTTAAGGTCTTGTGGTGCCGAGGTAGACTAATGTGCATGAATGTTGTAGACTAATGTGAGTTGAGAAGGTAACCTCGAAGGCCGACTGTGTTGTGGAAAGAAAATATTCTCACTTGTTTGTATAGCCAAATGGTTGTGGTTCGGAAGGTACTTTCTATGTATTATGATTTGAATATGTACAGTTCATGTCAGAATACCACTGTGGATGATGTAATGTCTGTAATGTTGAGATTAGTGTTACTGATATATTTATTGTGATGCTTTGTTGAGTTGTGGATGTTGTGTTAAGTTGGTTTTGGTGATTTTACGACAGGTGGATAGGCCAAATTACTGGGGAAACTCTGCCAACAATTTTGGGGCTTATGAGTTATATTAGGTGTTTGGGGCGGACTCTACTCCTCATTCGAGGACGAATGATCCTAAGCGGGGGAGGATGTAAGGCCCCTAAAAATTTCGCCAAGGAATTTAAGGTTTTGTGGTGCCGAAGTAGACTAATGTGCACGAAGGCTGTAGATTAATGTGAGTCGAGAAGGTTACCTCGAAGGCCGAGAGTGTTGTGGATAGAAATTGATGCTTTCCTGAGTTGTGTATGTGCTGTTAGGTTGGTTTTGGTGATTTTAGGACAGGTGGATTGGCCATATTACAGGGAAAACGCTTCCGAAAATTTTGAAAGATTTGGGAGTTTGTTAAATTTTAGGGCTTGATATGTTCGAAAGAAGAGTTTAGTTATGTTATGTGTTTGGTGAGGACTCTAATCCTCATTCGAGGATGAATGATTATAAGCGGGGGAAGATGTAAGGCCCCTTCAAGTTTTGCCAAGGAATTTAAGGATTTGTGGTGCCGAGGTAGACTAATGTGCACGAAGGATGTAGACTAATATGAGTCGAGAAAGTCACCTCGAAGGCCGAGAGTATTGTGGAAAGAAAATATTCTCACTTGTTTGTATAGCCAAATGGTTGTGGTTCGAAAGGTACTTTCTATTTGATATGATTTAAATATGGACAGTTCATGTCAGGATGCCACTGTGGATGATGTAATGTCTGTAATGTTAAGATTAGTGTTATAGATATATGTTGTGACGCTTTCTTGAGTTGTGGATGTGTTGTAAGGTTGGTTTTGGTGATTTTACGACAGGTGGATAGACCAAATTACAGGGAAAAATATTCCGAAATTTTTGAAATATTTGGGAGTTAGTCAAATTTTAGGGCTAGATATGTTTGACATTTTAGGGCTTGATATGTTTGAAAGAAGAATTGAGTTATGTTAGGTGTTAGGGGCGGACTCTACTCCTCATTCGAGGACGAATGATCCTAAGCGGGGGAGGATGTAAGACCCCTTAAAATTTCACCAAGGAATTTATGGATTAGTGGTGCCGAGGTAGACTAATTTGCGCAAAGGATGTAGACTAATGTGAGTCGAGAAGGTCACCTCGAAAGCCGAGAGTGTTGTGGAAAGAAAATATTCTCACTTGTTTATATAGCCAAATGGTTATGGTTCGTAAGGTACTTTCTATGTGTTATGATTTAAATATGTATAGTTCATGTCAGTATACCACTGTGGATGATGTAATGTCTTTAATATTAAGATTATTGTTATTTTTATATATTGTAATGCTTTCTTGAGTTGTGGATGTGTTGTTAGGTTGGTTTTTGTGATTTTACGATAGGTGGATAGGCCAAATTACAGGGAAAACGCTTCCGAAAATTTTAAAAGATTTGGGAGTTTTTCAAATTTTAGGGCTTGACATGTTTGAAAGAATAGTTGAGTTATGTTAGGTGTTTCGGGCGGACTCTACTCCTCATTCGAGGATGACTGATCCTAAGCGGGGGAGGATGTAAGGCCCCTTAAAATTTTGCCAAGGAATTTAAGGTTTTGTGGTGCCGAGGTAGACTAACGTGCACGAAGGTTGTTGACTAATATGAGTCGAGAAGGTCACCTCGAAGGCCGAGAGTGTTGTGGAAATAAAATATTCTCACTTGTTTGTGTAGCCAAATGGCTGTGGTTCGGAAGGTACGTTCTATGTGTTATTATTTAAGTATGTTTAGTTCATGTCAGGATGACATTGTGGATGTTGTAATGCCTGTAATGTTGAGATTAGTGTTATTGATATATATTGGCATGCTTTGTTGAGTTGGGGATGTGTTGTTAGGGTGGTTTTGATAATTTTCTGACTTGTGGATAGGCCAAATTACAGGGGAAACTCTGCCGAAAATTTTGAATAATTTGGGAGTTAGTCAAATTTTAGGGCTTGATATGTTTGAAATTTTAGGGCTTGATATGTTTGAAAGAAGAGTTGAGTTATGTTAGGTGTTTAGGGCGGACTCTACTCCTCATTCGAGGACGAATGATCCTAAATGGGGGAGGATGAAATGCCCCTTAAAATTTTGCCACAGAATTTAACATTTTGTGGTGCCGAGGTAGACTAATGTTCACAAAGGTTGTAGACTAATGTGAGTCGAGAAGGTCACCTCGAAGGCCAAGAGTGTTGCGAAAATAAAATATTCTCACTTGTTTGTACAGCCAAATAATTGTGGTTCGAAAGGTACCTTCTATGTGTTAAGATTTAAATATGTACAGTTCAAGTGAAGATAACACTGTGGATGTTGTAATGCCTGTAATGTTGAGATTAGTGTTATTGATATATATTGGGATGCTTTGTTGAGTTGGGGATGTGTTGTTAGGGTGGTTTTGATAAGTTTCTGACTGGTGGATAGGCCAAATTACAGGGGAAACTCTACCGAAATCTTTGAAACATTTGGGAGTTAGTCAAATTTTAGGGCTTGATATGTTTGAAATTTTAGGGCTTGATATGTTTGAAAGAAGAGTTGAATTATGTTAGGTGTTTGGGGCGGACTCTACTCCTCATTTGAGGACGAATGATCCTAAGCGGGGGAGGATATAAGGCCCCTTAAAATTTCGCCAAGGTATTTAATGTTTTGTGGTGCCGAAGTAGACTAATGTGCACGAAGGTTGAAGACTAATATGAGTCAAGAAGGTCACCTCGAAGGCCTAGAGTGTTGTGGAAAGAAAATATTCTCACTTGTTTGTATAGCCAAATGGTTGTGGTTCGAAAGGTACTTTCTATGTGTTATTATTTAAATATGTACAGTTCATGTCAGGATAACACTATGGATGATGTAATGCATGTAATGTTAAGATTAGTGTTATTGATATATATTTTGATGCTTTCTTGAGTTATTTATGTGTTGTTAGGTTGGTTTTGGTGATTTTATGACAAGTGGATAGGTCAAATTACAGGGGACACTCTACCAAATATTTTGAAAGATTTGGGAGTTTTTCAAATTTTAGGGCTTGATATGTTTGAAAGAAGAGTTGAGTTATGTTAGGTGTTTGGGGCGGACTCTACTCCTCATTCGAGGACGAATGATCCTAAATGGGGGAGGATGTAAGGCCCCGTAAAATTTCGCCAAGGAATTTTAGGTTTTGTGTTGTCGAGGTAGACTAATGTGAGTCGAGAAAATCACCTCGAAGGCCGAGAGTGCTGTGGAATGAAAATATTTTCTCATGTTTGTATACCTAAATGGTTGTGGTTCGAAAGGTACTTTCTATGTGTTATTATTTAAATATGTACAGTTCATGTCAGGATAACACTGTGGATGTTGTAATGTCGGTCATGTTGAGATTAGTGTTATTGATATATACTGTGATGCTATCTTGAGTTGTGGATGTGTTGTTAGGTTGATTTTGGTGATTTTATGATAGGTGGATAGGCCAAATTAGAAGGAAAACTCTTTCAAAAATTTTGAAAGATTTGGGAGTTAGTCAAATTTTACGGCTTTATATGTTTTAAAGAAGCGTTGAGTTATGTTAGGTGTTTGGGGCGGACTCTACTCCTCATTCGAGGATGCATGATCCTAAGCGGGGGAAGATTTAAGGCCCCTTAAAATTTTGCCAAGGAATTTAAGGTTTTGTGGTGCCAAAGTGGACTAATGTGCACGAAGGTTGAAGACTAATGTGAGTCGAGAAGGTCACCTTAAAGGCCGAGAGTGTTGTGGAAATAAAATATTCTCACTTGTTTGTGTAGCCAAATGGTTGTGGTTCGAAAGGTACTTTCTATGTGTTATTATTTAAATATGTTTAGTTCCTGTCAAGATAACATTGTGGATGTTGTAATGCCTGTAATGTTGAGATTAGTGTTATTGATATATATTGGGATGCTTTGTTGAGTTGGGGATGTGTTGTTAGGGTGGTTTTGATAATTTTCTTACTTGTGGATAGGCCAAATTACAGGGGAAACTCTGCCGAAGATTTTGAATAATTTGGGAGTTAGTCAAATTTTAGGGCTTGATATGTTTGAAATTTTAGGGCTTGATATGTTTGAAAGAAGAGTTGAGTTATGTTAGGTGTTTAGGGCGGACCCTACTCCTCATTCGAGGACGAATGATCCTAAAAGGGGGAGGATGAAATGCCCTTTAAAATTTCGCCAATGAATTTAAGGATTTGTGGTGCCGAGATAGACTAATGTGCACGAAGGATGTAGACTAATGTGAGTCGAGAAGGTCACCTCGAAGGCCGAGAGTGTTGTGGAAAGAAAATTTTCTCACTTGTTTGTATAGCCAAATATTTGTGGTTCGAAAGGTACTTTTTATTTGTTATGATTTAAATATGTACAATTCAAGTCAGGATACCACTATGGATGATGTAATGTCTGTAATGTTAAGATTAGTGTTATTGATATATATTGTGATGCTTTCTTGAGATGTGGATGTGTTGTTAGGTTAGTTTTGGTGATTTTATGATAGATGGATAGGCCAAATTACAGGGAAAACTCTTACGAAAATTTTGAAAGATTTGGGACTTAGTCAAATTTTAGGACTTGATATGATTAAAATTTTAGGGCTTAATATGTTTGAAATAAGAGATGAGTTATGTTTGGTGTTTGGGTCGGACTCTACTACTCATTCGAGGACGAATGATCCTAAGCGGGGGAGAATGTAAGGCCCCTTAAAATTTTGCCACAGAATTTAACATTTTGTGGTGCCGAGGTAGACTAATGTTCACAAAGGTTGTAGACTAATGTGAGTCGAGAAGGTCACCTCGAAGGCCAAGAGTGTTGTGAAAATAAAATATTCTCACTTGTTTGTATAGCCAAATGGTTGTGGTTTGAAAGGTACTTTCTATGTATTATGATTTAAATATGTACAGTTCATGTCATGATACCACTGTGGATGATGTAATGTCTGTAATGTTAATATTGGTGTTATTGATATATATTGTGATGCTTTCTTGAGTTGTGTATGTGTTGTTAGGTTGGTTTGGGTGATTTTACGACAGGTGGATAGGCCATATTACAAGGGAAACTCTTCCGAAAATTTTGAAAGATTTGGGAGTTAGTCAAATTTTACGGCTAGATATGTTTGAAAGAAGCGTTGAATTATGTTAGGTGTTTGGGGCAGAATCTACTCCTCATTCGAGGACGAATGATCCTAAGCGGGGGAGGATATAAGGCCCCTTAAAATTCCCCAAGGAATTTAAAGTTTTTTGGTGCCGAGGTAGACTAATATGCACGAAGGTTGTAGACTAATGTGAGTCAAGAAGGTCACCTCGAAGGGCGAGTGTGATGTGGAAAAACAATATTCTCACTTGTTTGTATAGCCAAATGGTTGTGGTTAGAAAGGTAATTTCTATGTGTTATTATAGAAATATGTACAGTTCATGTCAGTATAACATTGTGGATGTTGTAATGCCTGTAATGTTGAGATTAGTGTTATTGATATATATTGTGATGCTTACTTGAGTTGTGTATGTGTTGTTAGGTTGGTTTGGGTGATTTTACGACAGGTGGATAGGCCATATTACAAGGGAAACTGTTCCAAAAATTTTGAAAGATTTGGGAGTTAGTCAAATTTTACGGCTTGATATATTTGAGAGAAGCGTTGAATTATGTTAGGTGTTTGGGGCGGAATCTACTCGTCATTCGAGGATGAATGATCCTAAGCGGGGGAGGATGTAAGGCCCCTTAAAATTCCCCAAGGAATTTAAGGTTTTTTTGTGCTGAGGTAGACTAATGTGAACAGAGATTGTAGACTAATGTGAGTCAAGAATGTCACCTCGAAGGGCGAGTGTGATGTGGAAAAATAATATTCTCACTTGTTTGTATAGCCAAATGGTTGTGGTTAGAAAGGTAATTTCTATGTGTTATTATTTAAATATGTACAGTTCATGTCAGTATAACACTATGGATGTTGTAATGCCTGTAATGTTGAGATTAGTGTTATTGATATATATTGTGATGCTTACTTGGGTTGTGTATGTGTTGTTAGGTTGGTGTGGGTGATTTTACGACAGGTGGATAGGCCAAATTACAGGGGAAACTCTTCCGAGAATTTTGAAAGATTTGGGAGTTTGTCAAAATTTAGGGCTTGATATATTTGAAAGAAGAGTTGAATTATGTTAGGTGTTTGGGGCGGACTCTACTCCTCATTCGAGGACGAATGATCCTAAGCGGGGGAGGATGTAAGGCCCCTTAAAATTTCGCCAAGGAATTTAAGGTTTTGTGGTGCCGAGGTAGACTAATGTGCACGAAGGTTGTAGACTAATGTGAGTCGAGAAGGTCACCTCGAAGGCAGAGAGTGTTGTGAAAAGGAAAATATTCTCGCTTGTTTGTATAGCCAAATGGTTGTGGTTTGAAAGGTACTTTCTATGTGTAATGATTTAAATATGTACAGTTCATGTCAGGATACCACTATGGATGATGTAATGTCTGTAATGTTACGATTAGTGTTATTGATAAATATTGTGATGCTTTCTTGAGTTGTGTATGTGTTGTTAGGTTGGTGTGGGTGATTTTACGACAGGTGGATAGGCCAAATTACAGGGGAAACTCTTCCGAGAATTTTGAAAGATTTGGGAGTTTGTCAAAATTTAGGGCTTGATATATTTGAAAGAAGAGTTGAATTATGTTAGGTGTTTGGGGCGGACTCTACTCCTCATTCGAGGACGAATGATCCTAAGCGGGGGAGGATGTAAGGCCCCTTAAAATTTCGCCAAGGAATTTAAGGTTTTGTGGTGCCGAGGTAGACTAATGTGCACGAAGGTTGTAGACTAATGTGAGTCGAGAAGGTCACCTCGAAGGCAGAGAGTGTTGTGAAAAGGAAAATATTCTCGCTTGTTTGTATAGCCAAATGGTTGTGGTTTGAAAGGTACTTTCTATGTGTAATGATTTAAATATGTACAGTTCATGTCAGGATACCACTATGGATGAGGTAATGTCTGTAATGTTAAGATTAGTGTTATTGATAAATATTGTGATGCTTTCTTGAGTTGTGTATGTGTTGTTAGGTTGGTATGGGTGATTTTACGATAGGTGGATAGGCCAAATTACATGGGAAACTCTTCCGAAAATTTTGAAAGATTTGGGAGTTTGTCAAAATTTAGCGCTTGATATGTTTGAAATAAGAGTTGAATTATGTTAGGTGTTTGGGGCGGACTCTACTCATCATTCGAGGACGAATGATCCTAAGCGGGGGAGGATGTAAGGCCCCTTAAAGTTTCGCCAAGGAATTTAAGGTTTTGTGGTGCTGAGGTAGACTAATGTGCACGAAGGTTGTAGACTAATGTGAGTCGAGAAGGTCACCTAGAAGGCCGAGAGTGTTGTGAAAATAAAATATTCTCACTTGTTTGTATAGCCAAATAGTTGTGGTTTGAAAGATACTTTCTGTGTGTTATGATTTAAATATGTACAATTCGTGTCAGGATACCACTGTGGATGATGTAATGTCTGTAATGTTAAGATTGGTGTTATTAAAATATATTGTGATGCTTTCTTGAGTTGTGTATGTGTTGTTAGGTTGGTTTGGGTGATTTTACGACAGGTGGATAGGCCAAATTACAAGGGAAACTCTTCAGAAAATTTTGAAAGATTTGGGAGTTAGTCAAATTTTACGGCTTGATATGTTTGACAGAAGCGTTGAATTATGTTAGGTGTTTGGGGCAGAATCTACTCCTCATTCGAGGACGAATGATCCTAAGCGGGGGAGGATATAAGGCCCCTTAAAATTCCCTAAGGAATTTAAAGTTTTTTGGTGCCGAGGTAGACTAATGTGCACGAAGGTTGTAGACTAATATGAGTCAAGAAGGTCACCTCGAAGGGCGAGTGTGATGTGGAAAAATAATATTCTCACTTGTTTGTATAGCCAAATGGCTGTGGTTAGAAAGGTAATTTCTATGTGTTATTATAGAAATATGTACAGTTCATGTCAGTATAACACTGTGGATGTTGTAATGCCTGTAATGTTGATATTAGTGTTATTGATATATATTGTGATGCTTACTTGAGTTGTGTATGTGTTGTTAGGTTGGTTTGGGTGATTTTACGACAGGTGGATAGGCTATATTACAAGGGAAATTGTTCCAAAAATTTTGAAAGATTTGGGAGTTAGTCAAATTATACGGCTTGATATATTTGAGAGAAGCGTTGAATTATGTTAGGTGTTTGGGGCGGAATCTACTCCTCATTCGAGGACGAATGATCCTAAGCGGGGGAGGATGTAAGGCCCCTTAAAATTCCCCAAGGAATTTAAGGTTTTTTGGTGCCGAGGTAGACAAATGTGAACGGAGGTTGTAGACTAATGTGAGTCAAGAATGTCTCCTTGAAGGGCGAGTGTGATGTGGAAAAACAATATTCTCACTTGTTTGTATAGCCAAATGGTTGTGGTTAGAAAGGTAATTTCTATTTGTTATTATTTAAATATGTACAGTTCATGTCAGTATAACACTATGGATGTTGTAATACCTGTAATGTTGAGATTAGTGTTATTGATAGATATTGTGATGCTTACTTGAGTTGTGTATGTGTTGTTAGGTTGGTGTGGGTGATTTTACGACAGGTGGATAGGCCAAATTACAGGGGAAACTCTTCCGAGAATTTTGAAAGATTTGGGAGTTTGTCAAAATTTAGGGCTTGATATGTTTGAAAGAAGAGTTGAATTATGTTAGGTGTTTGGGGCGGACTCTACTCCTCATTCGAGGATGAATGATCCTAAGCGGGGGAGGATGTATGGCCCCTTAAAATTTCGCCAAGGAATTTAAGGTTTTGTGGTGCCGAGGTAGACTAATGTGCACGAAGGTTGTAGACTAATGTGAGTCGAGAAGGTCACCTCGAAGGCAGAGAGTGTTGTGAAAAGGAAAATATTCTCGCTTGTTTGTATAGCCAAATGGTTATGGTTTGAAAGGTACTTTCTATGTGTAATGATTTAAATATGTATAGTTCATGTCAGGATACCACTATGGATGATGTAATGTCTGTAATGTTAAGATTAGTGTTATTGATAAATATTGTGATGCATTCTTGAGTTGTGTATGTGTTGTTAAGTTGGTGCGGGTGATTTTACGATAGGTAGATAGGCCAAATTACAGGGGAAACTCTTCCGAAAATTTTTAAAGATTTGGGAGTTTGTCAAAATTTAGCGCTTGATATGTTTGAAATAAGAGTTGAATTATGTTAGGTGTTTGGGCGGACTCTACTTCTCATTCGAGGACGAATGATCCTAAGCGGGGGAGGATGTAAGGCCCCTTAAAGTTTCACCAAGGAATTTAAGGTTTTGTGGTGCCGAGGTAGACTAATGTGCACGAAGGTTGTAGACTAATGTGAGTCGAGAAGGTCACCTAGAAGGCCGAGAGTGTTGTGAAAATAAAATATTCTCACTTGTTTGTATAGCCAAATAGTTGTGGTTTGAAAGATACTTTCTATGTGTTATGATTTAAATATGTACAGTTCGTGTCAGGATACCACTATGGATGATGTAATGTCTGTAATGTTAAGATTAGTGTTATTGATAAATATTGTGATGCTTTCTTGAGTTGTGAATGTGTTGTTAAGTTGGTGTGGGTGATTTTACGACAGGTAGATAGGCCAAATTACAGGGGAAACTCTTCCGAAAATTTTTAAAGATTTGGGAGTTTGTCAAAATTTAGCTCTTGATATGTTTGAAATAAGAGTTGAATTATGTTAGGTGTTTGGGCGGACTCTACTTCTCATTCGAGGACGAATGATCCTAAGCGGGGGAGGATGTAAGGCCCCTTAAAGTTTCACCAAGGAATTTAAGGTTTTGTGGTGCCGAGGTAGACTAATGTGCACGAAGGTTGTAGACTAATGTGAGTCGAGAAGGTCACCTAGAAGGCCGAGAGTGTTGTGAAAATAAAATATTCTCACTTGTTTGTATAGCCAAATAGTTGTGGTTTGAAAGATACTTTCTATATGTTATGATTTAAATATGTACAGTTCGTGTCAGGATACCACTGTGGACGATGTAATGTCTGTAATGTTAAGATCTGTGTTATTAAAATATATTGTGATGCTTTCTTGAGTTGTGTATGTGTTTTTAGGTTGGTTTGGGTGATTTTACGACAGGTGGATAGGCAAAATTACAAGGGAAACTCTTCAGAAAATTTTGAAAGATTTGGGAGTTAGTCAAATTTTACGGCTTGATATGTTTGAAAGAAGCGTTGAATTATGTTAGGTGTTTGGGGCGGAATCTACTCCTCATTCGAGGACAAATGATCCTAAGTGGGAGAGGATGTAAGGCCCCTTAAAATTAAAATTCCCCAAGGAATTTAAGGTTTTTTGGTGCCGAGGTAGACTAATGTGCATGAAGGTTGTAGACTAATGTGAGTCAAGAAGGTCACCTCGAAGGGCGAGTGTGATTTGGAAAAACAATATTCTCACTTGTTTGTATAGCCAAATGGTTGTGGTTCGACAGATACTTTCTATATGTTATTATTTAAATATGTACAATTCATGTCAGTGTAACACTGTGGATGTTGTAATACCTGTAATATTGAGATTAGTGTTATTGATATATATTGTGATGCTTTCTTGAGTGGTGTATGTGTTGTTAGGTTGGTTTTGGAGATTTTACGACAGGTGGATCGGCCAAATTACAGGGAAAACTCTTCCAAAAGTTTTGAAAGATTTGGGAGTTAGTCAAATTTTAGGGCTTGATATGTTTGAAAGAAGAGTTGAGTTATGTTTGGTGTTTGGGGCGGACTCTACTCCTCATTCAAGGACGAATGATCCTAAGGGGCGGAGGATGTAAGGCCCCTTAAAATTTCGCCAAGGAATTTAAGGTTTTGTGGTGCCAAAGTGGACTAATGTGCACGAAGGTTAAAGACTAATGTGAGTCGAGAATGTAACCTCGAAGGCCGAGAGTGTTGTGGAAAGAAAATATTTTTACTTGTTTTCATAGCCAAATGGTTGTGGTTCAAAAGGTACTTTCTATATGTTATTATTTAAATATGTACAGTTCATGTCAGGATAACACTGTGGATAATGTAATGTTAAGATTTGTGTTATTGATATATATTGTGATGCTTTCTTGAGTTGTGTATGTGTTGTTAGGTTGGTTTGGGTGATTTTACGACAGGTGGATAGGCCTAATTACAAGGAAAACTCTTCCAAAAATTTTGAAAGATTTGGGAGTTAGTCAAATTTTACGGCTTTATATGTTTTAAAGAAGCGTTGAGTTATGTTAGGTGTTTGGGGCGGACTCTACTCCTCATTCGAGGATGAATGATCCTAAGCGGGGGAGGATGTAAGGCCCCTTAAAATTTCGCCAAGGAATTTAAGGTTTTGTGGTGCCGAGGTATACTAATGTGCACGAAGGTTGTAGACTAATGTGAGTCGAGAAGGTCACCTAGAAGGCCGAGGGTGTTGTGAAAAGAAAATATTCTCACTTGTTTGTATAGCCAAATGGTTGTGGTTTGAAAGGTACTTTCTATGTATTATGATTTAAATATGTACAGTTCATGTTAGGATACCACTGTGGATGATGTAATGTCTGTAATGTTAAAATTGGTGTTATTGATATATATTGTGATGCTTTCTTGAGTTGTGTATGTGTTGTTAGGTTGGTTTGGGTGATTTTACGACAGGTGGTTAAGCCAAATTACGGGGGAAACTCTTCCGAAAATTTTGAAAGATTTGGGAGTTTCTCAAATTTTAGGGCTTGATATATTTAAAAGAAGAGTTGAGTTATGTTAGGTGTTTGGGGCGGACTCTACTCCTCATTCGAGGATGAATGATCCTAAGCGGCGTAGGATGTAAGGCCCCTTAAAATTTCGCCAAGGAATTTAAGGTTTTGTGGTGCCAAAGTGGACTAATGTGCACGAAGGTTAAAGACTAATGTGAGTCGAGAATGTAACCTCGATGGCCGAGAGTGTTGTGGAAAGAAAATATTTTCACTTATTTGTATAGCCAAATGGTTGTGGTTCGAAAGATACTTTCTATATGTTATTATTTAAATACGTACAGTTCATGTCAGGATAACACTATGGATGTTGTAATGCCTTTAATGTTGAGATTAGTGTTATTGATATATATTGTGATGCTTTCTTGAGTTGTGTATGTGTTGTTAGGTTGGTTTTGGTGATTTTACGACAGGTGGATAGGCCAAATTACAGGGGAAACTCTTCCAAAAATTTGAAAGATTTGGGAGTTAGTCAAATTTTAGGGATTGATATGTTTGAAAGAAGAGTTGAGTTATATTAGGTGTTTGGGGCGGACTCTACTCCTCATTCGAGGATGAATGATCCTAAGCGGCGGAGGATGTAAGGCCCCTTAAAAATTTTCCAAAGAATTTAAGGTTTTGTGGTGCCAAAGTGGACTAATGTGCACGAAGGTTAAAGACTAATGTGAGTCGAGAATGTCACCTCGAAGGCCGAGAGTGTAGTGGAAGGAAAATATTTTCACTTGTTTGTATAGCCAAATGGTTGTGGTTCGAAAGGTACTTTCTATGTGTTATTATTTAAATATGTACAGTTTATGTCTGGATAACACTGTGGATGTTGTAATGCCTGTAATGTTGACATTAGTGTTATTGACAAATATTGTGATGCTTTCTTGAGTTGTGTATGTGTTGTTAGGTGGGTTAAGGTAATTTTACAATAGGTGGATAGGCCAAATTATAGGGGAAACTCTTCCAAGAATTTTGAAAGATTTGGGAGTTTTTCAAATTTTAGGGTTTGATATGTTTGGAAGAAGAGTTGAATTATGTTAGGTGTTTGGGGCGGACTCTACTTCTCATTCGAGGATGAATGATCCTAAGCGGGGGAGGATGTAAGGTCCTTAAAATTTTGCGAAGGAATTAAAGGTTTTGTGGTTACGAGGTAGACTAATGTGCATGATGGTTGTAGACTAATGTGAGTCCAGAAGGACACCTCGAAGGCAGAGAGTGTTGTGAAAAGGAAAATATTCTCGCTTGTTTGTATAGCCAAATGGTTGTGGTTTGAAAGGTACTTTCTATGTGTAATGATTTAAATATGTACAGTTCATGTCAGGATACCACTGTAGATGATGTAATGTCTCTAATGTTAAGATTAGTGTTATTAATAAATATTGTGATGCTTTCTTGAGTTGCGTATGTGTTGTTAGGTTGGTTTGGGTGATTTTACGACAGGTGGATAGGCCAAATTACAGGGAAAACCCTTCCGAAAATTATGAAATATTTGGGAGTTAGTCAAATTTTAGGGCTTGATATGTTTGAAAGAAGAGTTGAATTATTTTAGGTGTTTGGTACGGACTCTACTCCTCATTCAAGGACGAATGATCCTAAGCGGGGGATGATGTAAGGCCCCTTAAAATTTTGCCAAGGATTTAAAGGTTTTATGGTGTCGAGGTAGACTAGTGTGCACGAAGGTTGTAGACTAATGTGAGTCAAGAAGGTCACCTCGAAGGCCGAGAGTGATGCGGAAAGAAAATATTTTCACTTGTTTGTATAGCCAAATGGTTGTGGTTCGAATGTTACTTTCTATGTGTTATTATTTAAATATGTACAGTTCATGTAAGGATAACACTGTGGATGTTGTAATGCCTCTAATGTTGAGATTAGTGTTATTGATATATATTGTGATGCTTTCTTGAATTGTGTATGTGTTGTTAGGTTGGTTTGGGTGATTTTACGACAGGTAGATAGGCCAAATTACAGTGGAAACTTTTCCGAAAATTTTGGAAGATTTGGGAGTTAGTCAAATTTTAGGGCTTGATATGTTTGAAAGAAGAGTTGAATTATGTTAGGTGTTTGGGACGGACTCTACTCCTCATTCAAGGGCGAATGATCCTAAGCGGGGGAGGATGTAAGGCCCCTTAAAATTTCGCCAAGGATTTAAAGGTTTTATGGTGTCGAGGTAGACTAATGTGCACGAAGGTTATAGACTAATATGAGTCAAGAAGGTCACCTCGAAGGCCGAGAGTGATGCGGAAAGAAAATATTTTCACTTGTTTGTATATCCAAATGGTTGTGGTTCGAAAGTTACTTTCTCTATGTTATTATTTAAATATGTACAGTTCATGTCAGGACAACACCATGGATGTTTTAATGCCTGTAATGTTGAGATTAGTGTTATTGATATATATTGTGATGCTTTCTTGAATTGTGTCTGTGTTGTTAGGTTGGTTTTGGTGATTTTACGACAGGTGGATAAGCCAAATTACAGGGGAAACTCTTCCGAAAATTTTGCAAGATTTGGAAGTTTGTCAAAATTTAGGGCTTGATATGTTTGAAAGAAGAGTTGAATTATGTTAGGTGTTTGGGACGGACTCTACTCCTCATTCGAGGACGAATGATCCTAAGCGGGGGAGGATGTAAGGCCCCTTAAAATTTCGCCAAGCAATTTAAGGTTTTGTGGTGCCGAGGTAGACTAATGTGCATGAAGGTTGAAGACTAATGTGATTCGAGAAGGTCACCTAGAAGGCCGAGAGTGTTGTGAAAAGAAAATATTCTCACTTGTTCGTATAGCCAAATGGTTATGGTTCGACAGATACTTTCTATATGTTATTATTTAAATATGTACAGTTCATGTCAGGATAACACTATGGATGTTATAATGCCTGTAATGATGAGATTAGTGTTATTGATATATATTGTGATGCTTTCTTGAGTTGTGTATGTGTTGTTAGGTTGGTTTTGGAGATTTTACGAAAGGTGTATAAGCCAAATTACGGGGGAAACTCTTCCAAAAATTTTGAAAGATTTGGGAGTTTGTCAAATTTTAGGGCTTGATATATTTGAAAGAAGAGTTGAGTTATGTTAGGTGTTTGGGGCGGACTCTACTCCTCATTCGAGAATGAATGATCCTAAGTGGCATAGGATGTAAGGCCCCTTAAAATTTCGCCAAGGAATTTAAGGTTTTGTGGTGCCAAAGTGGACCAATGTGCACGAAGGTTAAAGACTAATGTGAGTCGAGAATGTAACCTCGACGGCCGAGAGTGTTGTGGAAAGAAAATATTTTCACTTGTTTGTATAGCCAAATGGTTGTGGTTCGAAAGGTACTTTCTATGTGTTATTATTTAAATATGTACAGTTCATGTCAGGATAACACTGTGGATGTTGTAATGCCTCTAATGTTGAGATTAGTGTTATTGATATTTATTGTGATGCTTTCTTGAATTGTGTATGTGTTGTTAGGTTGGTTTGGGTGATTTTACGACTGGTACATAGGCCAAATTACTGTGAAAACTTTTCCGAAAATTTTGAAAGATTTGGGAGTTAGTCAAATTTTAGGGCTTGATATGTTTGAAAGAATAGTTAAATTATGTTAGGTGTTTGGGACGTACTCTAATCCTCATTCGAGGACGAATGATCCTAAGCGGGGGAGGATGTAAGGCCCCTTAAAATTTCCCCAAGGATTTAAAGGTTTTATGGTGTCGAGATAGACTAATGTGCACGAAGGTTGTAGACTAATGTGAGTTAAGAAGGTCACTTCGAAGGCCGAGAGTGATGCGAAAAGAAAATATTTTCACTTGTTTGTATAGCCAAATGGTTGTGGTTCGAAATTTACTTTCTATGTGTTATTATTTAATAAGGAGGAATGATCCTAAGCGAGGGAGGATGTAAGGCCCCTTAATATTTCGCCAAGGAATTTAAGGTTTTGTGGTGCCGAGGTACACTAATGTGCACGAAGGTTGAAGACTAATGTGAGTCGAGAAGGTCACCTAGAAGGCCGAGAGTGTTGTGAAAAGAAAATATTCTCACTTGTTTGTATAGCCAAATGGTTGTGGTCCGAAAGTTACTTTCTCTATGTTATTATTTAAATATGTACAGTTCATGTCATGACAACACCATGGATGTTTTAATGCCTGTAATGTTGAGATTAGTGTTATTGATATATATTGTGATGCTTTCTTGAATTGTGTATGTGTTGTTAGGTTGGTTTTGGTGATTTTACGACAGGTGGATAGGCCAAATTATAGGGGAAACTCTTCCGAAAATTTTGCAAGATTTGGAAGTTTGTCAAAATTTAGGGCTTGATATGTTTGAAAGAAGAGTTGAATTATGTTAGGTGTTTGGGGCGGACTCTACTCCTCATTCGAGAACGAATGATCCTAAGTGGGGGAGGATGTAAGGCCCCTTAAAATCCCCCAAGCAATTTAAGGTTTTGTGGTGCCGAGTTAGACTAATGTGCATGAAGGTTGAAGACTAATGTGAGTCAAGAAGGTCACCTCGAAGGGCGAGTGTGATGTGGAAAAACAAATATTCTCACTTGTTTGTATAGCCAAATGGTTGTGGTTCGACAGATACTTTCTATATGTTATTATTTAAATATGTACAGTTCATGTCAGGATAACACTGTGGATGTTGTAATACCTGTAATGTTGAGATTAGTGTTATTGATATATATTGTGATGCTTTATTGAGTTGTGTATGTGTTTTTAGGTTGGTTTTGGAGATTTTACGACAGGTGGATAAGCCAAATTACAGGGGAAACTCTTCCAAAAATTTTGAAAGATTTGGGAGTTAGTCAAATTTTAGGGCTTGATATGTTTGAAAGAAGGGTTGAGTTATGTTAGGTGTTTGGGGGGAACTCTACTCCTCATTCGAGGATGAATGATCCTAAGGGGCGGAGGATGTAAGGCCCCTTAAAATTTCGCCAAGGAATTTAAGGTTTTGTGGTGCCAAAGTGGACTAATGTGCACGAAGGTTAAAGACTAATGTGAGTCGAGAATGTAACCTCGAAGGCCGAGATGTTGTGGAAAGAAAATATTTTCACTTGTTTGTATAGCCAAATGGTTGTGGTTCGAAAGGTACTTTCTATGTGTTATTATTTAAATATGTACAGTTCATGTCAGGATAACACTGTGGATGTTGTAATGCCTCTAATGTTGAGATTAGTGTTATTGATATTTATTGTGATGCTTTCTTGAATTGTGTATGTGTTGTTAGGTTGGTTTGGGTGATTTTACGACTGGTAGATAGGCCAAATTACTGTGAAAACCTTTCCGAAAATTTTGAAAGATTTGGGAGTTAGTCAAATTTTAGGGCTTGATATGTTTGAAAGAAGGGTTGAATTATGTTAGGTGTTTGGGACGTACTCTAATCCTCATTCGAGGATGAATGATCCTAAGCGGGGAAGGATGTAAGGCCCCTTAAAATTTTGCCAAGGATTTAAAGGTTTTATGGTGTCGAGGTAGACTAATATGCACGAAGGTTGTAGACTAATGTGAGTCAAGAAGGTCACCTCGAAGGCCGAGAGTGATGCGAAAAGAAAATATTCACTTGTTTGTATAGCCAAATGGTTGTGGTTCGAAAGTTACTTTCTATGTGTTATTATTTAATAAGGAGGAATGATCCTAAGCGAGGGAGGATGTAAGGCCCCTTAATATTTCGCCAAGGAATTTAAGGTTTTGTGGTGCCGAGGTACACTAATGTGCACGAAGGTTGAAGATTAATGTGAGTCGAGAAGGTCACCTAGAAGGCCGAGAGTGTTGTGAAAAGAAAATATTCTCACTTGTTTGTATAGCCAAATGGATGTGGTCTGAAAGATACTTTCTATGTGTTATGATTTAAATATGTACAGTTCATGTCAGGATACCACTGTGGATGATGTAATGTCTGTAATGTTAAGATTTGTGTTATTGATATATATTGTGATGCTTTCTTGAGTTGTGTATATGTTGTTAGGTTGGTTTGGCTGATTTTACGACAGGTGGATAGGCCAAATTAAAGGGGAAACTCTTCCGAAAATTTTGAAAGATTTGGGAGTTTGTCAAAATTTAGTGCTTGATATGTTTGAAAGAAGAGTTGAATTATGTTAGGTGTTTGGGGAGGAATCTACTCCTCATTCGAGGAAGAATAATCCTAAGCGGGGGAGGATGTAAGGCCCCTTAAAATCCCCCAAGGAATTTAAGGTTTTCTGGTCTGAGGTAGACTAATGTGCACGAAGGTTGTAGACTAATGTGAGTCAAGAAGGTCACCTCGAAGGGCGAGTGTGATGTGGAAAAACAAATATTCTCACTTGTTTGTATAGCCAAATGGTTGTGGTTCGACAGATACTATCTATATGTTATTATTTAAATATGTACAGTTCATGTCAGGATAACACTGTGGATGTTGTAATACCTGTAATGTTGAGATTATTAGTGTTATTGATATATATTGTGATGCTTTCTTGAGTTGTGTATGTGTTGTTAGGTTGGTTTTGGAGATTTTACGACAGGTGGATAAGCCAAATTACAGGGGAAACTATTCCAAAAATTTTGAAAGATTTGGGAGTTAGTCAAATTTTAGGGCTTGATATGTTTGAAAGAAGAGTTGAATTATGTTAGGTGTTTGGGACGGACTCTACTCCTCATTCAAGGACGAATGATCCTACCTCGGGATCATTAGTCTACCTCGGCAAACTCTTCCGAAAATTTTGCAAGATTTGGAAGTTTGTCAAAATTTAGGGCTTGATATGTTTGAAAGAAGAGTTGAATTATGTTAGGTGTTTGGGACGGACTCTACTCCTCATTCGAGGACGAATAATCCTAAGCAGGGGAGGATGTAAGGGCCCTTAAAATTTCGCCAAGGAATTTAAGGTTTTGTGGTGCTGAGGTAGACTAATGTGCATGATGGTTGAAGACTAATGTGATTCGAGAAGGTCACCTAGAAGGCCGAGAGTGTTGTGAAAAGAAAATATTCTCACTTGTTCGTATAGCCAAATGGTTATGGTTCGACAGATACTTTCTATATGTTATTATTTAAATATGTACAGTTCATGTCAGGATAACACTATGGATGTTATAATGCCTGTAATGATGAGATTAGTGTTATTGATATATATTGTGATGCTTTCTTGAGTTGTGTATGTGTTGTTAGGTTGGTTTTGGAGATTTTACGAAAGGTGTATAAGCCAAATTACGGGGGAAACTCTTCCAAAAATTTTGAAAGATTTGGGAGTTTGTCAAATTTTAGGGCTTGATATATTTGAAAGAAGAGTTGAGTTATGTTAGGTGTTTGGGGCGGACTCTACTCCTCATTCGAGAATGAATGATCCTAAGTGGCATAGGATGTAAGGCCCCTTAAAATTTCGCCAAGGAATTTAAGGTTTTGTGGTGCCAAAGTGGACCAATGTGCACGAAGGTTAAAGACTAATGTGAGTCGAGAATGTAACCTCGACGGCCGAGAGTGTTGTGGAAAGAAAATATTTTCACTTGTTTGTATAGCCAAATGGTTGTGGTTCGAAAGGTACTTTCTATGTGTTATTATTTAAATATGTACAGTTCATGTCAGGATAACACTGTGGATGTTGTAATGCCTCTAATGTTGAGATTAGTGTTATTGATATATATTGGGATGCTTTGTTGAGTTGTGTATATGTTGTTAGGTTGGTTTGGGTGATTTTACGATTGGTGGATAGGCCAAATTATTCCTTTCCAATTTCTCTCCGCTCGGCTAAAATCTAACCAAAATCGACTTAATAACATCAAATAATGCAAGAGAAATCAATTTCAATAAATAAAGCTATGATCTTTGCACAATTCCTCAAAAGTCAACCCCGAGCTCGCCTGGTCAAAACCGGGGTCCAGGGTGGATTCGGACTACCCATAACCCCACGAGTCTATATATGTGTTTTGTTTCAAAATATGAGTCCAAATCGACTCTCACTTGTAGCCTAGCACTAGCGGCCAAACCATCGCAAGTGCGAATGCATCAGGAACCAAAAATTTCAGCAATCTCTCTAAGTCCAAACATGATCTGTCAACCATCCGAAACACCCCCGAGGACCTCGGGACCCCATCCAAACATACCAACAAGTCCAAAAAGACAATACGAACTTACTAGAAGCATCGAATCACATCAAACAACACCAGAACCGTGAATCGCACCCCAATTCAAGCCTAATGAAATTAATGAACTTTCAACTTCCAAAACTCATGTCGAACCATATCAAATCAACTCTAAATGACCTCAAATTTTTCATGCAAGTCCCAAAAGACAAAACAAACATATTCCATATCCCGAAACCAAAATTCGAACCCGATATCCACAAAGTAAATTCTCGGTCAAACCTCTCAACCTTCAACTTTCCAACTTTCGCCAAAATACACCAAATCAACCAACGGACCTCCAAATCCACACCCGGACATACGCCTATGTCCAAAATCACCATACTAAACTATAGGAATCATCAAAACACCATTTCGGGGTCGTCTACACAAAAGTCAAACTCTGGTCAACTCTTTCAAGTTAAGCTTCCAACCTAGGGACACAATTCACTCTAATGCCTTCCTGAAACTAGTCCAACCACCCCGGCAAGTCACATAACTTCAAATAAACATATAAAAGCAATAAATAGAATAACGAGACTACAATACGCAAAACAACCGGCCAGATCGTTACATTCTCCCCCTCTTAAATAATGTTTTGTCCTCGAACGGGTCTATAATCATACATGGAGTCTCAAATAGGTGTGGATATCTTCTTTGCATCTCCCGTTCGGTCTCCCAAGTAGCCTCCTCAACTGGCTGATCTCTCCAATGAGCCTTCACCGATGCTATATTCTTCGACCTCAACTTTTGAACATGTCGGTCCAAAATGTCCATCGGCTCCACATCATAAGTCAGATCCCTATCTAGTTGTACTGTGTTGAAGTCCAAAACATATGACGGATCACCATAATACTTCCGGAGCATAAATTCATGGAATACTGGTGAAAACCTGATAAACTAGGTGGTAATGCAAGTCTGTGGGTTGCCTCTCCAACTCTCTCAAGAACCTCAAAAGGACCAATATACCTAGGGTTCAATTTCCCTTCTTCTCGAACCTCGTCACACCCTTCATTGGTGAAACTCTGAGTAGAGCCTTCTCGCTCACCATATATGCAATATCATGAACCTTTCTGTCAGCATAACTCTTCTGTCTGGACTGTGTTGTACAAATCCGCTCCTGGATCACCTTTACTTTCTCCAAGGCATCACAAACCAAATCAGTGCCCAACAACCTAGCCTCCCCAGGCTCAAACCAACCAACTGGAGAACGACATCTCCTCCCATATAAGGCCTCATAAGGATCTATATAGATACTCGACCTATTACACCCCATGTTTTTGTACGTGAAAGTACGCCATAAGTAAATTGATGGAAGCTCGAAAATGAGATATTGCATCCCGCATTTTCGTACGTTAAAGTTTCGTCGTAAGCTAATCGATGTAAGTTCGGGAATGAGATTATTTGGATATTATAAGCATTATGCTACTTCAAACAAGTGATGAGTAAATTCGTGAAGGTGAGAGGGTAAGCAAATCAAAGAAAATGAATTTTCGTCGAAGTTTGACATTTTGAGATAAAATACGATCCAAGCTACAATACCTCATATTTATGGACTAGTGTCATACAAGGTACCACATGACCATAATAGAAAGGGTGTGTTAAAAGTGAGTAGTATTTTAATTAATTTAAGATAATTCCTAATTAAGTGGATAATTGGGTAATTATTGGATAATGGGGGAATTAACAAGTTAATTAATAATGAGTGGAAGATTAATTAAAGTCTTTGGATAAAGACTAAGGCATTAACGTGGCAGCCACATACATGAGCCATTAAGTGACTCTTGAACAACTTTGCAAGGTGGCAATCTTTAAAGAAATGATTGAAAGATGACTTCTCAAATTCAAGATTTGCATTACTCACAAAGATATGGAATTCACTAAAAAGCCTTAAAGACTCTAACGTTATTGCTTTAGTAGGTATCTTACAAGGTTGTGATCAAATTCACAGAGTGATCATACGGCATTTTCTACAAAAATTCATACGAGATTTCATAAGGTAATAGCAACGGGATTTTGCGATTCTAAGGGAGTACGGTGCAACCTTTTTCAAGAATATCATACGGATATTTCCCTACTCTGGTATGTTAAGGCTAAGCCCTTCCTTCATTTTGGCATGATCTCATAATTACATGTGTTTGATAACGAGACATAAAGAGAAGTTCAGACTCCCGAATTTATATACATTATCCTAGTCTCATAAATTACAGTATTCTCCTTATCGGGATTTCATATTTAATTGAGTATTGTCTTATTCCAGTCAAGAGAGCAGAGAGCATATATATACAGTATTACAGTATTTTTATTAACATCGAGCTATAATTTATTGACAGGCCCCTATTGGGCAACCTCTGATCAGATGGTAAGTTATATACTGAGCATGCTATGGCCGAGGGCCTATGAGCGAGCCCAGTTGGCCGAGATACAGAGCCTAGTATGGCCGAGCGCCTATGAGTGAGCCTACAATGACAGAGCAGATATATACATATTCCGAGCCTTATAGGGTCGGACAGCTATTTTACTTACTATATTGAGGGAGTTGAGTCAGCATCAGCAGGTAAGAATATCTTCAGATTATCTTGACTCCCAGTTACTTTCAGTTATTATATTATCACTTCAGTTTCATCTTTCAGTATATTGCCTTACATACTCGGTACATTATTTGTACTGACGTCCCTTTTGCTTGGAGACGCTGCGTTTCATGCCTGCAGGTCTCGATAGACAGGTCAAGAGTCCTCCAAGTAGGCGATCAGCTCAACGGAAGATGTTGGTGCACTTCATTTGCTCCGGAGTTGCTTGTTTGGTCAATATGATTTAGATGTGTATTGTTTGGTATGGCGGGGTTGTGTCCCTACCCTTATGACAATTATGTATTCTTAGAGGCTTGTAGACAGATATCATGTACGTAAACGATTGTATGGCCTTGTCGGCCTATGTTCAGTGTACGAGTGGATATTTTGGTCTTATAGGCGCATATGTCTTATGTATAAGTTGGTATTACATGTTGTATTCTACCTATTTCCCTATTAGGCCCGTATGTCACGTGTATATGATGACGTAATAAGAAAGATACGTTCCATTGGTACTCGGTTGAGTAAGGTACCGGGTGCCCGTCGCGGCCTATCGGTTTGGGTCGTGACAAAAGTGGTATCAGAGCAGTTCTGTCCTAGGGAGTCTACAAGCCGTGTCTAGTAGAGTCTTGTTTATGGGTGTGTTGTGCACCACACTTATAAGCAGGAGGCTACAGGGCATTTAGGATTATCACTCTTTCTTCTTACTCTAGATCGTGTGGTAGAGCTCAGTTGTAAGAACTTAATTTCCTAAACTCTATCTTATTCATAATATGGCGATGCCTACATCCAGAATGACAATTTGTAAGAGATTGAATGTGTCTATAGAAGAGTTGAGTCAGAGGAACTCGATTTTTCATGATGCTTATGATGAGTAAATGTAAGGTCTTCAGTTGATCATGTGTATACTAAGATGTGTAAGCTTCTTGATAAGGATCCCTAAGGCAAGAATGCATATCCACTCTTACGGTAAAAAGGAATAAGAGAATCGGAAGGTAGACACAAGTTTCACCAAGTAAAAAAAATCAAGGTGAAGAAGGGTACGAGGTACCCAGTTAATAAAGATTAACAGTATTTACAATTCAAGCGGATAAATATACAAATTTTGAGTTACCTTCAATAGTAACAGAGGTATGTACAATTGGCCACACCCATCTCAGTTATGTCGTATGGGAGCTAACAGAAGTAGTATAAGAGAAGGACGGATATTAGGATCCGGCTGGGGTTAGAGTAACCCAGAATGGTGAAGGGATTGTTTGTGTTAATTGACATTTTCGAAGGATATTGCAAATGTGCTAATAGATCTCCTTGTGAGACACCCAGATGGTGCATTCTAAAATAGTACAACTAGATATGAGTACTACAAAGATAGGCACTGGAAGCCTTGAAGGGATAAATATTACCTTAGTATGGCTCCCGTCCCTAGTAGGGAGAGAATGTTAGGCAATTCGAAGAACCAGTGGATGGAGCAAGGGGAGCTAAAATCAAAAGAATGTCTTGTTGAAGTTTTCAGAATAAAGTGATAGAAAGAAATATTAGCAGGGAAAAAAAAGAAAAACAAAGAAGAGAGTTAATGAAGCATTATGAGTAAGAGGTGATACATGGAAGACAACGGATGATTAAAAAAATAAAATGAATAACAGTATTACAGAGTCTATTGTCAAGTGAAGGAAAAGACGAGAGGTGACAGGCCTTGAGACAACAAAAGAGTATAGGCCATAAAGTCATATCCTCATTTCGAGAAATAAGTTTGTGACTCCAACGTGATTACCAAAAGGAAAAAAATTAGACCCCAGGATAATAAGAAATCAGCATGGACTGATGAACAAGATAAACTAAACATGAACTAGGGACCGAGTAATAGTCGGCATCATGAGAATTTCAAAGATTGTGTCTCGGCGATAATAGAATGGACGACAGAAGAATACCCTTTAAAGGTCATTCAGGAAGACGCTTCCCTAAAGCAAGCAAGGTGAGTAAAGTTAAGCTTAAGGGACTATGTGTGCCAGTTACACTAAGTGTCACCCTAGTGAGTGAGGAATTTCGTTATCCTTGGTACAGAAGGATTATTGCAAGGCGAGTAAGGATCATTGATAATGTGAAAAGATGCCAAAGATGAGAAGGTAAAACATCTATACGTAGATCATCGTAGCACTAAATCTTAGTGCTCCCCTAAAGGGGGAAATATGGAGTTATGTGGCATTAAGTCGGAATTAAGTAATTCTAGTAACTATGGAATGGTAAAGGAAAAGTGAGACAAAAATAAAAAGGGGATGAGATTGCACTTATTCAAATCCTACATATGTGCTACGATTCCAGACTATTATGCAAGCACGACGTTAAGGAGAGGAAGTAAGGGTTCCTGCCCGAGATGTTATTAATAAATAAGGAGCCAGTGCGAGAGGTAAGTTAAGACAAAGGAAATAACCCAAGTAAGATTACGCGGAATATTGATATGAGAATGGGCCAACATTTAGTTAGTAGTTGATTCAGGAAGAGCTAGTTATGGCTAGACAAGAGGATACAGACAAATCAATAGATTGTGCAAGATAAACATAGTGAACCCTAACATGGGGAATTCAGTCTCGCAGATATGACATCGTGAACCTTGAGAAATATTCAGATAGGAGTTGGGGTAGATAAAAATACCGTATGAGTGTTACGGATAATTATAGGCAGGGAAGAACATTAAAAATTATGTCAAGTATACGATGTGATAAGCTTGCAGCTTTACAAGAGTTAGAGGATTCTCCCTACGTACTACAATGAAAGACTAGCTGAGAAAATAAGGAAGAAGGCTTCAACCTAAGCACAGTGACCTAAAGAGGAAATGGTCATGTAACAACAGTCTCACTACAAAATTTTATGCACTCTAAAAGAAAGTGGCACCTACCATGGCTAATGAGCAAGGAATAAAACTAAAAGTAATATTCGAGACCATATGAGTTGCACAAAAATTTCAGCATGCATGAGAACTCAGATAAGCTAAGTATGCACCAAACAAGGGGAAAAAAGACCAGGAAAAGCAATTGCTTATGTTTAAAGAAAGCTGAGATGGAACGAAAGGAATTATTCGATTAATGATCAGCCGTAGAAGACTCCGGTATAAGTTAAAAGAAGGAATTGGGTCTAGGTCATAGACAAAGGATTGAATCATTAGAAGATTGTATCATGGGTTTCCATAGCGTCCATGAAAAGCTAAAGTAATACCATGAGCCGCAGATTGGAAGATAGCTTACGCCTACATAAAGGCTGATTAGAAGGAAGAGGAAACTAAAGAGTTACATCAACACAGTAAACCAGGAGTCTAATTATTTGACCCAGAAAATTATAGAAATCGTGATTGAGGACACTGCAGAATCACTCTTAATATCAGAGGTACAAGAGAGATAGTACAACAACCATATTCAATAATGACTCTTCAATAAAGCCAGTTAGAAAAGTACCAGCCTCATAAGAAGTCAGTATGAAGATTCCACCAGATTGTGTATGCACCAGAGGTGCAAGTATCAAGTCGTGGATGTGAATTATACCTATGTGGAAGGGAGGTCATAAAAGAGATAGAAGATGTGAGGCGAGATTTTAAGGTAAGTAAGGTAAAGGTGAACAACGTACAGGATACGCAAATGCAGAAGTTAGTGAATAGTCCACACTTCAGATTGAAGGCCAGAAGCGTTGAGACTCAATATCCAGGAATGATAACGGCATCGTCAGTGGCATATTTTTGGCCTATGGTTTCTATGTATCGAAAGGTCTAGTTAAAAGAGTAAAGAAAAGTTAGAGACGATGTGATGTCTCGCTTGATGTTCCATAATAACACAAGGAAATCTATGGTGCAAGCAAGTTGAAGGAAGGTTGAGAGTAGTATAAATAGATACGTGTAGGTCGCTAGCTAAAGTATGGTAAAGTGACAAGGTTTTAGGAAGGCAGGAGTAAGGATAAGAAAGGGTGAGTGAGAAGGTGATGAGAATGGATAAGTCCTTAGGATTAAACCCATGAAAACAAGAGAGCTAATGATTTCTCTAAGTTATAGAAAGCTCAGTATAGCCTGAGTAAACTCAAAGGAGTCTAAGACTAGTAGCATTTAGAAGAGATGGAATGTTGCCCTGGTAGTAGAATGGGGGTGTAATTGTGATAAATGAAAGATGACGTTTGGGCCTTCGATTGAGTAATGATTTCATGAATTGTATAGGATTAAAATACTCACGTGAGGAAAATCACATTGGGATGCTATGAAATATGGTTATGAAAGTATAGTATCGCCCCCAGGTGGATCAGGAAAATCACTTCAAATGTTCCACGATGCAGCGTAAGCCATAGTGGCAATATATTACGTAAGAAGTTTCAAGTTATCAATGGAAGGTTGTAGATCAACATTGAGGTAAATCAACAATGGATGGGTAAAAGCTGCAAAGTACTAGATGAGATTAGGCCATTAGTCTTAAGATGAACAGTAATGAAGAAGCATTAAAAGACATAGCTTTATGCATATAGGATAAGCAATGAGAGTAACCTGGAGTTTGGTAGCAGACCTCAATAACGATAAATCGAAGTAAGAATTATGGTATAATATGGCCTACTTAGATGAAGTAAAGATAATGATGCCCAGAGGGACAGCTTGACATAATTTTATATATGAACACAAAGTGAAGCCTAAAGATTAGCTAAAAGCTGGAGGAAAAGAAAGGAGAGAAAACTCGCATAGGCGCACTTACAAAGTCAGAGTCGTACAGGCTGCATGATAGAAGGTAGCAACAGTTACAAGATTGGGAGGATTCCGACCACGAGTCGTGGTGTGAGAAGGAGGCCAAAAGGGGGGAATGCTCTGTCCTTTGGGATTCATTCACAGCACAGTTGCCTAGATGGCAAGGGGAGTACTAAAGTATTCGCAAGAGCTATAGGTTATGATAATGATAAGTGCATCAGTCAACATTCAAGGACGAATGTTCCAAAGGGGGGGATGATGTTACACCCCATGTTTTTGTACGTGAAAGTACGCCATAAGTAAATTGATGGAAGCTCGAAAATGAGATGTTACATCCTGCATTTTCGTACGTTAAAGTTTTGTCGTAAACTAATCGATGTAAGTTCAGGAATGAGATTATTTGGAGATTATAAACATTATTCTACTTCAAACAAGTGATGAGTAAATTCGTGAAGGTAAGAGGGAAAGCAAATCAAAGAAAATGAATTTTTGTCGAAGTTTGATATTTTGAGATAAAATACGGTCCAAGCTACAATACCCCGTATTTATGGACTAGTGTCATACAAGCTACCACATGACCATAATAGAAAAGTGTGCAAGGTGTGTTAAAAGTGAGTAGTATTTTAAGTAATTTGAGATAATTCCTAATTATGTGGATAATTGGATAATTATTGGATAATGAGGGAATTAACAAGTTAATTAATAATGAGTGGATGATTAATTAAAGTCTTTGGACAAATACTAAGGCATTAACATGGCAGCCACATACATGAGCCATTAAGTGACTCTTGAACAACTTTGCAAGGTGTCAATCTTTAAAGAAAATATTGAAAGATGACTTCTCAAATTCAATATTTGCATTACTCACAAAGATATGGAATTCACAAAAATGCCATAAAGACTCTAACGTTATTGCTTCTGTAGGTATCTTACAAGGTTGTGATCAAATTCATAGAGTGATCATACGGAATTTGCTACAAAAATTCATACGAGATTTCATAAGGTAATAGCAATGGGATTTTGCGATTCTAAGGGAGTACGGTGCAACCTTTTCTAAGAATATCATACGGATTTTTACCTAATCTAGGTATGTTAAGGCTAAGCCCTTCCTTCATTTTGGCATGATCTCGTAATTACATGTGCTTGATAACGAGACATAAAGAGAAGTTCATACTCCCGAATGTATATACATTATCCTAGTCTCATAAATTACAGTATTCTCCTTATCAGGATTTCATATTTAATTGAGTATTGTCTTATTCCAGTCAAGAGAGCAGAGAGCCTATATATACAGTATTACAGTATTTTCATTACCATCGAGCAATAATCGATGGACAGGCCCCTATTGGGCAACCTCTGATCAGATGGTAAGTTATATACCGAGCCTGGTATGGCCGAGCGCCTATGAGCGAGCCTAGTTGGCCGAGATACAGAGCCTAGTATGGCCGAGCGCCTATGAGAGAGCCTACTACGGCGGAGCAGATATATACATATTCCGGGCCTTATAGGGTCGGACAGCTATTTTACTTACTATATTGAGAGAGTTAAGTCAGTATCAGCAGGTAAGAATATCTTCAGATTATATTGACTCCCAGTTACTTTTAGTTATTATATTATTAGTTCAGTTTCAGCTTTTAGTATATTGCCTTACATACTCGGTACATTATTTGTACTGACGTCCCTTTTGCTTGGGGACGTTGCGTTTCATGCCTGCAGGTCTCGATAGACAGGTCGAGAGTCCTCCAAGTAGGCGATCAGCTCAACAGAAGATGTTGGTGCACTCCATTTGCTCCGGAGTTGCTTGTTTGGTCAATATGATTTAGATGTGTATTGTTTGGTATGGCGGGGCTGTGTCCCTACCCTTATGACAATTATGTATTCTTAGAGGCTTGTAGACAGATGTCATGTACGTAAAAGATTGTATGGCCTTGTCGGCCTATGTTCATTGTACGAGTGGTTATTTTGGTCTTATAGGCCCATATGTCTTATGTATAAGTTGGTATTACATGTTGTATTCTACCTATTTCACGACAGCCTCTCCGGCTCAGTTATCTATGATAGTATGATACGAAAAGATACGTTATGTTGGTACTTGGTTGAGTAAGGTACCGGGTGCCCGTCGCGGCCCATCGGTTTGGGTCATGACACGATTGATAGTTGTTGTTGTAGGCAAGCTGTACGAGTGGTATAAACTGATCCCATGAACCTCCGATATCCACAACACGGGCATGTAACATGTCCTCAAAGATCTGAATAGTGCGCTCGGACTGTCTGTCCGTCTGGGGATGAAATATTGTACTCAACTCTACCCGAGTTCCCAACTCTTGCTACACCACCCTTCACAACTACAATGTGAACTGAGTGCCTCGATCTGAGATAATAGACATGGGCACACCATGAAGGCGAAAAATCTTACAAATGTAAATCTGAGCCAGCTGCTCTGAAGAGTAGGTAGTCATAACTGGAATGATATATGTAGACTTGGCCAGTATATCCACAATAACCCATACTGCATCAAATTTCTTCAATGTCCGTGGAAGCCCAACTACAAAATCCATCGTGATACGTTCCCACTTCCACTCTAGAATGTCAAGCCTTTGAAGCAAACCACCGGGGCTCTGATGCTCATACTTCACCTGTTGACAGTTTAAACACTGAGCAACATACTCAATAATATCATTCTTAATCCTCTGCCACCAATAAAACTGTCTCAAATCCTGATACATCTTTGCGTCACCCTAATGAATGGAATACCGCGAACTATGGGTCTCCTTAAGAATCAACTCACACAGCCCATCCACATTTGGAACATAGATCCAACCCCACATCCTCAATACCCCATCATCTCCAATAGTAACCTCTTTAGCATCACTGTGTTGCACCGTGTCCTTTAGGAAAAGTAAGTGGGGGTCATCATACTGATGCGCCTTGATGCTCTCAAACAAAGGAGACCGTGAAACTACGCAAGCAAGAACTCGGCTAGGCTCCGAAATATCCAACCTCACAAACCAATTGGCCAAAGCCTGAACATCCATGCTAATGGTCTCTCCCTAACTAGAATATAAGCAAGACTCCCCATACTCTCGGCTTTCCTACTCAAGGCATCGGCTACCAATTTGCCTTACACGGGTGATAAAGAAAGGTAATATCATAGTCCTTTAGTAGATCTAGCCACCTTTGTTTCCTCAAGTTCAGATAATTTTGCTTGAATAAGTGTTGGAGACTATTATGATTCATGAATACCTCACAAGACACACAATAAAGATAATGCCTCCAAATCTTCAATGCGTGAACGGTAGCTGCCAACTCCAAATCATGAACATGGTAGTTCTTCTCGTGGGGCTTCAAATAACGCAAAGCATAAGCAATAACTCTACCCTCCTGCATCAACACACATCCAGTTCCAATCCGAGAAGCATCACAATAGACCGTGTAAGAACCTGATCCTGAAGGTAAACCCAGAACTGGAGTTATAGTCAAAGCAGTCTTAAACTTCTAAAACCTCTCCTCACACTCCTCAGACCATCTGAATGGGGCACCCTTCTGGGTCAATCTAGTCAAAGGTGCATCAATGGAAAAGAAACTCTGCACAAAATGGCGATAATACCCCGGCCAAACCAAGGAAACTCCGGATCTCAGTGGCAGAAGATGATTTGGGCCAACTCTAAACTGCTTCAATCTTCTTCGGATCTACCTTAATCACTTCACTGGACACCGCGTGCCCCACAAATGCCACCAAATCAAGCCAAAATTCAGACTTGGAGAATTTAGCATATTGCTTCTTCTCCTTCAAAGCCTGGAGTACGATCCTCAAGACTCTACTAAACTTGCTTATGACTCGTAGAACCTATGATCTTAGAGCTATGATACCAACTTGTTACAACCCCAAAATCCCACCTTAAGGATCGTGATGGCACCTAGTCTCTACGACTAGGTAATCCTATCACACAAGAACATCAGACACGATATAACAACTTAATATTAAATAAAATTGAGAAAAATGGCCCAAAATATATCCAATATCATAATACGACTTTCAAATCCCAAAATTGGGTAATAAAGAGTCATAAGCTCTACGGAGAGTACACAAGATATTCCATAATACAATATTGTTTTGGATCACAATTTAAGCAGTAGCATAAATAAAGTAAGATGGTGACTCCGAGGCCTGTGAATGGAACGTCAAGTATACCTTGAAGTCTCCAATAGCACAAGCACAACTCTTAAAACCAACACGATCTTAAGTACCTGGATCTACACAAGATGTGCAAAAGCATAGTATGAGTACACCACAACGGTACCCAGTAAGTATCAAGACTAACCTAGGTGGAGTAGTGACGAGATTCAAATCACGACACTCACTAGACATAAAAACATATGTAGGATATAGATATAAAGATAACAATGGAAAGAAAATAAGTAGATAAATGGCAACAAGGAGTAAACATGCGGTAAAACAGCAAAATAATCAAATACAAGGGAAATAAGTTAAGGAGAGCAATGACAGTTCAAATCATCAAGTCGTTCCAACACAAGATTTACAACCAAAAATCACCCCGAGGTACCATACCTCATAATCACAAATCATAATCCACAATCACGAGTCTTACACATATGGTACCTCGTGCCCACATTATCAATCACCTTCACACGGCAAGACCTCGTGCCACAACATATATCGTATCTGTATCAAGTACCAATAAAATGTTCAAAAAGTTTATTTAAATAAAGTAAAGCATGACAACCATTGAAATAAAGTAAAGCATCAAATGAGATAATTGTCACGACCCAAAATCCCTCCTTAGGAGTCATGATGGTACCTAGTCCCTGGGACTATGTAAGCCTAACACATGGAGAGTTATTAATAGATTTGAACCAATTAACTAGTAAATATGAACCAGTAATTGCCATGCATAGCCAACAACCATCAATAGATGTACAATATCCCAAAACTGGTAGTACAAGTCATAAGCCTTTTCAAGAATAACTATGAAAATCAAATACATCACTATTTGGAATAGAAGTAAATAGTAACAATGTAAACTCTAGAAGGTAACTCCGAGGCTTGCGAACGCGATGGCAGGTATACCTTGAAGTCTTCGCCGCAACTCACAATCACCTAACTAATGGCCGACATGCTCCGAGGTACCTGGATCTGCACAAAAATGTGCAGCAAGCGTAGCACGAGTACACCACGGTGGTACCTAGTAAGTATCAAGACTAACCTCAGTGGAGTAGTGACGAGGTACAATCAAGACACCTACTAGACATAATAACCTGTACAAGTACGAATATAAAGCTAACATGGAACAATATCAATGTAAAGCTAAACACGAAAAGAATAACAATACAACACAAGAAAATGGAAAACAAAAGCAACAATTAGCAACAAGGAGTAAACAGGTAATAACGCCGTAAATTAATCAGAATATAGTTAAAGTTCCAATGAAACCAAGTAAGGAAAAACAAGTAACAACCAAATAATCAACCGTTCTTATACAAGGTTTACCCAAGAATCACCCCGAGGTACCACACCTCACAATCATAATCACAGGTCCCAAATCACGAATCGTAATCACTTGGCATCTCGTGCGCACATTACCAATCACAACTACATGGACAACTCATGTGTTGCACGGACAACTCACATGCCAATACTATTTATGTCTCAGAACTGCACGGACAACTCACGTGCCAACAATAGTAATACCTCATATTCGCACGGATAACTCACGTGCCAATAGTTCAATCCACGCATAGAAGGCAGGTATACGAGGATACATGTACAGGATCAATAAACAACAAGATTCATACTCCTGGACTGATATGGTAATGTAATACAGTGTATGCTTGTGCAACTGTACTATCACAGCTTATGTCAACAGGTAAGATCAGAGACACCGAGTAGCACATTGGAAACAACACAAAACAACTTGTGATATGCATTACTCACCCAAGAAGGTCATACCACCATACAATTATCATCAATAACATTACCCCCCAGGCCATCATAAGTCATCCCCGACAAAGCCACCTTGTCTCGCCGCGTGCGCAACAATAGAGTAAATGCATGTCTTGTCTCGCCGCGTGCGCAACAATAGAGTAAATGCATGCCTTGTCTCGCCACACGTGCATAATAATGTTCCCACCTTCTGTCACCACATGCGCAAACTCAACATATATAGCCTGTCTCGTCACGTCACATGTGAAAATATCAATAAGGGGTGGTTTGGTAAGAGGTATTAGAAAAAATAATGCAAGCATTAGTTCTATGGATTACTAATACCTTGTTTGGTACATTTTTCCAACTTGTGTATAACTAATACTTGTATTATTATACACCATACTTGGTATTATCCTATGTATAAATAATGCATAGAAAACCATGTCATTAGTAATACCAAGACTACTAATGCATGCATTAGGTTGGTTAAAGACAAAATTATCCTTAAAGTCCCTTAAAGCTTGAGAATATGGAAGGCATTTTTGTAAACAACTATTTTTCTTAAATATTATGCAATGCATTATAGTTTTAATATACCACACCAAACAACAACAACAACAACAACAACAACAACCCAGTATAATCCCACTAGTGGGGTCTGGGGAGGGTAGTGTGTACGTAGACCTTACCCCTACCATGAGGTAGAGAGGCTGTTTCCAATAGACCTTCGGCATCCTTCCCTCCAAGAACTCCTCACCTTGCTCTTGGGGTGAAGCGAACTCACAACATCTTGGTTGGAAGTGGAAGTTTCTTACCATCAGAGCAACCCCTCTTGTCTAAATAGTAGATAAGAAATAATATCTGCATAACTAATGCTTGCATTGCTAACCCATGCATTACTAATCCATGCATTACTAATACACCTTATTCCGCACTATTCTTATACACCCTACCAAATGACCCCTAATAGCAATAGCACGGATAGCTCACGTGCAAACACCCCGACAATCCTCTCAACAATCCCACATGTGCCAAAAACATAACAACATAATATAATAACTCGCACCACATGTGCTCATATACTATAATGTTTCCATAAAAATAATTCCAATACCACAACCACACATAGCCCACGGCTCAACAACACCAAGTACAATGAGAACACAATAACACGAGGGTACGACAAGTAAATCAACACAAGAATTACAATGATACAATGAAACAGAAGGATAAGCTCAACAATAAAAGACATAGCAAGTAATAATGACTTCAAGTAAGAGTAGTTCAACAATAATAGAGATAACATATAACATCGACTTCAAACAAGAATAATAAACTATGGATGAGATAACATGTAACAATGATTTCAAATAAGCATAATTCAACTATGAAAGAGATAGCATGTAACAATGATTTCAATTAAGAATAAATCAACTATGAAAGAGACAACATGACAATAAAGAGGCAACAACTCCAATTAAAGCATGTATGAGTATTTTTGGCAAAAGAATATGAACCAACAACTTCAAATAATGCATAAAATAGTGAATTTAACAATGGAAAGCATAACATGATAGAGCAACTTCAATTTAGTGTGCATAAGAAACTTAAGAGTCTAAACCGATCAAATTTCCACATACAAGGCAGTGTACACACCAATCACCTCAAGTACACGTCTTTCATGTAGTTCAAATAGTGTAAACAAACCAATCCCTACGGGGTAGTTCCTCCACAAAAAGTTAGGCAAGACACTTACCTCAAAAGCCCTCAAGCAACACTCAGAAATAGCTTTTACTTTACAATTCACCTCTACTTGGCTCAAATCTAACCAAATTCGATTTAATAACATCAAATAATGCAAGAGAAATCAATTCCAATAAATAAAGCTATGATTTTTGCACAATTCCTCAAAAGTCAACAAAAGTCAACCCCGAGCTTGTCCGGTCAAAACTCGGGTCCAAGGGGAGATTCCGACTACCCATAACCCCGTGAGTCTATATATGTGTTTTGTTTAAAAATTTGAGTCCAAATCGACTCTCAAAACTCAAATTCTCATTTTTCAAAACATAGACAAAATTTCTCAAAATTGCACTTTAATTCTCACAAATTTGATGTTAAATCTCATATATAATCATGTAACTTAGTTGGAAATTGATCAAACTCACTTACCCAATGGTTGTATATGAAAATCCCTCTTTAAAGTTGGCTCTTACCGAGTGTAGGGTTCAAAGATGTGAAAATGAGACTAAAGTCTCATCCCTCGGCTTTTATGTTCAGTCACAGATGTCGCAAATACGACTTGGGGAACCCCGAAAATACGAAGAATGATCGCAAAAGCGACGCTCCTCACACCCATGCTGATGTCGCAAATGCGATAAAAAAGTTTGCAAATTCAAACACGGAATGTATCACAAATACAAACACTTATTTTCGCAAATGCGAACCTGACAGACCCCCAGCATACTTCGTAATTGCGGTCACCAACCTCGCAAATGCGAAGATAGTCTCGCATTTGCGAGACCTGAAGCATCTGTGCAAAAACCTGCAAAGCTAGAACTCTTCCAAACACTTTGAAACGCGTCCAAAACTCACCCGAGCCCTCGGGGCTCCATACCAAACATCGACACAAGTTTAAAAATATAATACAAACTACCTCGCGCGATCAAACCGTCAAAATAACATTTGAAACAATGAATTGGACCTCCAAAACACATGAAATTAACATGAAACTCAAGAACTTCTAAAAACACAATCGCGCATCTGATTCCTATCAAATCAACTCGGAATAACGTCAAACTTTGCAGACAAGTTTCAATTAAAAAACGGACCTATTCCAAGTCCCAAAACCAAAATACGATCCCGATAGGCATGAAGTCAACCTACGGTCAAACTTATCAAAACTCTAAGCCTTTAAATTGCCAACTTTCGGCAAAACAAATCAAATTAACCTATGGGCCTTCGAATTAAATTCCGGGCATACGTCCAAGTCCAAAAATCACGATACGAACCTACCGGAGTCATCAAAACAACATTCCGATGTCGTTTTCACAAAAGTCAAACCTCGGTCAATATTTTCAACTTAAGTTTTTAAAATGAGAATCACCCATCCAAATAAATCCCGAAACATCCGAAAATCAAATCCGACCACACACGCAAGTCATGTTACACAATATGAAGCTACCCAAGACCTCGAACAACTGAACGGAATGCTAAATCTCAAAATGATCGATCGGGTCGTTGCATTCTCCCTCTCTTAAGCAAACGTTCGTCCTCGAACGTGATAAGAGTCTTTCCCAAGCCATCAAATCACTACATAAACTTATTGTACACATGCCCACGGGTGATACTATGTCACCCCAATTCGCATAAGCCCGACACCATCATCACAACCGAAGATTATTCCTTCCACTCATGCCGATAATCCTTAGAATCAAATTTCAACACCCATCAAAAACCCGATCCTCACATAAACACACTGTATAATCCTGAAATAGTTGTAATAGCTCATGCATCCATCCACAAGATACAACCACATCGCATAACATATCACCCATATTCCCATAACAACAACTCTGACCACAATAGACGCACATTACCAAACCCGGTACCAGCAAATAGCCTCATATCGACTATAATCTTGTTCCAGACATTCACAATACTAACGATGATGCAAGAAACATGTGGAAATCATAACCACTCACCCGATTAACAAGCCACACCAAATGCCACCCAGGCACATACATTGCAATCCAAACCCAACAAGCATAACTTGAATACGACTGAATATGAAAAGAGGAACACATGAGAGAACTATCAAACAAGTCCAACAGGTATAACTCTCCATTGATACCGTATTATGGATCTATTCCACAAGGAAGAAGCAAGAAACACTGTCACGACCCCAATATCCCTCCGTAGGATATCGTGATGGCACCTAGACTCTACGACTAGGTAAGCCCAATATTTGATAATAATTAAACATATTTAAATAAAAAAATACTTAAACCCAGTTTGATAAACTCGTATAACTTCCGAAAAGCAAAATCTCAACCATACCATCCCCAAGAACTGTGGAACAGAGTCATAAGCACTATTGAATAAACTAAAATATCTGATACATCACTGTTTGCGAAAAAATACAATAGTAACTGAGAATAAGGGAAGGTGACTCTGAGACATGCGGATGCCGAGCAGGCATACCTTGAAGTCTCTGATAAAGGCAGCTAGCAGGTAATCTCTATTGACCGACACGAGAAGACGTACCTGGATCAGCACAAAAAATGTGCAGAAGCATAGTATGAGTACACCACAATGGTACCAAGTAAGTATTAAGCCTAACCTTAGTAGAGTAGTAACGAGGCCAGGTCAAGACACCTACTAGGATATAAGTAGACAGTATAAAAATGTAATACGGATATGTAATGGAGAGTGAAGAAACAACTGATATGGAACAAGATGATAGCAAGAACTAGTACCGGAAATCAACAATAGAAATAGCATAAAAGAATCAACTAAAAGGCTACAAGGATCATGTATGGACAATGGCTACTAGAACATTAAAGAATGAAACAACAAGATATATTCCCACCAAAAACACTCTGAAACATGAAATAAACAGCAAGAATCACAATGAGGTACCGCCTCATGTATAATGAAATCAAAATCGAGGCGTGTTTTTGCAACATGAAATAAACAGCAAGAATCACAACGAGGTACAACCTCGTGTATAATGATATCAAAACCAAGGTACCGCCTCGTATAATCAAGAATCACAACCGAGGTACCACCTCGTATTCACATTTCTCAATTTTAGTCACAATCTTTTCCTTATACCGCCGTGTGAGCCTTACATTTGAAATAGGTTTTGAAAACAGTTTTCCCAAAATAGCTACACGCACTTTAGCCCACTTTATGACGTCGCGTGGCTTCACGTAGTTCCCCTACAAGAAACACTCACATAAGTTCCACCTTATGTTGCCACATGCACATCAATCCCAAGCCTTATTTCACTGCATACGCGTCAATATCATATCACAATAACAATTCGCACCACAAGTGCCCATATATCACAACTTACCAATAACAACATTATCAATGTTTCACCAATAATATCCCATGACTCCACCTCAATATATACAAGAATATCAACAACAACAATGAATGATAAATGCTCAATAAGATAGATGTTACAGCAATAACTAACATCGCCTCAACCGCTCAACGTATTAACGACTTTCACAACTTCAACACCAAATAACTCAACAATGAGGGAAAATAATGTATAACCACGATATTAGATAAGACTAACTTGCAATGAAAGAGATAATATTTAACAATGAGTCTCAATAATGGAAATCAACAAGTAAGGGGATAACATGAAGAATTACTCCATCTAACGAAAATCAAATAAGGAAAGAGATAACACAGACAACAACTTCAAATAATGATAATTATTGATGAAGAGATGGCATGTAACAATTAAAAGATACAACAAGTTCAACTAAAGCATGGGAGCAAAACCCCCGAGAATCCCATGAAAAATCGCCAACAATGCTCTCTACATAGGCGACAGATTTGAATAGTGTATCGACGACCAACAATGGTCATTACTCCCTCGTCCGGTGGTGAAAAACCACTGGACCAGTCCCCAAAACTGCATATCAACATTGCGCACAAACAACTAGTAGGCGCCCCTATCATTTCTCCCCCAACTGTTGCAGAATTTAACAATGGTGGAAATGCCAATTTACCAAGAAATCGCCTGGGCACAACTAAAAGTCCTCTTCACATTCCTGGGTTAAATCTACTAATTCCAAGCCATGGAGATTGTTCACCTCCTCAAATACCTTTGACCCACCAAGTATCAAACAACTTCACCACCGGAATCGTCATCTCTGACCACAAGAACAAATCTTCTAAACTGCTGCTAGTCGCGCATGGGGACACAGGCATCCAAATGGGTCAACTACAATGCCAATCAACTCAAATTAATCTGGACATTGATCCCAAATCCTCAAACAACAACTACACTGACCCACTCGTCACAACTTTGCAAAAAATCATTTCTGCAGATTTTACTATGCCTTGTGTTCGACGAAATACCCAGGTCAGTTTTGATGTCAATTTTAATGAACAAATGAATGGTTGTGCTTCACAAAGTCAAATTGAGATTAGTCATCATGAGAAGTCATAACAACATTTAACAAAAGAGGGTGATCATAAGCAGTCACCTTCAGCATCAACAATGGTGCAGGAACATGTTGATCTTAGGAGTTCTGAGTACCAAGTTGTGCTCAACCAAGGTGAACTAACTGTGTTAAATGCTGTCAATGCTATTAACAATCCACAAAGCTATCCAAATCCTCTACCTCTCCGAAATCCAAATTAAAGGAAAGGTTCACAACCAGTAGGGTCACAGGATGACAATAATAAAAAAATCATATCCCACACATCCCATCAGCAACTCAATAGTATCCCTTCCACCTCTATACAAATCCAACCTAAGATCTCTGCCAATTTTGATCGGCCAATAAGAAAAACTAATCAACCAAACCAAGCCCCACAAATAACTGCTGCTAGTACATTACACCCAGACACTAACAAAAACCCACATCAACCTGCAGGAACCAAAGCACAAGTCAAAATACCACCAAACAACACTGAACCACCCCTCATACAATCACTCATTCTTATGCTACAAAAATCAGGGCCAGATTTGAAGCAAAAAGAACTCCTATTAATTTCATACCACCAAAGTTAACCACCAAATAAGGCATACCTGCAGTTGTTTTTAAAAAAGATGATTACATGAGTACTATGGCTACAAGGTGTAGGAACACTGTGGTTGGGAAGTTCTCTAACACGATGCCTAGAATGGAAGTAATTAGAAGAAGCTTTGTCAACCAAATAGAACTCATAGGAGGAGTTAAGATTGCTCACTTCAATTCTAAGACTGTCTACATTGATATAGACAATGAATATGATCATGCAATAGTGTGGAATAAGCAATTCATGTACATTCAAGGCCAAATTATGAAACTTGAAGCATGGACACCTCTCTTCAGTCCCAATGAAGACTCTCCTATTGTGCCAGTATGGATTATCATCCCCGAATTTCCATGGCATCTCTACTACATGGAAATTCTCACCCTATTACTATCTCATGTAGGTAAAGCCTTATTCTTTGATCTGGCTTCATTTCAAAAGACAAGGGGCAGTGTTGCTAAGGTGAAAATGCAGATTGACTTAACCAAGGATAGACTTCAACATGTTTGGTTGGGTTATGATGAAAACAAAGATAAAAATGGTGATGGTCAATGGTTGGAACTACAATATGAGAGAATTCCTAACTATTGCTCATATTGTAGACACCTTGAACACACAGCTCACGCATGCCCAGAAAAAGCTAGGCAAGAAGAAAAGCAGAAGAAGAAAGCAATTGCAATAACCAATGAACAAATTTAGCAGCAAGAGAAGACAACACAAGTTGTACATAACACCCAGAAACCACTGGAGCAACAAGAACTAACCACTCAGCAAATGTAGCCCCCTCAGTACCAACAACAGATCAAGCACACAAAATAAGCAGCACAACACAAGGAAGAAGTGCAGAATTCAAGGGCAAACCCATCACAGGAAGAATGGCAAACGTAGAAAAACAGGAAGTTCAAAGGAATTGTACATAATAACACCAAGAAGCAACAGACAATATACATCTCTAAAGGCCCTACTGTTCGGCACATTCAGAATTCACCAAAAGAGAGTGCACCACCCGCCAACAAGCAATCAGGTATTACTACTAACAATAATCCAGCCCCAATGGAGAAGAGTACTGATTCTGATGCCCAGAATCAACCCAAGATCCCTACTCTCCCAACTGGTTATGTTTCTGAAGAAATAAATAGAAGAAGGGAGGTTGGTAAGGAGGAAACATTGAACAAACATGATAGGGATCCAAAAAGAGGGGGGCTCCTCATATTTTGCATGAGTGTTTTAAGGCACAACTGATTGAACCTACATTGGACCATTCCCCTGCTACCACCAATGACAATGCCAATCAGGTTCCTTTGATTAATGCCACTTCAGAGGAAGAAGTTGAAGCTCAGTCAAAGAGAAATGCAATTGGAAACCACCAACATATGGAGTCAACTTTGAATTGGGTACATAAGAGTTTTTGGCACAAGTAGACAAGAGTTGAAGCAGTTGAATGTCACCATAAACCAGTCATGCTAGGAAATTCCTTCACAAACATATGAAGAATCTGAAATAAATAGAAAGCATAATGAAGTCAACTCTGACAAATCAATATGGAGTGATGAAGTTCAGTTACTGGCAACTCAAGAAAGAGTTAATGCTAGTTCAAAAAATAAGAAAAATAGGCAACAACCAGTTTTCCCAGTTAAGCATGATAAACCAGCTCAACTACAAGCTTTAAAAGATAGAAGTAAAGGGGCAAAAACCTTACAGATAGATCAGGACAATGAGGCACTCTCTTGCACACAAACTGGGCAGGTTTCCACCATATTTGAAGGTGCTTTGGTGAATGTTGTAGATGAGGATCCAGTTGGAGCGGCTAATTTAGGGTCCTTAGACGTTTTTGTGCAATCACATCTTCAGGCAGCTGGATACAACACCACTAATCTTAATGGAACAGTGATTACAAATTCATTGACTGCAGCAAAACCATGTTTGGAATCAATCTATGCATTACAATTCAGGAAGATGCACCAGACTGTTTGTGATGGAGAACAGAATGCTATGATTATGATGGAGACTAATGTGATGGAATCAGAACAATCACAACAACACATTGTACCACTACCAAAAGATTGTATGGCAGTAAGCCCTGTAGTTTCTATTTCTAAAACTAGACAGCCAATCCAACTGCAGATCAACATCCCATTGAAGACATATTTGCAAACATTACATGATTTAGTAACTCATAATATTGCACCTAACGACCTGGCTTTGATGGAACAACAACAACTAGAAGAGCAAGGAGATGATGAATCGACTATTGGGAATTCCAAGCAAGTGGCAAGGAAAGCTGATCTATCTCCTAGAACTAGTGCAAAGGGTGCTAAGACGACAAAGAGGCAGACTCAGAATAGAGAGCCACTACACCCAATAAGAATCTTGCCCAGTAGGGCAGCCTCACAGACTAAATGATGTTTAAGTCATTGATTTAGAACATTAGGTCTGTCAATACACAACAGGCTTTTCCTAGGGTAATTATTATGCAAAGGGAGCACAGTTTCTTTTTCATTGCACTACTGGAGCCCTTTTAAAAGGTAGGGCATATAGAAAGGTATAGAAGAAGATTGAACATGGACACTGCTTTTTCAAATTTGAATGGAAAGATATGGTTGTTCTTTGACTCTATGGTGAAATGGGAATTGATTATGGAGACAGATCAATATGTGACAGTAAAACTGTTTCATCAAGACATTAGCTACCATAATATGATGACTTTTGTGTACGCAAAGTGTTCATCTCTGGAAAGGTTGGAAATGTGGGATAATATGTATTACATGGCATATGATATGGAACTTCCTTGGTTAGTAGGAGGAGATTTCAATGTAGTATTACATGAAGATGACAAGATAGGTGGGTTACCAGTTTACCCTCCAGAATATGAGGATTTTGCATTCTATGTCAACTCTTGTGGGTTGTTTGAACAAGTCCATAAATTGAGTCCTTTTACATAGTGGAATGGAAGAACTAATGATATATGTATATTCAAGAGATTGGATAAGATTCTAGTCAATCTGCCATTTCAAAATATGCTGCCCTTAATAGAAGTGGAACACTTAATCAGAATTGGCTCAGATCATGCACCATTGTTTATAACCTGTGGAGATCAGAATTCTAATTTTGCCAAGCCTTTCAGATTCTTAAACTTATGGACAAAGCATGTTACATTTAAGAAGGTGGTGATATAGAATTGGGAGGCTGACTTCATAGGGGATCCATTTCTATTGTTCAAGCACAAATTAAAGAAAGTGAAAATGGCTTTATCTAAATGGACCAAGGAGACATTTGGTGATATTTTCAAACAGCTAGCAATACTGGAAGATATTGTAAAAGTAAAAGAGATGTTGTTTGAGGAGACCCTACTACTGAAAGTAGGATTGTTCTTCAAAAAGCTCAGGCAGAATTGAAGAAATATCTAAGTATAGAAGAGCAATACTGGAAGCAAAAAGCTGAGACCAAGAACATATTGCTAAGGCTGCAGTTGAATTCTATCAGAGGCAGTTCACTAAGGAAGGGGATCCTACTGATTTTTCTATTCTGAAGAATGTACCAAATATAGTGACACTAGAGCAGAACTTGGAATTGTGTAGATTTCCAATCCTAGAGGAAGTTAAGGCTGTAATTTTTGAGCTGAGTGGATAGTGCCAGTGGCCCAGATGGATTTACAGGATTATTCTATCAAGAATGTTGGGATGTAATTGGCTATGACATACATAATATGGTACTGCATTTCTATAGTGGGGCTACATTTCCAAATTCTATTACTTATACTAATTTGGTGCTACTACCAAAGAAAACAAGAGTGCAGATCTTCTAAGACCTAAGGCCAATAAGTTTGAGCAATTTTATCAACAAAATTCTTTCTACAGTTCTACATGATAGATTGGAAAAGATACTACCTTCACTAATATCACCTAATCAGTATGGATTTGTAAAAGGGAGGAGCATATTTGAGAACATCCTACTCACTCTGGAAATTGTTATTTTTAACCTCGGGTACGAGGGCCGACGTAAGTCAGCCACGAAGTCTGCCAAGATTTGAGACTTGATGGCGGTTTGAGATCGATATTCAATATCATACCCGCTGATTTCTACGGCCCATTTGGCCAATCGACCCGGAAGCTCGGGTTTATGCAAAACATTTCGAAGAGGATAAGTTGTTATGACACATATTGGATGACATTGGAAATACCGTTTTAGTTTCCTAGAGGCGCTTATTAAAGCAAGCGCTAATTTTCCTGGATATCTAGTTTTGGCCGCACCCAAGGTTCGACTAACATAATAGATAGGGAATTGCATACGTGGTTCTTCTCGGACCAGGACTCTACTTACCGATATCTCCGAGACTACCAAGTACAGGTAAAATTGTTCGTCCACTTTCGGGGTGTGAAGCAGCGGCGGGCTCGATAAATACCGCTTTAGTTCCTCTAAGGCCTACTGGCATTTTGGAGTCCATGCAAAATTGCTCTTCTTCTTAAGCAGCGAGAAGAATCGGTGGCTCATATCTGAGGATGTCGAAATGAATCATCCTAGGGCAGTTATTCACCTCGTCAGCCTCTACACGATCGGATATCATCGATAGCTTTGATTTTATCGGGGTTGATCTCGATTCCCTGGTTGGACACCATGAAACCAAGAAACTTGCCTGAGCCAACACCGAATGCACACTTTTTAGGGTTGAGCTTCATATTGTACTTCCTTAATATATCGAAAGTTTCCTGCAAATGCTTTAAATGGTCCTCTACTCGAAGGGATTTAATTAACATGTCATCAATATAAACTTCCATTGATTTTCCTATTTGTACTTTGAACATTTGGTTTACTAGGCGTTGATAAGTTGCACCAGTATTTTTTAGACCGAATGGCATTACATTATAACAGTAGGTACCGTACTTAGTGATAAACGAGGTCTTTTACTGATCCTCCGGGTTCATCTGTATCTGGTTGTACCCGGAATAGGCATTGAGAAAACTGAGAATCTCGTGGCCGGCTGTGGCATCGATCATACGATCGATATTTGGAAAAGGAAAAGAATCCTTGGGGCATGCTTTATTCAGGTCTTTATAATCTATACACATTCTAAGTTTGTTTCCCTTCTTAGGGACTACCACTATGTTTGCTAACCATTCGGGGTACTTTACTTCCCGAATGGATCCTATTTTGAGAAGTTTGGTTACCTCGTCCTTGATGAAGGCATGTTTAACCTCGGACTGGGGCCTTCTTTTTTGCTTTACCGGGCGGAATTTAGGGTCCAGGCTTAGTTTGTGAGTGGTAACTTCTGGTGGAATCCCTGTCATATCGAGATGGAACCAAGCAAAGCAATCCATGTTAGCTTTAAGGAAATGAATAAGTTTTTTCCTGAGCTCGGGGGTTAGCCCAGTGCCCAGGTATACCTTTCGTTCGGGTTGATGCTTGGCTAGTGTGATTTCTTCCAACTCTTCGACCGTTGACTTAGTGGCATTGGAGTCATCGGGAACTAATAAGGATCGAGGTATCCAGTAGTCATCATCTTCGTCGATCCCTTGCTCCTGCAATTGGGTCGAGGCCGGTATCTGTGGTTGCTATTTGGCCTCCTGTTTTCCCTTCGATCTTTTCGTTGATGAGAGTGCCGATACTGGTATCACTTCATCGATTGAAAATATTTCCTTGGCGTTGGGTTGCTCCCCATACACTATTTTGACTCCCTCCGACGTCGGGAACTTTAGAACTTGGTGAAGGGTCGAGGGCACTGCCCTTATGTTATGGATCCATGGCCTTCCAAGCAGGGCGTTGTACCTCATGTCACCATCGATCACATGGAACTTTGTTTCTTGAATGATCCCGCCCACGTTCATTGGAAAAGTAATTTCACCCTTGGTGGTTTCGCTTGCCATGTTGAAGTTGTTAAGTACTCTGGCTGCAGGCACGATTTGATCTTGTAGGCCGAGCTGTTCTATAACCCTCGACCGAATAATGTTGGCCGAGCTACCTGAATCAATCAAAACATATTTAACTTGAATTTTATTCATAAGAACAGATATTACCAGTGCATCGTTATGGGGTTATAATATCCCCTCTGTATCCTCGTCACTGAAAGATAAGGTCCCCTCCAGTACGTAGTCTCGAGTTCACTTTTCCCTCATGATCGACACCTTGGTGCGTTTGAATACGGGCCACTGAGGAATATCGAGCCCTCCAACAATCATGTGGATCACGTGCTGCGGCTCTTCTTGCTCATTCTGTATGTTTGAATCTCTGTTCTTGAAATGGTTTTTAGCTCGATCGCTTAAGAATTCTCGAAGATGCCTTTCGTTGAACAAACGGGCTACCTCCTCCCTCAGCTGTCTGCAATCTTCTATTCTATGACCGCGTATGACATGATATTTGCACATTTGATTAGGATTTCTCTAGGCCGGATCAGTCTGTAGAGGTAGGGGCCACCTGGTGTCTTTGATGCGCCCAATGGCTGATACAATAGCTGATGCATCAATGTTGAAGTTGTATTCCGATTGTCGTGGTACTTCTTTAGGTTCGACATTTTTGTCGAAAACTCTTTTACTCATGAGCCCTCGAGAGCTCTGTCCTCGATCATTTCTTCTATCAGTTCGACTGAGGTTGCGTCCAGGCCCGCTGTTTCTCCAATCTCCACCGTAATATCGATCTCTGTTTGACCGTGGTTCCCGGTCAATATCCCTTTTAACTCTATCGATGGTCCTGTTTGGATAAGCGGACCTGGAAGGAGTCCCCAACTGGTCAAACTCGACCCTAATCTTTGACTGGTACCGATTATGCACGTCGGCCCACGTTACAGCTGGATATTCGATCAAGTTCTACTTCAACTATTGTGAGGCTACCGAACTTCGTATGTTTAGGCCTTGAGGGAAAGCCTGAACGGCCCAATCGTCGGCGACTATGGGCAGATCCATGCACTCCATTTGGAACCAAGATACGAACTCTTTGAGCATCTCGTTGTCTTTTTTTGTTTTACTTTGAAGAGGTCCGACTTTCTAGTCTCGACCTTTATCGCTCCGGCGTGCGCTTTGACGAAGGTATCTGCGAGCATGGCAAAAGAATCAATGAAGTTAGGTGGTAAATTATGGTACCATATCATTGCCCCCTTTGATAAAGTTTCTCTGAATTTCTTCAGCAGTACAGACTCAATCTCATCGTCCTCTAGGTCGTTCCCCCTTATTGCGCATGTGTAATAAGTGGCATGCTCGTTGGGGTTGGTAGTTCCATTATACTTGGGAATTTCTGGCATGCGGAATTTTTTCGGAATGGGCTTAGGAGCTGCGCTCGGGGGGAATAGCTTTTGTACGAACTTCTTTGAATCCAAACCCTTCAAAATCGGTAGTGTTCCCAGAATTTGATTAACTCGGGAGTTATATGTTTCCATTTTTTTGTCATTCGCTTCAATCTTCTTCTCCCCCGATTCGATTTGCTTAGTCAGCTCCTCGAATATTTTCAAGATAGCGGGTTCGGTTCCTGACTCATTCCCATTTGACCTCCCCAGTGCTGGTTCGGCCCTGTGAATAATTTCCTGTGATGGCTCGGGTTCGACCCTACTCGGCGCGTGGTTTTGATTTTGAAGTTGCGTTATTGCAGCTTGTTGAGCCTACAACATTTCGAATATTATTCGAAGGCTGATTCCGCCTTCTTCGCCGCCCTGTGAGTTCTGACCGGCTGATCGAACGCTTTTGCGGATGCTGTTTTCGGGGTCGACACCCAGATTTGCGTTCAGGGCAACATGGGAACTAACATCGATGGGGTTTGTAACTGGTACTCCCTCGGGGTCAATTGGAAGCACTTCGTTTCCTGGGGCGGCTACGTTGTCGTTTTCGCCATGAAAACCAAGGCCGTTGTCGATGTGTGTGGGTACTGCTTGAGAGTTTGACATGTTGATCCTGAAATAAAAAATGCTTACAAGAACAAGTGTAAAGCAGTGTGTGTTATGAAAATTAACACCAGGCAATCACTATTGTCCTTAGCCCCACGGTGGGCGCCAAATTGTTTACCCTAAAAGCAGATAACAATTGAATTTATATGTGGTTTTAAGGATACGTGATTTTACTTAACATAAACTGAGAAAATATGCAAACTGATATTGAAATTGACTATAAAGAAAAATAAAAGCAAACCAAATGAGATATGTAGCTTGGGCCCTCGAACCAAATGAAACAACAAAGAAAATATAAGCGAAGTAATATAGTATTGAGAACCTTGAGAAAAGAATATTATATTGCTTTTTTTACTGTCTGAGCCCCTTTTACAAATGATCAGACCCCCTTTATATAATAGTGGAGTCCTACTCTTGATACAATTCTAAATATAGTAAGGACTCTCGTGATGAGCTAATTAATCGGCCTCTTCTTGATACATGTCATGATTTCCGCCGAGATTCTCTCTCTAATTGCGGCTGTAACGACTTTTTGTTTCTTGACTCGATCTTGATCCTCGCCGATCTTGATCTTGGCTGATCTCGATCTTAATCGGTCTCTGGGTCTTCGAGCTTGATCTTGACCGACCTCGATCTTGATCAGTCTCTGGGTCTCGAGCTCGACAATATATTCTTTGTACCATGGCTCGATATTACAATGATGAACCTTGAACCATCATGTTTCAATCTCGATTAATCATACGAAAGGTAAAACTCGGTTTCGACCGTATACACAAAACTAGTAATCGTATTCTTTTATGGATTCGTGCTCTTTTACGTAACGGAGGAGGAGAGGAGGAGAAATGAGAAAGAATAAGAAGAAGAGTTGGGGAACAAGCAGGAAATGGAAGGGTATAAAAGTTAATTGCCATATATATTGTAAATAAAAGGAGCTTATTTTTTTTTATAAAAGGTTGTAAAACAGAGTCAGGGGACAAATATTAAATATCATGCTCACGTAATTTCTGGTAGGTTGAATTACCCTGTGGTATAAGCCCAAAATGTGAGGTCGGTGTAGATTTTGACTTATGTTTGGCGATTGTAAATCAATTATCTAAATTAGGCAAACGAGTAAGTTGAGAAATTCTAAATTCTAAACTGTGCTAATAACAATTAAACCTTCTTTTTTCCTTAAAAAAATCGAGAAAAATATGAGATTTATTATTTTGTAAGTGAAACAAAATTTGTTTTCATTGTCAGACTATTGAAATTGAATATATGCCCTCCCGCAGTCAAATCATTTGCAAATTAACTTTTGCTCGACACTTTGTTGATATTTTCCTTAAACCAAACAATTAGATCTATCCTTCTACTGTCTTCTTCGAGCGATTGGACTCTAGTAACTCAGTTTTCTTCCCCAATTGCATTGACAAGGTTAGTTGGACTTCTACCTAGTTTGCAATTTTAATTTATGTTGTCCAATTGCTTGTACACTAGACAAACTTTGAGTATTGGAGCACAAAAAGAATATAGAGGATTAAGGCGTAGTAGTAGCTGTCTTAATCACTTCTAAATTTTGTAATTCTATCAAACACTTTCCTCACTTTATGACTTTTTGCTACAGGGAATCACCCTTGGGGGATTGGGTTTTCCTTTTTCGGACGGCAGTGGTATCTCCAATCAAGACTTGAATTGTAATCGTGAAAAAGAGAACCACTGTTGTTTCTTTAGGTTTGTAATCGTGAGCTCTTTCTGTGGAAGAAAACGTTTCCAGTAGAAATGTTTTACTACTATATCATCTTCTGCATATTTTCCGGTGTATGTTTGGTGACATATGCAAGATGTAAGATAGGGTATGAGAATAGTTCCGTTATGATTTTTAGTATAAAAGATTGAAAATATTTCTGGTCCGATCCTTCGCGGACCCCGCGCATAGCAGGAGCTTAGTGCGCTGCCCTACCTGTCGGTTAAAGCAAGTGTGATGGGATAAGATTGCAAGTGATGTGGAGTAAGACTTGTGATATTTGTGAAGGAAATGACTTGTGCTTATTGGTAAAGGAAGTCATTTCTCCCTTTTGGCAAAAGATGTTTTCTTTTGTGTTAACCAACTACTCTAAAATTATTCATCCTTGAAAATATTATCCAGCCATCACCAAACATATAATATTCTCTAGTTTCTTTCTTTGTTTGATCATCCAGTTTTACTATTGGCATTTTTGTTATCTTCTGAGGTTTCAGAGGAGGGTGTTTTTTGATGCTTGGTAATCAGCTGAGCAAATGGGCCCTATATATTACATCCTTATTGCATTGCCTTGCACCTTTGGTGCCATAGCGCTGGCACTTGTGCACATATACAGGCACCTTTTGAATTACACTGAGCCAACTTATCAAAGATACATTGTCCGGATCATCTTTATGGTTCCTGTAAGTGTTTCCTGACTCTTAGTCTTCTCCTCAATCTCTCCATTAATGTAATATTTTCTTTGATAAGTACCTTTAAAATTAAAAAAAAGTAGCTTTGAAATTAGTATGTTTATGTAGTTTGAGATTATGTAACTTCTTCTCAATCTCACCTTTAAAGTTATACATTTATGTAGTCTTTAGCATTATGCAACTGTAGACTACTTTCTTTTTCTTTATTATTCAGTCTGCTATGATATGCTAAAGATACTGGTGGAATTTAGTAATTGAAGTTGTTGCTTGACTTGGGGCTCCATATAATTTATACGACAAGTATTCTAGTTTAATTCCCACACGAATTAATCTTTAGCAAATGGACTCACATATTCTTGAGCTTTATCTTTGCCTCTATGCTTGTTTGATGCACCTCATTAATCAGAACATGTCTTTTGCCTTTGAGATTCATCACTTATAATGATGCACCATTATATGTCAGAAGGCCATTTGTATACTATAACTATTTTGCTTTGTGCCAAATTCACTGAGCACTCAGGTCAGTTGAAGATTTTGGGCCAAAAATCAGTGTTAAGCTTGTGAAGTTTTTGGTAATTAAACTTTTTTATTAATCACCAAGTAGTAAATTACAAAACTTAGCTGTGGCTGCCTCAGACAGCTATTTAGGAATGAACTACCAGACTCCACTATGCCTTTACTGAGAAGTAAGAAGCACACCTCCTAGGGAGGGTTTCTCTACTTTTCAAGCAAGGTACAAAATACTAGAAAACAGCTAAAACTTGTGAAGTTATGTGCTATGCAAGTGGATAATCATTTAGGTTCTTGAGCATTCATATAGACTGCAATAAGCTTGAGAGATAAAAAGTCCCAATTAGAATAAGCAACTTGTTGTACTTTTACAATTATAGAAAGGGGTACACCTTGGGTCCGGGTGCGTCAGGCCTTCAACTAACAAGAAAGTGTTAACATATCCTATTTAGTAGGTCAGTACCTGGCGTCCAATCTGGGGCAAGGAAGTTCTTGGGGCACTTAAAGCTAGGACTACAAATTTGATTTTGAAATGTAATAGTGCATGGCTGATATACTGTGAACTGTGATGATTGTGTTCCTGAGTAGCATGTTTAGAGTCACTCCTTTGAGTTTTGGTGATCTTGACACTATGGTCAAATGGGACAAATTTCTCCTTCATCTCATGCTAAAGGGCCTAATTTGGCTGCATATGTGAAGTAAGGGACGACTAGATTTCATTATTTTTAAATGTATGCAAGTCCAAAAGCAGGGACAGAGTTAAACTTTTTTATTCTTATTATGTTACTTTGGATGGTAACAGTTGATTGATGTTACTAGTTTTTGATGTAATGAAAGACTTTCTGTGTGGAAAATGTCTTTATAGAAAAGAATATTTTACCTCTTATTATGGTATATTAGAACTTAATGGGCTACGTTGTAACACTCAATATCTAAACGGGGTTGACTTAACTTAAAGTAATTGAAGTTTGGAATTACTTAAAAGTCAATGTTTTCCTCTTAGCCAGTTTGCAAGAAAGTTTTTTCTTCTTTCAAATTGTAAAAAGTTATATCACTAAAAATAAAACAAAACTGGAGCCAATTTTCTCGGAACGAACCCAATAAAAAGTCCTCCTAAAAGCAGATTTAATCACTCAATTAGGACGAAAACAAACTAAACATGCCAAACCAAACTAGACGGTCTTTTAATCCAACCGCCAACGCCACCTTAAAAGATCATGTCAAATTTAAGTACGCCGTTCAATCTGAAACTGGTGTAGTTTTATATTGATTCAAAAAATTAAGAAAAAACCTTTGATATGGGGCAGTTGGTACAACTTTGAAGTCAAAAATGGAAGTTATACAATTAAATTCGAAAAGTATGCAGAAGATGTGGATGATTGTGATAATTATTCAAAAGATTATGACAGGATGAAGAATTAGCATTGCCACAGGGTTTGCTGATTCAACGTATTTGTGAGAAAGTACGGGAGAAAATATGTTATTGATATTGGATAATAAATACAATCCAAGAGGTCCCTATTTATAGCTATACACTACAAGGAGATATTACTCCTCTTCTAATGTGGGACAAGAACTATACATATCTGTAAACTAACACTCTCCCTCAAGCCGGTGCATACACATCATATGTACCGAGCTTGTTACACATGTAGCTAATACGAGAACCAGTAAGAGACTTAGTGAAAATATCTGCTAGTTGATCATTCGACTTTACAAACTTTGTAACAATATCTCCTGAAAGTATTTTTTCTCTGACAAAGTGACAGTCGATCTCAATGTGTTTAGTCCTCTCATGGAACACCAGATTTGTCGCAATATGAAGAGCAGCTTGGTTATCACACACTAGTTCCATCTTGCTGATTTCTCTGAACTTTAACTCCTTGAGCAACTGCTTGACCCAAACTAACTCACACGTCGCCATAGCCATGGCCCGATATTCGGCTTCGGCGCTAGATCGAGCAACTACATTCTGTTTCTTGCTCTTCCACGAGACCAAATTACCTCCTACTAGAACACAATATCCAGAAGTAGAACGTCTGTCAAAAGGTGATCTTGCCCAATCAGCATCTGTGTACCCAACAATCTGCTCGTGGCCTCGATCCTCGAATAGTAATCCTTTGCCTGGAGCTGACTTTATATACCGAACAACTGTATCCCAGTGACTATCACAGGGAGAATCCATAAACTGACTTACAACACTCACCGGAAAAAAAAAGTCAAGTCTAGTCACTGTGAGGTAATTCAATTTTTCAACTAACCTCCTATATCTCGTAGGGTCTCTAAGAGGCTCCCCCCTGTCCAGGCAGAACCATCCTGATCATTGCCAGTAATAACAATATCATCAACATAAACCACTAGATAAATACACAGATTAAGAGCATAATGCCGATAAAACACAGAGTGATCAACCTCACTACGAGTCATGCCGAACTCCTGATGTGATTCTTCGAGTTAACAAAGAACCAACCTACCAGGATCAAGATCTTGAAACGAAAACGTGGTTTTGCGGGCCAATTTCAAAAAACAACGTATCTCAAGTTTTACGACTCAGAATCTGATGATTCAAACACGAGGTGAAAAATGACGATCTGAACTATAAGAAAGACTATTTACTCTTTCCAAACAAGTAAATATTTATACTGTACCGGTTCAAGGAAAGTTATGATTCTATGATATCAAAAAAACGAATTTAGATCAAGAAACGTGTTCTTGAATGATCAAGAACCTATGTTACTCGGACTCTTCAAAAATGTTGTTGGGTGCGTGTCGGATCCTCCAAATTTAGTGCATTTTTGTAGGATCCGACACGGGTGCGGCAACACTTTTGGAGAGTCCGAGCAACATAGTCAAGAACTATAAAATTCCTAAAGTCACCACTTGGAATCAATTAACGTGATAAAGAAACATCACACGCAATTGAAAACAAGATAAAGACTATCACCATCTTGCTTGGAACCAAAAACAAGGATAAAGAAGACAAAATAGAGAAAAATACTCTATTGTAAAACTAGGGCAAGCCTCAAAAACGTCAATTTCATTCTACAAGGCAAGAGAACCCTTTATATAGGCCTAAAGTCTCTTCTTTGATGACTACAATTCCTATTCTAATAAGGAAATAAAATAATTAAAGACAAGGAAAGTAAAATCCATATTCTACAAGGAAAAGAAACTAGAATCCTACTAAAAGAAAAATCCTTATTCTAAAAGGAATAAACTAAATCCTATTTTAAGAAGGAAAGGGTCTTGGCTTCTTGAAATCAATCTTGGGCTTCTTGGACTTCTTGTGCTTCTTGAAAATACGTCCATATATTTGAACCTGAGCTCTAAAACATGATCTTGGCCAAAATTAATAAAATTTAACATAGATTCTTCTTTTACATCATTCTTCCCTGGTTGAAAAAGACTCGTCTTCGAATCTAAAGGCTCCACAAATGGCACAAGCTTGGCAACTTCCATACTTTAGTTGAACTCATATTCACCCGGCTCTAAGTTGCATTTTTCTAACTTGTCAAAAAGCTTTATCGTGTTGTAACAAAGCTTAGCATGTGGCCGAACTAAATCCCACTTTCTCAATAGTAACTTTGTACCAATATTGCTGCAATGAATCCTCTTAAATTGATTTTTAAACACTAATCCACAATCATAAGTTATATTCTTTTAATCTTCAGAAATCTTGAACTTCTCCATGTCAATGTGGTGCTTATGGGATATGCCAAGAAAATTCGATTTAGCATCATAAAAGCCCATAGAAGAATCAAATTCAAGTACCTTTGGATCAAGCTTGGAGATCGAAGTATATCTTCTTGAGAATTCATCAGCAACAACGCTCTCATATTTAACTAGATCATGACCATTGATGGAATTTGTGTTGAGATCTCTTACATATTCTTGAATATATTCATCCTTTGGGGGCAAGAAAAAAATTGGAACAAAATATGAACTCAAACCCTCCATTATGGACTCCTTTTTAAGCAACCCTTCCTGTTGTGTTTGCAAAATTTCATGGACTTCTAGATTAATGCAATATGTTGCCTCGTTTGGAAGGATAGAATCAACAATCAAATTAATATTATATTGAGGATCTCTATTAGGTGAAAAGTTAAGCTCACATATGGGATGCTCCAACGGATCATCATCAAACTTCGGAGGTAAATCCTCAACTTGTGGATCTAGTGCATGCTCCTCCTCCTTGTGCTCTTCCGTAGTAATACCAACATTCAAAGACTTTTCTCCATTGATTGGACCAATTATTTGTAATTTGTTCAGAAAAGAATCATCATTGAGCTGGTACTAAAATAATCTTACGTCCATTCTCTGTAAAAGAATAGGTATTAAGGTCTTCATCATATTTAGCACACCTATCATACACCCATGGTCTTCTAAGTAATAAGTGACAAGCATCCATATTCACTACGTCACACCAAATCTTGTCTTTATAGATCTTACCAATAGAAAAAGATACTAGGCATTGACGAGTTACCTTTAAACCATCATCATTTCAACTTCAATGCTGTAAGGATATGGATGAAGCTTGGTAAGTGGGAAAACATCGACAGAGAATGGAACTTGATTCTGGATAGCTAAAGCAGAGAGCCAAAGACTACCATCTGTAACTGCCTTTTAGTAGGTGGATTTCATTCCATAAGTTAATTACCCTGTGAATAATGGTCATTGGAGTGATGCAAGATGTAAGAACTGCATCCCCCAAAAACGCAACGAAGCATGGGATTGTATGAGTAGGGTACGAGCAGTTTCAATAAGATGTCTATTCTTTCTTTCAGCTACCCCATTTTGTTGAGATGTGTACGGACAAGATGTTTGATGAATAATCCCATGAGATTTCATAAACTGCTGAAATGGGGAAGACAAATACTCTCGGGCATTATCACTACGAAATGTGCGAATAGAAACCCCAAATTGATTTTGAATTTCAGCGTGGAAGGTCTGGAAAATAGAAAACAGCTCAGATCGATTTTTTATCAAAAATATCCAAGTGCACCTGGAATAATCATCAATGAAACTGACAAAGTAGCGGAATCCCAAGGTGGAACTGACTCGACTAGGACCCCAAACATCTGAATGGACTAAAGTAAAAGGTGACTCTGCTCGATTATCAAGACGCCGAGGGAAATGAGAGCGGGTATGCTTACTGAGCTGACATGACTCACACTCTAGAGCTGACAAGTGAGATAAACTAGATACCATTTTCTGAAGTTTTGACAAACTGGGATGTCCCAATCGTTTATGTAATAAATCTGGTGAATCAGTAACAAGACAAGTTGTAGAAGGAAGACAAGATGTGAGTGCATGTGATTTAGCAAGGATAAGGTAATAAAGTTCATTTGATTCACGCCCGGTACCAATGATCCGCCCCATACTGCGTACCTGTATAAAAACATGGTTGTGAGAAGGCACGGGAGAAAATATGTTATTGATATTGGATGATAAATACAATACAAGAGGTCCCTATTTATAGCTATACAGTACAAGGAGATATTACTCCTTTTCCAATGTGGGACAAGACAACACTATACATATCTGTAAACTAACACTCCCCCTCAAGCCGGTGCATACAAGCTTGTTACACATGTAACTAATACGAGAACCAGTAAGAGACTTAGTGAAAATATCTGCTAGTTAATCATTCGATTTTACAAACTTTGTAACAATATCTCCTGAAAGTATTTTTTCTCTGACAAAGTGACAGTCGATCTCAATGTGTTTAGTCCTCTCATGGAACACCGGATTTGACGCAATATGAAGAGCAGCTTGGTTATCACACACTAGTTCCATCTTGCTGATTTCTCCGAACTTTAACTCCTTGAGCAACTGCTTGACCTAAGCTAACTCACACGTCGCCATAGCTATGGCTCGATATTCGGCTTCGGCGCTAGATCGAGCAACTACATTCTGTTTCTTGCTCTTCCACGAGACCAAATTACCTCCTACTAGAACACAATATCCAGACGTAGAACGTCTATCAAAAGGTGATCCTGCCCAATCAGCATCTGTGTACCCAACAATCTGCTCGTGGCCTCGATCCTCGAATAGTAATCCTTTGCCTGGAGCTGACTTTATATACCGAAGAATGCGAACAACTGCATCCCAGTGACTATCACAGGGAGAATCCATAAACTGACTTACAATACTCACCAGAAAAGAAATTTCAGGTCTAGTCACTGTGAGGTAATTCAATTTGCCAACCAACCTCCTATATCTCGTAGGGTCTCTAAGAGACTCCCCTGTCCAGGCAGAAGCTTAGCATTCGGATCCATAGGAGAGTCAACAGGTCTGCAACCCATCATTCCAGTCTTCTCAAGAATGTCTAAAGCATACTACCGCTGTGAAATAATAATATCTGAGTTAGACTGAGCGACCTCAATACCTAGAAAATACTTCAATCTGCCCAGATCCTTAGTTTGGAAGTGCGAAAGAGATGTTGCTTCAGATTAGTAATACCATTCTGATCATTACCAGTAATAACAATATCATCAACATAAACCATTAGATAAATACACAAATTAGGAGCAGAATGCCGATAAAACACAGAGTGATCAGCCTCACTACGAGTCATGCCGAACTCCTGAATAATTGTGCTAAACTTACCAAACCAAGCTCGAGGGGACTGTTTCAAACCATATAGTGACCTGCGCAATTTGCACACACAACCATTAAACTCCCCCTGAGCAACAAAACCAGGTGGTTGCTCCATATAAACTTCTTCCTCAAGATCACCGTGGAGAAAAGCATTCTTAATGTCTAACTGATAAAGAAGCCAATGACGTACAACAGCCATGGACAAAAAGAGACGAACATATGCTACTTTAGCCACGGGAGAGAAAGTATCACTATAATCAAGCCCAAAAATCTGAGTATATCCTTTTGCAACAAGACGAGCCTTAAGCCGATCAACCTAGCCATCCGGGCCGACTTTGACTGCATAAACCCAACGACAACCAACAGTAGACTTACCTGCAGGAAGAGGAACAAGCTCTCAAGTGTCACTCACATGTAAAGCAGACATCTCGTCAATCATAGCATGTCGCCATCCTAGATGAGATAGTGCCTCACCTGTAGACTTAGGGATAGAAACAGTGGACAAAGAAGATATAAAAGCATAAATGAGTTGACGACAGACGATGATAACTTAAACCGACATAGTGGGATTAGGATTAAGTATGGATCGTACACCTTTGCGGAGTGCAATTGGTTGACTAAGAGGAGACAAGTCCGCAGTAGGTGCAGAATCTGATGCGGGACGTGAATCACCTGGGCCTGATGCTGGATGTGGACGACGATGATAAGTCAAGAGTGGTGGAGCTGCAGAAGGTTGAACTTTATTATGTGGAGGAACTGGAGCTATAGGTGGTGGAGCTACAACCAGAGCTGTAGGTGGTGGAACTGGAGCTATAGGTGGTGGAGCTACAATTGGAGCTATAGGTGGTGGAGCTATAACTGGAGCTGTAGGTGGTGGAGCTGGAGTGACTGAATGTCCAAAAGATGAAACTGGTAGTACCTCAGAAATATCTAAGTGATGACCTGAACCTGTGAAGTATGATTGGGTTTCAAAGAAGGTAACATCAGCGGACATAAGGTACCGCTGGAGGTCAGGAGAGTAGCATCAATACCCCTTTTGTGTTCTCGAGAAACCCAGAAATACGCACTTAAGAGCACGAGGAGCTGACTTATCTGTTCCTGGAGTAAGGTTATGGACAAAACAAGTGCTTTCAAAGATATGGGGCGGAAGAGAGAACAAAGGTAAGTGGGAAAACATGACAGAGAATGGAACTTGGTTCTGGATTGCTGAAGATGACATACGATTAATAAGATAGCAAGATGTAAGAACTGTATCCCCCAAAAACGCAATGAAGCATAAAATTGTATGAGTAGGGTACGAGCAGTTTCAATAAGATGTCTATTCTTTCTTTCAGCTACCCCATTTTGTTGAGATGTGTACGGACAAGATGTTTGATGAATAATCCCATGAGATTTCATAAACTGCTGAAATGGAGAAGACAAATACTCTCGGGCATTATCACTATGAAATGTGCGAATAGAAACCCCAAATTGATTTTGAATTTCAGCGTGGAAGGTCTGGAAAATAGAAAACACCTCAGATCGATTTTTTATCAAAAATATCCAAGTGCACCTGGAATAATCATCAATGAAACTGACAAAGTAGCGGAATCCCAAGGTGGAACTGACCCGACTAAGACCCCAAACATCTGAATGGACTAAAGTAAAAGGTGACTCTGCTCGATTATCAAGACGCCGAGGGAAATGGGAGCGGGTATGCTTACCGAGCTGACATGACTCACACTCTAGAGCTGACAAGTGAGATAAACCAGATACCATTTTCTGAAGTTTTGACAAACTGGGATGTCCCAACCGTTTATGTAATAAATCTGGTGAATCAGTAACAGGACAAGTTGTAGAAGGAAGACAAGATGTGAGTCCATGTGATTTAGCAAGGATAAGGTAATAAAGTCCGTTTGATTCACGCCCGGTACCAATGATCCGCCCCGTACTGCGTTCCTGTATAAAAACATGGTCATCAAGAAATAAAACAGCGCATTTAAGTGATTTGGCTAAGCGACTAACAACTATGAGATTAAAAGGACTATTGGGAACATAAAGGACTGAATCTAATGGTAAGGAAGGAAGTGGGCTTGCTTGACCTATTGCAGTTGCCATGGTTTGAGACCCATTGGCCATTGTGACTTTTGGAACAGATTGAGAATACGAAATAGTAGTGAAAAGAGATTTGTTACCAGAAATATGGTCTGATGCACCTGAATCAATGACCCAAGACTGAGATGATGAAGATTGGGAGAAACAAGTCACGCTATTACCTGTTTGAACAACAGAAGCTATCTCAGAAGATGTCTGCTTACATGCTTTATAGTGAAGGAACTCAATATACTCTGCTAAAGAAACCATCCGACTATTCAAAGCATCGGTTCCCATGTCGCTACAATTTGTTGTAGTAGGGTTAACTTGAAATAGTGGAAATAAGTAACTCCTGTGAGAAAACTGAAGAAATAGCTTGAAAAACACTGTTTACAGCAGGAAAACAGAAAATTGTTCTGTGTCGGAAACACTTTTCACGCCGGAAACACTGTAGCTCGCCGGAAAATTCCAAAGTTGTCGGAATTTGTCGTAACCAGGATGGATAGACTCGGAATTCCTTTGCGAGCAAGCTGTCCTGAAGAAATGTTTTCAAAAAATGGCCGGAAAGGTCACTGTTCACGCCGGAAAAATATTAAAGTGGTCGGAATTTGATTTGAATTAGATGGGTAGGCTCGGAATTTTAAGGAGAGCACACTGTCCTGAAGAAGCTTCGCGAAAAAATTGCCGGAACCCTCGCCGGAAAAGTTGTTGCCGGCGCGTGGAGGAGCGTGGCGGCTTTTCCGCCGGATAAAATTTCAGAGGTTGGTCGTCGGAGGGTGATCTACCTCGTGGTGGTGTTGGTTTTAGCACAACACCGACAGAAAGTGACTTTCACTTAGACAAGCCTTAGGTCACCGGAAAAATTACACGATGGCTAAGTTCTTTCTTCCCGGTTAACGTTGGAATGACGCACAACGATCTTTTCTCATTAATGCTCTGATACTATGTGAGAAAGAACGAGAGAAAATATGTTATTGATATTGGATGATAAATACAATACAAGAGGTCCCTATTTATAGCTATACACTACAAGGAGATATTACTCCTCTTCCAATGTGGGACAAGACAACACTATACATATCTGTAAACTAACAATGGTCATCAAGAAATAAAATAGCGCATTTAAGTGATTTGGCTAAGCGACTAACAGCTATGAGATTAAAAGGACTATTGGGAACATAAAGGACTGAATCTAAAGGTAAGGAAGGAAGTGGGCTTGCTTGACCTATTGCAGTTGCCATTGTTTGAGACCCATTGGCCATTGTGACTTTTGGAAGAGATTGAGAATACGAAATAGTAGTGAAAAGAGATTTGTTACCAGAAATATGATCTGATGCACCTGAATCAATGACCCAAGATTGAGAGGATGAAGATTGGGAGAAACAAGTCACGCTATTACCTGTTTGAACAACAGAAGCTATCTCAGAAGTCGCTACAATTTGTAGTAGTAGGGTTAACTTGAAATAGTAGAAATAAGTAACTCCTGTGAAAATATTGAAGAAAAAGCTTGAAAAACACTGTTTACAGCAGGAAAACAGATCATTGTTCTGCGCCGGAAACACTGTTCACGCTGGAAACACTGTAGCTCGCCGAAATCTACTATAGCTGACGGAAAACTCAAAGTGGTCGGAATGAAACAAAACCAGTGAGGGTAGGATCGGAATTACCAGGCGATCCTAATGTTCAACCGGAACTTTTTCAAAATCTGGCCGGAACAGTGCTCACGCGCCGGCGCGTGGGTCATATTTCGCCGGAATTTTTTTTCTTTTCCAAGCGCGTGAGGGCGCGTGGACGTGTGTTTTCAGGTGGGGTTGACTGGGGTTTGGTCGCCGGAGCCTGAGGAGTCTTGTGGTGGTGTTGGTTTTTGCCCAACACCTACAGAAAGTGATTTGCTTACGGACAACCTTCTAAGTCGCCGGAAAATTGCACGGCGAAGATGTCTTTCTTCCCGGAAGTCGCTGGAATGATGCACAACGACGGGTTTCTCACTAATGCTCTGATACCATGTGAGAAAGCACGGGAGAAAATATGTTATTGATATTGGATAATAAATACAATACAAGGAGATATATCTGCTCTTCCAATGTGGGACAAAACTACACTATACATATCTGTAAACTAACAGTATTGACCTTAGATGCAGTTCATTTCTTATATTGTCTTTGGCTTGGAATAGAAGAAAGAATGGCTACATGGTATACAACAACAACAAAAACCACCCAGAAGAATCCCACTAGTGGGGTCTGGGGAGGGTAGAGTGTACGCAGACCTTATCCCTACCCCGAAGGGATAGAGAGGCTGTTTCCGGGAGACCATCGGCTCAGAGACAATAAATCCGTAATAATAGAATCCAGAAAAATAGTATTAGCATCGTAAAAATGGCTACATGGTATCTGACCTGAATTTTCTTGATAAGTCAAAGTAAATCTTCAGTGCATAAAGCGGGCTTTAAATGCAGTTGTTTAATGGAGCTTCGTCGATTATAATTTTGGCAGAATTAGTTGTAGGATTTTGTGCTTTATTGCATAGAGGATATTGTTGTGTTCCCTCAAATCTAAATTCAAGGTGCTATTATTCACAGTGAGTACTCCAGCTTTATGGACTTGTTAGAGTATGTTGCATTAGCCACAAATTTTGCATTTATTTCCAGAAGGTCATCCTATTTATTTATATCTGGACACAATGGTGTTAATGTTGGTTAACAAATGATTGTTCCCAGTACATAGGTGCTAACTAACAAGCTTGACTTCTGAAATCCTTAAGAAATTCATAGTTACATTCCATCTTTCAATTTCTGCTATCACTTCGATAAATTAAAGTAGTTCTCCTTGTCTCCCTGACAGGTTTATGCGCTGATGTCATTCTTGTCACTCGTTCTAAATAAGAACGCCATCTATTTTAATTCCATACGGGAAATGTAAGTACAGTTCAATTTAGTATTTAGTGGGTTTGATGTACACACTTATTCTTCATGTTACTATGATAAGATCACAATGCTGTTTGTTCCTATTATTTTGCTGCTATTTTTGCCAAACTGAGTATAAATTTTGCAACTAGTAGCAACCATGAATGCTAGATGGGATGATATTAATAGTGAATAGCTTAGTGATGTACATACCGAAAATCATAGTTGTTCACTATAGCAAGTTCTTTTTCGTAAGCCTACTCTCTCTAGGTTGTTGACTCTTCCTAGTTCTTTAAATCCCATGCATGGATAGTTAAATACAATGAACTTTTGATTCCTATAGTTTTGGTCTCATGAGACTGGTACTGATTACGTTGAATACTCTATATTGTATCTTATGTTAATGGGCTAGGAAGCTATTATTGACTTGAGTGCAAAGTTAGGGTTTGAAACTGCAATGCCCTTGATTTTCTGAAATGTGTTTATGCAGCCAACGGATGACCACGCATGACTTGGTTACTATGTCTATACTTGCTTTTCAGCTTTGAAACATATATAATACCTTAACAGACAATATGTTATGATATATAACATTTAAGCTAAACTTGAATTTACTGCAAAAGGATTATGGATGCTTCTTCCATATCAAAGACGTAAAATCATTCTTTAACTCATTGGGTCAACCAAACATGAAGACATCCAAAGTAATAATAACTAATATAATGGAAACTAGCTGATATGCTGTTGTAGGTGCTATAGTTGTTGAACTACCAAGTTAGCGGTCCAACTTTAAAGCCTCCAACAACATATTAGGTCAATAAAGCGAAAGCTTCTCAAGAAGCTTCGACTAGGAGTACGTGGGACAGCTGGAAAGGCCTTAAAGTTTATTAAAGAGAAGTAAAACAGTTTAGCTACGAGCTTGCTGAGATGTAGGATAATTGAAAATCAAATAGACCACATCCTTCCATAAATTCAAATCCTCGGAGCAGAATTGGCTCCATCCTCGTGACTTATCTGGAACTACCTGTGGGTGCAATTGACCGACTTATCTTAGAGAACCACTTGTTGAGAGAGTTGAAAAGGCACTTGCTGGATGACCAAAGAGGTATCTGTCAAAGGGGAGAAAGAGCACTCTATCGGCTCTCTAGCATGCTCTAGTGGTAAGCATCCTCCACTTCCAACCAAGAGGTTGTGAGTTCGAGTCACCCCAAGAGCAAGGTGGAGAGTTCTTGGAGGGAGGGAGCCGAGGGTCTATCGGAAACAGCCTCTCTACCCCAGGGTAGGGGTAAGGTCTGCGTACACACTACCCTCCCCAGACCCCACTAGTGGGATTATACTGGGTTGTTGTTGTTGCCAGATGCAGCCTCCTGAAAGAAGCACAAAGGTTGGAAAACTTTACAAGAAACTTCTTATAGTGTATGTGGGGGGGAGGAAAAAAACCATCTTCTAAATTGGGAAACAATGTAATTCCCTCTAAAGGTTCTGGATGAAGTTAGGAAGAGACAAGGAGAGGCAGAGCACCCAACAGACCACTCAATCATATGGTGTAGCTTATGTAAAAAAGTACAATGAAAGGATGAGATGATTCTGTCACAGTAGGAAACGAGGATACAACCGGCTTTCGGGTGCAGAAGAAGTGCAGGTATCTTGTGCAAACTGGATATTGAGAAAGCATTCGACCAAGTTAACTGGTCATACATGTTTTCAATGCTAAGGAAAATGGGATTTGGTAGCAGGTGGATTAGGTGGATTAAATACAGCTTGACTACAGTCAAATATTCAATTCTCATACATAGGAGCCCAGTAGGATTCTTCTCACCCCAAAAGGGTTTAAGGCAGGGGGACCCTTTGTCTCCATTCTTGTTCATCCTAGCTATGGAGGGTCTTAGCAAGATGTTGGACAAAGCAAAGCAGTTGCTTTGGTTAGATGGTTTTAGTGTTGGAAGACCTCAAGGGAATCCAATCTGAGTCTCACATTTGCTCTATGCAGATGACACATTAAGTTCAATATCTTAATCTAACTCTGCTCATTTTTGAAGCTATATCAGGACTTCACATCAACATGGCAAAAAGCATAATAAACCCAATTAATGAAGTTCTCGACTTAGAGGCTCTAGCTGATATTCTATGCTGTGGCATTGGCTCTTTCCCTGCCACATACCTTGGCCTACCATTGGGAGCCAAATTCAAATCCGCTGAAGTGTGGAATGGGGTGTTAGAGAAGGTAGAGAAGAGATTGGCGACATGGCAGATGCAGTATCTCTCCATGGGTGGTAGGCTAACTTTGATTAGCAGTGTAATTGACAGTATCCCAACCTATTTCATGTCATTATATCCTATGCCCAGCAAAGTGCTCAAGCAGCTGGACAAACAGGAAGAATTTTCTATGGAAGGGGAATAGCGAGGGACATAAGTTTCACCTGGTTAAATGTGCCAAAGTGACTCAACCTAAAGACCTTGGTGGACTTGGAATTAAAGACGTAGCAAAGCACAACAAATGCATGCTAATGAAATGGCTAGGGAGATTTGGTGAGGAAGACACTAGCCTGTGGAAGAAGGTGGTGATAGCCAAGCATGGTCAACAGAGCCACTGGTGTACCAAACTCAGTAGACCCCCCGTGGTGTTGGGCCATGGAAATACATCAGCAGCCTTTGGGAGGAATTTTCTCAGAATATTTCTTTCAAGGTTGGGAATGGGTTGCATGTAAGATTCTGGGAAGATAATTGGTTAGACAACTGCCCCTTGAAAGAGAGTTTTCCACTGCTATTCCTGATTGCTAGTGACCCCAACTCCACAGTAAGTCAATATAGATTAGGAAACTCTTGGGTTCCACTTTTCAGAAGGAACATGCATGACGGGGAGCTGAATAGTCTATTTGTTCTACTTGGTAGATTAGGAAACTTTACCATAAATGAGCAGACCCAAGACAGGCTTAGTTGGATAGGGTGTGGTACAGACTCATATACAGTGAAGTCAGGCTACAGGCGCATGTGCGAGCACAATGGAATCATTGACTCTTGGCCTTGGAAGCTTATTTGGAGGACAAAGCTCCCTACAAAAGTTATCTGCTTCACTTGGACAACACTCAAAGATGCTTGCCTCACCCAAGACAATCTCTGTAAAAGGAGTTTTCAGCTGGTCAATAGATGCTACCTGTGTCAGCAAAACTCTAAATCAATCAATCATCTATTTTTGCATTGTCCAGTGGCAGCAGACATGTGGTATATGTTTCTCTCTATACTGGGTATAAGCTGGACACAACCACAGGGTATCTGGGAGGCAGTGGAGGGTTGGAACAGTTGGAAAGTTGACAGAACCATCAAGAAGGTCTGGAAGATGATCCCAACAAGCATTTTTTGGTGCCTTTGGCAAGAAAGGATTGTTTTGATGGCATTTCAACTCCTATCCACTCTCAAAGCTAAATGCCTTGTGTACCTATTTAGTTGGAACTCTCTAACCCCGGTAAATAATGTAGTTTCCCTGGTAGATTTCATTGGCTCAATTGCTCTAACTTAGCTACTTTCTACTTTTGTGTTGTGGCTAGCTCCCTGTGCTAAGTAAGCTTTTTGTTGTAATGGAGCTAACACTTATCCTCTTTGTAATTTTGCATCTTCTTGATGCCTTGGAATGAAGAATCTTATTTCATCAAAAAAAAAAAAGGTGCAGAAATGTCTCTTAATTTAAAGCTTTTCAGCCCATCTTCACTGTGATGTGGCAAACAGAAATAGTTGCCCAAGGTGGAATCTTATGGTATCTACGTATAAGAAGATATCTGTAGGTTTTTATTTTTGGGGGGTGGGGAGGGGAGGCAGGAGAGCTCAACAAACTGCCCTTCAATGACAAATACCAATTACGAGAGAGAAAATTGGAATTTTCTCACGCCTCAATTTGAATTCCTATAACACTGAGGAAAGTGCCTTTATTCACTTGGATAGTAGTTTGGGGAGCCATCATAACACCAAATAATTTGAGGAAAAGAACAATTTACATTAGTTAGTGTGTCAAGTACAAGGAGACACGAGAAATTAAGCATTTGTTACTCCACCACCCCTATTACACACAGTTTATAGTGTATATTCTGGAATTAATTGTAATTTTGAGCGAAGATACAAAACTGAGAGAGATGCGGCTAGTAATTATTTTTTGGTTGTAAGTTGATATGAAAAAATTATGATGCTGGTGTTGCAAAATCCTTGTTCTAGGAAACGATTAGGATCTTGGATTCGTTTTGCTTATGACTTTTTCTTTATTTTATATCTTTCTGAGAAAATATTTTTTGGGGTGCGGGTGGGGGTCACTTGGACTTTTGAGCAGGCTTTGATTGGCAGATGGAACTTGGTAACGTATTATTTCATTCCAGTTGTGTGAAAGAGTTCAAAGTATAACCCTCCCTTTTCTAGCAATAACAACCTCTATCTTTTTTAATTGAAAATTGAAATGTGGAATTTTTTGCGATTCTGATAAATTTGCTTAACTAGTTGGTTTCCCAATAATTGCTTTGTTGCCTTGCAATCTATTTGAGTATTATGAGTCGAATTTAGATAGTTTGCGTGATAAATGAGCTTACTTTCCTGGCATAGGAGTATGGAGAAAAGTTGGCAAGAATGGTGGAGGAGAGTTCTGACTTAACAGTGTTCGGTCATCTCGCCAAACTGTAAAATGATGTTCCTGCAGTAATTTGACGTTGATTTAAATGGCTCTATTGACTCATAGTTGCTTTTATTAAAAAAAAGTTGTTGATGCTTAATTAGGATATTTGGGAAAACGTGGATAGTAAAAGCAATGAAAAACATATATATGTGCATCACACGATCCTCAACAGAAGAATAAATCCAAAATCCCCAAATACTGAATATTACCTCGAGTGGAACATATATAAGATCAATAACCAATAAAATGTCACATCTCAAGTCAGAAGGACTCATAGGTACGCCGACTCCTTATCGAATATTACACACGATTCTGCCGAGGCGAACGACTCGATCCCGTAATAATAGTGTACACCGCCGAGGTCGTACGACCTGATCCATAGACGCATCTCATAATACAGCCGAGGTGAATGGCCCGATCCCATAAGAATAGTGAAATTTTGACGGGTCACTGGCCCAACAACAACATACCCAGTATTATCCCACACCGTGGGGTCTGCGGAGGGTAGTGTATACGCAGACCTTACCCCTACCTTGTGAGGATAAAGATGTTGTTTCTAATAGACCCTCGGCTCAGGAAAGTATAAGCACCACATTAATAAAAATATAGACAAGGGACAATACCAAAAATCATATAAAAGCAGAATAAAAACAACAAGATAGTAAGGTGGTCAACAATGAAAAAAAACAACGGTTAGTCATAAAAACCTACTACCAATAGAAAGCGAGACTGCGTGCTAATACTACTGTTATGATCACTCTAGACTACCTACTCTATTACCCTAATCCTCGACCTCTATACCTTCCTATCAAGGGTCATGTCCTCGGTCAGCTGAAACTGCGCCATGTCTTGCCTAATCACCTGTCCCCACCTCTTCTTTGGCCTACCTCTACCTCTCTGTATGCCCTCCACTGTTAACCTCTCACACCTCCTCACAGGAGCGTCTGTGCTCCTCCTCCTCACATGACCAAACCACCTAAGCCGAGTTTCCCGCATCTTGTCCTCAATAGGGGCCATACCCACCTTGTCGCGAATAACCTCATTTCTGATCCTATCTAACCTGGTGTGCCCACATATCCATCTCAACATCCTCATCTCTGCTACCTTTATTTTCTAGACATGAGCGATCTTGATTGGCCAACACTCAGCCCCATCCAACATCGTTGGTCTGACCACCACTTTGTAGAACTTACTCTTAAGTTTCGGTGGTACCTTCTTGTCACACAAATCACCGAAAGCGAGTCTTTATTTCATCCATCCCGCTCCAATACGATGTGTGACATCTTCATCAATCTCCCTATCCCTCTGAATAATAGACCCAAGGTACTTAAATTTTCCTCTCCTAGGGATGACCTGCGAGTCCAGCCTCACCTCTCCTTCCCCTCCTTGAGTCTCGCCACTGAACTTGCATTCCAAGTATTCTATCTTGGTCCTGCTCAACTTGAAACCTTTAGATTCCAGGGTCTGCCTCCATACCTCTAATTGCGCGTTGACACTGTCTCGCGTCTCGTCAATCAATACAATATCATCTGCAAATAGCATGCACCACGGCACCTCCCCTTGGATGTGGCGCGTCAGTACGTCCATCGCCAGGGCAAATAAAAAAAGGCTGAGTGCCGATCTCTGATGCAACCCCATCATAACCGGAAAATGGTTCGAGTCCCCCACCCACCGTCCTCACTTGGGTCTTTACTCCATCATATGTTTCCTTAATCAACCTAACGTAGGCAACATATACACCTCTAGCCTCTAAACATCTCCACAAAACCTCCCTCGGAACTTTATCTTACGCCTTTTCTAAGTCGATGAACACCATATGCAAGTCCTTTCTCTCCCTAAACTACTCTATCAATCTCCTAACAAGGTGGATGGCTTCTGTTGTCGAACGCCCCGGCATAAACTTAAAATGGTTCTCGGAAATAGACACACTTCTCCTCACCCTTAGTTCTACCACTCTCTCCCAGACTTTCATAGTATGGCTAAGCAGCTTGATACCCCGATAGTTATTGCAATTTTGGATATCACCCTTGTTCTTGTATACATGCATCGTGCTCCACCTCCCACTCTTCAGGCATCTTCTTTGTTCTAAAAATGACATTAAATAACCTAGTGAGCAACTCCAAGCCTGCCTTGCCCGCACTCTTCCAAAACTCCACCGGGATTTCATCCAGCCCGGTCGCTTTGCCCCTGCTCATCTTACGCATAACCCCTCAACTTCATCAACTCTAATCTGCCTACAATACCCAAAGTCACAACAACTCCCAGAGAGTTCCAAATCATCAGTACAATGCTCTTGTCCCCCTACTCGTTCAAGAGACTGTGGAAGTAGGCCTGCCATCTCCGACGGATAAGCCCCTCATCCAACAAAACTCTACCATCTTCGTCCTTGATGCACTTTACTTGGTCCAAGTTACGTGCCTTCCTTTCTCGCGCCTTGGCTAACCTAAACAACTTCTTATCCCTACCTCGGCCCTCGAGTTCCTCATACAAACAACTAAAAGCTGCAGTCTTGGCCGCCGTAACTGCTAGCTTTGCCTCTTTCTTAGCCAACTTATAATACTCCCTATTCGCCCTCTTCTCCTACTCGTTTACACTTTCCACTAGCTTCAAATACGTTGCTTTCTTGGTTTCCACTTTTCCTTGCACCTCTCCATTCCACCACCAGTCTCCCTTGTGACCACCAGAGTAAACCCTTTGAGACCCCTAATACCTCTCTCGCGGCTTCCCTAATGCACTGCGCAGTCGTGGTCCACATAGTGCTTGCGTCCCCACTACTCCTCCAAGCCCCCGTAGTCACCAACTTGACCCCTAACTCCTGCGCTTTAGCTTCCGTCAAGGCTCCCCACTTGATCCTATGTTGGCTATACATCGCCCTCTTCCTCCTCTTCCTCGTGATCTCAAGGTCCATGACCAGGAGCCTATGAAGGGTCGGGATGACCTTGCAATCCGTGCAAAGACTTCTATTGGACTTCCTGCAGAGTAAATAATCAATCTGAGTCTCGGCCACCGAACTCTGGAAGGTGACCAAGTGCTCACTCTTTATCGGGAAACTAGAGTTTGCTATCACCAAATCAATGTATCTAAGCATGCAAGAATAACTCAAATAGTACAATTTAAACATGGTATGGGCCTAAGTCTACCCGAACATAATCAAGAATCTTCCATACACACAGACATTCGTCACCTCATGCGTGCGTAGCTCCCATAACACGTAGCACGTAGCAAATATAACACCTACGGGGTAAATTTCCCCTTACAAGGTTAGATAGAAGACTTACCTCGCTCCGAAATCTGATAACCGGTTCCAACGCATCTCTAACACCTCAAACCAATACCAAACGATCCGAAACTAGTCAAAGAACGTGCAAACCAATCAAAATATACTCAAAGACTCGTAATTTAACAATTACAAATAATTCCTAACTTCACACGAAAAGTCAATAAAGTCAACCCCTGAGCCCACGTGCCCGAATTCCGAAAATTTTTGATGATAAATATTATCCATAGCACCACGAACTCAAATATATGATTTATATCCAATTCCATGTCCAATTTCGTGGTCAAAACTCAAAAATACCATTTCTAGGTTTTCTTCCAAAATCCCACTATGTCGACCAATTTCCATGTTAAAATTCATATATAATCCGTGTATTTAGCTCACAATGAGTAGGAATCACTTACATTTAGATGATAAAAATGCCTTTCCAAAGTCGCCCCAAAATCGCCTCCAATGAGAGAAATAAGATAAAAATGAGCAAATTCTCGAATTGCTAACTTATACATTGCCCAGACGTTACCTATCGCGATTGCGGTCAAAAGGCTCGCGCTCGCGAAGCAAAAACACCCCTGCTTACCAAAATAGCCTACGCGATCGCGTTTGACCTTCCGCGATCACAAAACACGAACATCCTCTCCACCACGAAGGTGAGACCTCTTCGCGTTCGCGAAAACCAACTCACCCCAGCCGGGCTTCAACCCCTATGTGAACGCGAGCCTCAACACGCAAACGCGAAGCCCCAACTCAGACCACTATGCCAACGCGGAGCATCACCCGCGATCGCGAAGAACAATAGCCCCCAACTCCAGAGCACCCTTCGCGACGCACCATCCGCGATCGCGATGCGTACCAAAGACATCAGAAACCAGCAGCTGCAAATCAAAGGGAAATGGTCCGAAACCATCCCGAAACACACCCGAGGCCCACCCAGGACCCTGTTCAATCATACCAGCAAGTCCCCATACCTTATCCAAAGGCTCGAAACGCCACAAATAACATCAAAACCAAGAATCGACGATCAAAATCCCTCTCTTAACTTTCAAATTTCGTCGAACGCGTCCGAATCACACTTAGACATTCCGGATCACGACCAAACTTCACACACAAGTTCTAATCAACTAAATGAACCTATCCAAGGTCCCGGAACACCACCCGGAGTCTGATAACACCAAAGTCCACTCCAAGTCAAACTTAGCAAATTCAAAACTTTCAAAATGCAAACTTCCGATAATAAGCGCCAAATTGCTCCCGAACCATCCGATACTCAACCCGAACATACGCCCAAGTTCGACCTGTAGGAACCTTCAAATCTCTATTCCGAGGTCGTTTACTCAAAAGTCAAACCTTGATCAACTCTTCCAACTTAAAGCTTTCGAATTGAGAATTATTCTTCCCAAATCAACTCCGAACTTTTCGAAAATCGAAATCAACTGCACATGCAAGTCATTTTACATATAGTGAAGCTACTCAGGGTCTCAAACCGCCGAATGACATGCTAGAGCTCAAAACGACTGGTCGGGTCGTTACACAAGAACACGGCAAATGTTTTAGAGCCGGAGGCTTTTGTTGACTCTCTAAGTTCGTTACCTACTCACCAGAAAGTCTTCTTTTGGATGTACTCTGTCCCAGCATCACTTTAATGATGGTTTTCTTACATCAATAATATTATGACAATAACCGATATTTTTTAAAGATCTTAGAGAGAAATGGCTTGAAACTTCCTTTGAACTACTGCAAAAACTATAATGTCTTTGTGAACTCTTATTGGTGACTATGCATTGACGGAAACCTCACAGAAATTAGTTGATGCTTACAGCATATAGAGAGGAAATGGAAACAATATTAGACTTGCTATGATCCATGTCTGTATGTTCTTTGTTAGGTTAGTTTTATTATATTAATTCTTGGTTATCTATCTTACTATGAGATCCCTATACTTGGGATGTTACTCTTTTTGGTGGTTGTGTTTGTGTTTAAACTTGATATTTGTTTAAACCGCATATCTTTGAATTCAGAGGAAGTGAAGGATCATTCGCTTTTTTTTTTTTTGGAGTAAAAGGGAAGGATCATTTTAACTTCAATTATAGAGGCTTAACATACTGTATCCATAAACTTGCTACTGTTGTTCTTTTTGGTGTTTGTGAGTGCATTTGACTGATCGAAGGAAGAACTTCCTCAAAGCTCCGGCCACATTTCTTTGGACTTTAGAGGAAAGAGGAGTGTAGTGGCTTCAGTTATAGAGACTATTCTTTTTTTGGATAAATACTTCAATTATACAGAAATAAATATTGTGTTAAGTTATATCTTCATGCATGGGCTCTCCGGGATGGCGGGATCTGGATTTCACATGTTTGGCTCACTCATAGCTCTTCTACTCCTATTATCTTCAAAAATTTACATCAATATGGGAGAGTCATGGGCTCTCCGGGATGGCGGGATCTGGATTTCACATGTTTGGCTCACTCATAGCCCTTCTACTCCTATTATCTTCAAAAATTTACATCAATATGGGAGAGTCTGGTTTATATTTGTTTGTTGCTTTGCCTTCATTGTTTGACATTTTTAGCTCATTTGTAAATATTTCATGTGTAATTGACTCAATCTTTTCTTTGTTAATTTCCATCCTATTCAAGCATGCCAAAAGAAAAAGCTTTTTAGGGGAAGGGGGTGTTTGGTTATAAATTTGTATACGATGTATCCTTTGAACTGAGATGGTGTGTAAACGTTTCTCTTTGAAGCTAAATAATAAACTTCATGGATTTAATATTTCTAATTTCCATTTCAGATATGAGGCTTGGGTCATATATAATTTTCTATCACTCTGCCTGGCATGGGTAGGTGGCCCAGGAGCTGTTGTTCTAAATCTGAGTGGCCGAGTTATAAAGCCTAATTGGTATCTGATGACGTGCTGCTTTCCTCCAATTCCTTTGGATGGGTAAGATACTCTTGCAGGAAGCCACATTTCTTTGCAATTTGTCAATAAATAGTATTCTCTCTCCACCATAAATGAACATTAATTATTTGGACCTTTTTAGTTTTTATCTAATATTTGGACGTCAATGGATTTTCAGTTGTCTTGAGCCACTTAACGACTCCCTTGATCCTTGCCACCAGATTAATTTTCACCATGTTGTACTGTTTAGTTAATCGCGTAGGTATTGCGGAAATGCTATCGGTGTTATCAAAGGCGAAAATCGCAAAAAAGCTCTAAGGTCCGTTGGGGCTTTAAGCGCAAAGCATAATTAAAGCGTGGGCTTTAATGAAAAATGCGCAACTGGAGAAAAAGTAAAAATATGTATATGTAGTCTAAGACCAATAATTATAAGCATGAATAACAAATATATGGACAAAGAAATTGAAAAGAATTACGATAAAGTGAAATATCAATTGTTTAGTGTCGTCTTTTCAGGATTATACTCATTGGTAAGAAAAAGAATGCCTTAGATCCTTGATGCGACACTGAAGCGCCCACAAAGCGAGGCGAAGCACTCAACATGTTTTGAGCTTCGTTTCAGGGCTTTAGCGCGCTTTAAGCGTGCCTTTGACAACACTGAACGCTATAAATTTTGTTAGATGATTCGAGATTTCATCTCGTGTTTTATATTTTGTAAACTGCATTTCTGTTGATGTCAAAGCTATGCAGGCGCTTTATTCGGAGGTGCAAGCAGGGATGTTTGCAGTTTGTGATCCTCAAGCCCATATTAGTGGCAGTCACATTCATACTTTATGCAAAACAGAAATATGAGGATGGAAATTTCAGTCCAATGCAATCCTACCTCTACCTCACAATTATCTATACTATCTCATACTCGATGGCACTTTATGCCTTGATCTTGTTTTACGTGGCATGCAGAGATTTGCTCCAGCCATTTAATCCAGTTCCAAAGTTTATCATAATCAAATCTGTTGTATTCCTTACTTACTGGCAGGTAGGATTTTCCATCTTTCTATAAATTTATATAATCACATTCTGTATCCACCACTGAAATTGAATTGTGCTTAATTACATTTATTTACTCTGTATTATTTGGTAAAGAAACCTTCTATAATCTTTTATCACTGGCCTTATTGCACCAAATCTGGCATGGTTTGATGCTTTTCACTTCATTGGCTCTGTTAGCTAAAAAATTGCTTTCACAAGTCCAGCAAAACAGTTAAACTCTAGAACTATTATTACTAACTGCTTATTGGTGCACACGGGAAAAACCATTTCACATTGTTGCGTTTTTTCCTAAGTGGTTATCTTTCTTCAACTGCTTATTGATGCCCATTGGGAATGCTTTTACGCCTAGAATTGTTATGCTGTTCACTAGATGGCCATTTTTGCTTGATTCTCGTTTGACTGTGGTCTCGCATCCGGTGTCTTGTGCGATAAGAAGGTCCCACAAAGACTTAAAGGTAAGTTCTACAGAGTAGTTGTTAGACCAGCTATGTTATATGGGGCCGAGTGTTGGTCAGTCACTAACTCTCCAAAGGGAAGTTATCACGGCGTGAAAATGAGGATGTTGAAATGGATGTGGGGACATACTAGGAGAGATACGATTAATTAAAATATTCGTGACAAGGTGGGGGTGGCCTCCGTTGTTGACAAGATGAGGGAAGCGAGACTGAGATGGTTTGAGCATGTGAAGAGGAGATGCACAGATGCCACAGTGAGTAGGTATGAGAAGTTGGCAATTGTGGGTCTAAGGAGAGGTAGAGGTAGGCCGAAGAAGTAATGAGGAAAAGTTATTAGACAGGACATGACACATCTTCAGCTTAGTGAGGGCATGACCCTAGATAGAAGGATATGGAGGTCGAGGATAAGGGTAGAAGATTAGTAGGTAGTCGTAGTTGGTGAGGGTTCGATTCCTCACCTTGTAATCTCCTCCTCCATTTTTCCCGCCCCTACCCTATGTAATAAAATAAAATAACAAATCTTTATTAAGGAGGAATGGTTGCTTTTACCTTTTCTGCTTTTGAAATGTGGTAGTTTGCTTGCTGACAAAGCTGAGGATTACCTTTTTAACTTAGCTTGGATAAGTCATGTATTTTTAAAGGGCTAGTTTTCCTTTTATTTTTTGGTCATGCAATGGTGTGTAACAGAGTTTATACTGAAATTCTAGACAGAGAATTACTGGCTCTTGGTTCACGGAATATATTCTTGTGTTTAAAAGTTATGTCCATTTCAAGCTTCAAGTTCTCATATCCTTCTTCGTAACTGACTTCCAGGGAGTTCTGGTGTTTCTTGCTGCGAAGGCTCGATTTATTAAAGATACCGAGGAAGCTGCAGAGTTTCAGAATTTTATAATTTGTGTTGAGATGCTTATTGCTGCTGCCGGCCATCTTTTTGCCTTTCCATACAAGGAGTATGCTGGAGCTAATGTTGGTCCTTCTCATGGCTTTTTGGCTAGCCTTGGCCATGCCCTTAAACTTAATGACTTTTACCATGACACTGTCCACCAGGTAAACCAGGCAACATGCTCATTTTCCGTTTTGCCTTCTACTGTATAACCAAATGTATCTTCACAAATTTATGTTCTTCCACTAATGCAGTTTGCTCCGACTTATCATGATTACGTGCTCTATAATCATAGCGAGGGTGATGAGGGAGCAAAAAAATACAGGGCGAGGACTTTTGTCCCAACTGGTACAGAGATGGATACTGTTAGGAAAAGCAAGAAGATATCTGCAAACAAATTGGAATATATACAATTCTCTAGTCTCTCTTCTGCTAGCAGTACTTCCGAAAATGCTGGGATTGGCTGTCAAACTGGGAAATCAGAGGCAGTGAATTCTTCATTGCTGATAGATGCATCAAATAGTGTCTCATTGTCCCATGATCTCTCTCACATTGATGTTGACTTGACAAATTATCCACCTAAGGTTCCTGCAGCTAACGTGTCAGGGACATGCTGACAAATAGAAAATGTTTATTCAAGTGACTAATACTAGCAAAATATGTATTTTTAATGGGTCAGATGGCAGCAAAGTTGGTCACAATTGTATATTTCTTACCCATTGATTTGCAAGGCCTTACTCTCTCTCTCTCAATTGTATATCTTCGTGGTTAGTGGGTGGGTGTGAAATTACTCCCTATTGTCTCTCGAGAATCTGTTTATAGATGCTGTTCTCGTGTTTTCCATTTGATTCTACTATAGGAAGGCAATTCTATTAGGAGCTCTTCAATTTGCATTTAAATTCTCAAAAGTGAGTTCATATCTGGGTTGGTCAATTAGACGTGTATTTTCAGATAACGTAGGCAGTAATAACATTACCTAGACCCTACGCCTCATATTTGCATTCTTTGAACCGTGCAAGTGAAGTCAAGCGTTGCTATTGCTTACTAGTACTTTCATTTCATGAACTTATTTTCTTTTTGGTCCGTTCTAAATTTTAGTAAACATGCCAGTTATTTGGTCCTTAGGCTTAGAAATGTAATGACCCTAACCTGTAGTTTTTAGTTTAAAACTCTATTACCTAAGTTAGGATTTTTAGTAGGATCATTTGGTGTTTTATGATTCTGTGGGTCCCGAAGGGTTCGAGAAGGTTTTGGATCACAAATTGGCCATTTGGAATGTTTAAAAGCTAAAAATAGCAACCTTACCCCTACATTGCATTATATACACTTTGGTTCATGGTTTGAAGCTTCTAATAAGTTTATATAATATTTTTGGATTTGTACGTATGTTCGGATTAGGATCCGAGGGGCTCAGGACCATTTTGGCACTATTGCATGAAAGTTAGAACCTTAAGATTCTTAAGTTTAATATGAGTCCTCATTTCTGTGTTATTGCATTTTGCTTCATGCTTTGAGCCTTTGGACAAGTCCATATAGGGTATTTGGACTAGTCGTGATGATCAGGAGGGGTCCTAGGTGCTCAAGTAAGTTTTGAGGTATTCGAGAGATTTTAAATTGAAAAACCAGCAAACAATTACACTAGATGTGCAGACCAGTAAGGTTTTTCGTTACATGGAATGGCGACAACCTAGGGGAGAATGTGATGGGGCTCGCATCGCGAGGGCCCTACACATCTAGTTTAGATTCTGTATTTTTAGCACTTTGTTTATATAGCCAACACAAAAGAAATAACAGATAATATAAGAAATTGCAGAATAGGATAGTACGAGAATAATACTAATACTACTGATAGTAGAAGGAGGAGCAAATAAGGTGCTCCAAACTGTCACCATGCCTCTCCACAGGAAAGTGATATATCACTCCTCGACTACCGACTAATCTTCTACCCTAATTCTCGACCTTCATACCCTCCTATCTAAGGTCATGTCCTCAGTAAATTGAAGATGTACCATGTCCTGTCTAATCATCTTACCCCAATACTTTTTTGGCCTACCTCTACCTCTCGTTAGACCTATTATTGCCAACCTTTCACACCTCCTCACTGGGGCACCTGTGCATCTCCTCTTCATACGGCTGATCCATCTCAGTCTCACTTCTCTCATCTTGTCCACCATGTAGTCCACTCCCACTTTGCCCTGTATACCTTTATTCCTAATCATATCTTTCATAGTATTCCAAAACATTTATCTCAACATCTTTATTTTTGCTACTTTTATCTCCTGAACATGTGAGTTCTTAATTAGCCAACACTCTACCCCATACAATTGTTACGAACCAAAATCCCACCTCAAGGCTGTGATGGAGCCTAGCCGAACTTCTAAGCAAGCCAACTCACAATCAACAAATATAGTCTATTTTCATTAATTAGAGATATATAATAATTAAAGATGGAAGTAGTCTCAAAACAGTAATAATAGCCGATACAACCAAAACATGGCCTAAACACGGTGAATATGGTACAACCACCCAAGACTAGGTGGCACAAGTACACGAGCAATATACGAAAATAAGAGCACGTATGTATACATAACCAATTGTTTGAAGTATAAATAGACATGAATAACAAAGGAACAGGAATTCGGGAACTGCGAAGTAGATCCATGAAGTGCAGCTCATCCTAAGTCTTCGTGAGGTCAACCAAGCTCAATCAGGAAGCTCTTCTAGGACCCACCTGAAGACCTGCACAAAAAGATATGCAGAAGCGTAGTATAAATACACCACAATCGGTACCTAGTAAGTATCAAGTCTAATCTTAAAGAAGTAGTGGCGAGGCTTGATGCTTCTGAATACTTACCACACTGGTATAGTAATAGAATTAACAATTGAAATAGTAGATAATGCCATAAATAATAAGAATCAGAGATATCAACAGTTGAAAGGAATTAAGCATGCTTTCCAGTATAGAATTAACCAAAATGCTGCTTAGATATAGTAATACAAGATGGCATGCTCAATTAACAGAGCAATGTGACTCCCAATTAGCATATAAGGATGTCAAGTAACAATTAACAGTTAAATGAATTTTTCTACATGAGTAAATAATGTGAATGCATGCTCAAACCGGTACAAGATCCATGTACCACTATACACCATCCATGTATCAACATATTCCGATACAAAATCTATGTATCAACCCTGTACAAAATACATGCACCGACCATGCTTATAGGGACCAAAGTAATACGGGTTATCACCTGACTCCGGAGGGACGAATCTAAATCCAAGTGCAAAGAGGAGCATAATAGCACCACTCTTAAATCAATATCCGATCATCATGTCCAATGTGCCATAACTGTATCTCATCTGTACACTTTACCTTTCTTGTCAAAATTCTCAGTCCAAATCAAGTGTCCTTATTCAAAATGTATGCATATGCTTAAGAATTACAGATTAAAGGTGCACAAAAACTTAATAGAAATCGTACGGATATGTGCTCATGGAATATCTATGTGACTATGGACAATTTAAGAATTCAACATATCAAGGATAAGTTTCCATCCCTTCGTAATTAATCATAAACCTCGACATGATTTCTAACATGAATTAGAGATCATGAATCAAATGGGCACATAGTCAAAACAAGGCATATAACATTCCTATTCTACTCCGGTCATGATATAAACTCGGTAAGTGCATATAAGCTCGCCACCACGTATATCCACCACCCCAATATCTTAAACAAATAGCAATTAAGTCAAATCCTAGGGGTTTCCCTCTTAACAAGGTTAGCCAAGAGACTTACCTCCACCCGATAGCCTAAAAATCCCCAAAAATATGAAATCCTAAAAAATCCAACTCCAAACGGCTCAAATCTAGTCAAATACAACCAAACAACGTCAAACAAAGTCATGGAAATCGAACCCAAACAATAAAGATTGAATCTTTAATCATATACACAAAGTCAATCAAAATGTCAACCCAGCTCGCTACCCGACAAAACTCACAAATCCTGAACACCTATTCCAATACGAGTCCAAACATGTAAGTTTCATCCAAAATCGATTCTAATTCGGGGTTCAAATCGTAATTATTCACTTTCCAAAAGTTTTGCCAAAAATTCCCAAATTTCACTTTAAAATCCAAGCTTTTAGGTGTAGAAATTCATGATATAAAGTGAAATCCAAGTGTAAATTGCTTACCTCCAATGACGTAGTTAAATAGCTTCTCAAAGTCACCCACTCTCGAAGTCACCCACTCTCGAAGTCTAGGGCTCAAAATATAATAAAGTGGGTAAAAGTCCCGAAATTCTCATTTAAGCAGTCTGCCCAGGCCTGTGCATCACGATCGCGGGTCCAACATCGCGATTACGAAGGCAAAAAAATACTCAGCTAGAAACTCTCCTTCATGAACACGAAAGCACCCCGCGAATTTGACCACTACACCAGCTATGTTTACGTGAACGCGGCCTCACACCCCCAATCGCGAAGGCAAACCTCCTGCCCAACCACTAGTCATCGCGAACGTGTCTTCTGAGCGCGAACGTGAAGTAGCAAATCCTATCCCTCAGCGAACACGAACCTTCTCCCGCGAACGCGATGGGTAATATTTGCACTCCGCGATCACGAGCCTCCCTCCGCGATCGCAAAGAAGCCCCTCTACACCAGAAACCAGCGATCCAAAACAAGGGGAAAATGGTGCGAAACCACCGCGAACCACACCCGAACCCCCGTGACCCTGTATAATCATGAAAACAAGTTTCAATACCTAATCCAAACTTATCCAAATGTTCAAACACAACGAATAACAATAAAACCAAGAATCGACGATCAAAACACATGTTGAGCTTCACTTAAGTTCATCAAATTCCAAATTTCAAACAAAGCGTCTGATTCAAGCCTAACCAATTCGGAATGAACCCAAACTTTGGACACAAGTCCCAAATGAAAAATGAACATATCCTAACTTTCAAAACAACAATCCGAATCCAATAGCCTCAAAGTCAACCCTCGGTCAAACTTAAGAACTCTCCCAAACTTCAAATTGCCAACTTTCGCCAAATAGCACCAAAACATCCTAGGAACCTCCAAATTCAATTCCGAACATACGAATAAGTCCAAAATTACCATACAAATATATTTGAACCATAAAAACACTATTCCAAGGTCGTTTTCACAAAATTCAAACCTTGATCAACTCTTACAATTTAAGCTTTCAAAATGAGACTAAATGTCTCAATTCACTCCCAAACCTTCTGGAAGCCAAACCAACCACCCCTTCAAGTCACAAAACCACAAACACACCTACGGGAAGAATAAAATAGGGTAACATGGCTCAAATACATAAAACAACCGGCCAAATCATTACGTTCTCCCCCTCTTAAACAAACGTTTGTCCTCGAACGAGTTTAGAAACATACCTGGAATTCTAAAAAGATGAGGATATGTGCTCCGCATATCATGCTTTATCTCCCAAGTCGCCTACTCGACCGGTTGATATCTCCATTTAACATTCATCGATGCAATGCCCTTCGACTTAGCTTCCGAATCTGCCTAGCCAAAATGGCCACTAGTTCCTCCTCATTAGCTAAATTCTCATCCAACTGCACCGAACTATAATCTAGCACATGCGACTGATCCTCATGATACTTCTAAAGCATGAAAACATGAAACACCAGATGAATTCCCGACAAGTTGGGTGGTAAAGCAAGCCTATAAGCCACCTCACCTACTCTCCTTAAAACCTCAAATGGACCAATGTACCGAGGACTAAACTTGCCCTTCTTCCCAAACCTCATCAGGCCCTTCATAGGTGAAACTTTGAGAAGGACCCTCTCACCCTCCATGAAAGCTACACCGCGAACCTTCCTATCAACATAACTCTTCTGCCTGGACAGCGCTATACGAAGCTGCTCCTGGATCAACTTCAGCTTCTCTAAAGCATTACAAACCAAATCGGTGCCCAACAACCTAGCCTCCCCCGGCACAAACTAACCAACCAAATAATGACATCGCCTCCCATATAAGGCCTCATACAGATCCATCTGGATACTCAATTGGTAGCTATTATTGTAGGCGAACTCTGCTAACAATAGAAACGGATCCCATTGGCCCCCAAAATCAATAATGCAGGCTCAAGATCTGAATGGTCTGTTCGGACTACCCGTCTATTTAAGGGTGAAATGCAGTACTCAACTCAATCCAAGTGCCCAACTCATGCTGCACGGCTCTCCAAAAATGCGATATAAATTGAGTAACTCTATCCAAGATGATAGACACATGCACACTATGCATGCGAACAATCTCCCTAAGATAAATCTGACCCAATTGCTCAGAAGTGTAGGAAGTCATGACTTAGCATACTAGAAGTATGCCCATGAGAACCTTTCCATTCTAACCTTGGCAACCTCGGCATAGCCAATGTCAAAATCTTAGAATGACAATTAAGAATAGTATGATACGGAGATAACCAACCCATACCCAAAATCATATCATATTCCACCATACTAAGCAACAAGAGATCAACATTGGTCTCATAGCCCTCAATGGTAACCAAACAAGACTGATACACCAGATCCACCTTAATAGAGTCACCAACATGTGTAGATACATGAACAAAAATATCAAGAGAACTATAGGGCAAATCTAAATACAATGCAAAGTAAGATGACACATAGGAATATGTAGAACTAGGATAAAATAAAACTGATGTATCTCTATGATAGGACAAAACAATACCTTTAATAACTGTATCGGAAGCCTCCACCTGGGGCCTGACCTCCGTCCAACTGACCTCCACCTCTAGGATGTCCCTTGACTGCTTAAGCTCCCCCTCCAGCTAGTGGCACTGGTGGTGCAACAACTAGAACTGAAGTCACTGCCTGAGAACCCTATGGTGATGCGCCTCTACCACGCCTGGGGAAATACCTCTTGATATGCCCTACCTCTCCACACTCAAAACAACCTCAACCTGAGAATGACTGCTAAATCTAAGGCTGCCTCTGATAGCATGAGTACCCACTGGAAGAACCCTGGGCTGATGGAGTGCTATAGGAACTCTGAGCTGGTAATGCACTGAATGAAGACTAAATTGGAGCACCACAAGTGGTCTGATAATCTGAAGGGACTGGCCTGCTAGGATGGCCTCTCCCAAAATGATCCCTACCTCGAGATGAGGTAGCACTGAAGCCGCTATTATATCGAGGTTTCTTGACCCTCATCACCATGGTCTATCTGTTCTGACCCTGAATGTGCTCAATCCTGTGCACTATATCCTCAGCCTGAAGGAATGTAGTACCACTCACTGCCTCCCAATCCATAACAATCTTGATACCAAAATTCAACCCCTCCGTGAACCTCCTCACCTTCTCAACATCGATAAGGATCTGAAAAGTCGCTTGACATGAAAGCTCAGTAAATCTCATCTCATACTCAGTCACAAACATATGACCTTGATTAAGGTTCTCGAAATGGCCACGCATCTCCTCCCTCTTCGTGAGGGGAACAAATTTCTCTAAGAAGAGATATGAAACAGACTCCATATGAGTGGAGGGGACGCTGCTGACCTGCTATGCTCATATGATTGCCACCACCTCTTGGCTGGCCCCTAGAGCTAAAAAGTAGTGACAACAACCCTATTTTACTCCACCAAACCAAGATTCTGCAGAATCTCCTGACAACCATCTAATAAATCCTGTGCATCTGCTAAAGGATCACCATCATAACGTGGAGGACCTATCATCCTGAACTGATCAAACCACTTCTGCTCCTCCTCAAGCATAGTGGCCTCCACTACTGGCCTAACAGCAACCACACGAGGATATCCCCCAACTGTACTACTTCTGACATCTGATAAATAGCAGCAACCTACTCAGGAGTATGAGTAGTGTGAGTATATGTTCCTCCCTCGGCCTGAGAAGTAGCCGGTGCCACAGGAAGTACTCTAACATGTACTAGACCCTCCACAAGACCAATCAAATGAACAAGAGCATCCTGAAGTACTGGGTAGCAATAAATCCCTTAGGGACCTGAGCTGGTCTACCTGGGTCACCCTGATTAAAAACTTGTTCCTCCATTGGAGCTACTGGTGGATCCAAAATGGATGCCTTAGTAGGGGCTTTAACTGCAGTGTGGGCACCTCCCCCGCCTCTGCATCGACCACGACTTCTCATGGACCTATCCTGAGGGGCCGGTGCCTGTCTAACTACTCCTGATGAGCGGCTCACTATCTGTGAGATAAAATAAAGACAAGGATTCAAACTTCAGATCAATAAAGCTGCACGATAAAGAATGAAAGAAAGGTAGTTTCCTAACATCCTGTAGCCTCTCGGAGATAGGTACAAACGTCTCCATACCGATCCACAAGACTCTACTAGACCTGATCATGACTCGAGATACCTACACAACCTAGAGTATGATACCAACTTGTCACGATCCAAAATCCCACCTTAGGGCCGTGATGGAGCCTAGCGAACTTGCAAAGCAAGCCAACTCACAATAGTCCATTTTTATTAATTAACAGAAAAATATAATAATTACAGATGGAAATAGTTTCAAAATAGTAATAATATCTGATATAACCAAAACATGACCTAAGCACGGCCAATATAGTACAACCCTCAAGATTAGGTGGTACAAGTACACATGCAAACTATGGAAATAAGAACAAGTCAATATACATAGCCAACTATCTAAAACACAAATAGATATGAATAATAAAGGAACAATGATTTGGGAACTGCGAAATAGATCCATAAAGTGTAGCTCACCCTAAGTCTCCGTGTGGTCACCCAAGCTAAATCAGGAAGTTATGCTAGGACCCACCTGAGGATCTGCATAAAATGATGTGAAGAAGCATAGTTTGAGTACATCACAATTGGTACCTAGTAAGTATCAAGTCTAACATCGAAGAAGTAGTGGCAAGACTAGATGCTTCCGAATACTTACCATACTGGTATAATAACATAATTAAGAACTGAAACAGTTGATAATGTCATTAATAACAAGAATCAGAAATATCAATAATTGAAAGGTATTAATCATGCTTTCAAGGATAGGATTAACCAAAACACTGCTCAGATATAGCAATAAAAGATGGCATGCTCAATTAACGGAGTCAGGACTCCTAATTTGTAATTACCCAACCAGTCATTTTGAGCATTTGCATTCCGTTCAGTAGTTTGAAGTCTTGATTAGCTTTTTATGATGTATTATGACTTGTGTGAATCTTCGATTTTGATTTTCAGGTGATTTGGGATTGATTTGGAAGAATGATTCTCAGCTAGGAAGTTTTAAGTTAGAAAAGTTGACCAAGTTTGACTTTTTTGTATTTGACCTTAGATTAGAGTTTTGATGGTTTTGTTAGGTTTGGATAGTGATTTTTAACTTGGGCGTATGCCCGTATTTGCATTTGGATATTTCTAGAAGGTTTTGGTACTAGTTCGCAACTGTTGGAAATTTAAAGGTTTGGAATATTCATAAGTTTAACCGAAAGTTGACTTTGATGATGTCAGGTTCGAATTGTTGTTCCGGGAGTTATAATAGGTTTGTTATGTTATTTGGAACTTGTGTGAAAAATTTGAAGTCAGTTCGGGTTGATTTGATATGAATCGGTACGAGTTTGGAAGTTGAAAGTTCAAAAGTTTTTTCAGGTTTGGTTTGAGGTGACACTAATCTCAGCATTAGAGGCATTACCCAATCCACTGTGGTATCATGACATGAACTGTACATATTTAAATCATAACACATAGAAAATACCTTTCGAACCAACACCATTTGGCTGTACAAACAAGTGAGTATATTTTCGTTCCACAACACTCTCGGCCTTCGAGGTGACCTCCTCGGCTCACATTTCTCTAATAGCTTCGTGCACATTAGTCTACCTCGGCACCACAAGACCTTAAATTCCTCGGCAAAAATTTACGGGGCCTTATATCCTCCCCTGCTTAGGATCATTCATCCTCGAATGAGGAGAAGAGTCCGCCCCAAACACCTAACAAAACTCAACTTTTCTTTCAAACATATTAAGCCCCAAAATTTGTCTAACTCCCAAATTTGTCAAATATTTCGGCTGAGTTTCCCCTGTAATTGGGCCTATACACCATTTAGAAAATCACCAAAACCACCCTAACAACACATCCACAACTCAAAAAAGCATCACAATATATATCAATAACACTAATCTCAACATTACAGGCATTACATCATCCACAGTGGTATCCTGGCATGAATTGTATATATTTAAATCATAACAAATAGAAAGTACATTTCGAACCACAACCATTTGGCTATACATACAAGTGAGAATATTTTCTTTCCCTAACACTCTCGGCCTTCGAGGTAACCTCCTCGACTCACATTAGTCTACAACCTTCGTGCACATTAGTCTACCTCGGCACTACAAGACCTAAAATTCATCCGTGAAATTTTACGGGGCCTTACATCCTCTCCCTCTTAGGATCATTCGTCCTCGAATGAGGAGCAGAGCCCGTCCCAAACACTTACCATAACTCAACTATTCTTTCAAACATCTCAAGCTCCAAAATTTGTCTAACTCCCAAATTTTTCAAACATTTCGGTAGAGTTTCCCCTATAATTGGGCCTATCCACATGTATGAAAATCAACAAAACCACCCTAACATCACATCCACAACTCAAAAAAGCATCACAATATATATCAATAACACTAATCTCAACATCACAGGCATTACATCATCCATTGTGGTATCCTGACATGAACTGTACATATTTAAATCATAACAAATAGAAAGTACGTTCCGAACAACAACCATTTGGCTATACAAACAAGTGAGAATTTTTTCTTTCCACAACACTCTCGGCCTTCGAGGTAACCTCCTCGACTCACATTAGTCTACAATGTTCGTGCACATTAGTCTCCCTCGGCACCACAAGACCTTAAAATTCCTCGGGGAAATTTTATAAGGCCTTACATCCTCTCCCGCTTAGGATCATTCATCCTCGAATGAGGAGCAGAGTCCGCCCAAAACACCTAACATAACTCAACTCTTCTTTCAAACATCTCAAGCCCCAAAATTTATCTAACTCCCAAATTTGTCAAATACATCGGTAGAGTTTCCCCTGTAATTGGGCCTATCCACATGTACGAAAATCAACAAAACCACCCTAACAACACATCCACAACTCAAAATAGCATCACAATATAAATCAATAACACTAATCTCAACAATACATGCATTAGATCATCCACTGTGGTATCATGACCTGAACTGTAAATATTTAAATCATAACAAATAGAAAGTACCATTCGAACCAACACCATTTGGCTATACATACCAGTGATAATATTTTCTTTCCCTAACACTCTCGACCTTCGAGATAACCTCCTCGACTCACATTAGTCTACAACCTTCGTGCACATTAGACTTCCTCGGCACCACAAGACCTTAAATTCCTCGACGAAATTTTAAGGGGCCTTAAATCCTCTCCCGCTTAGGATCTTTCGTCCTCGAATGGGGACCAGAGTCCGCCCCAAACACCTAACGTAAGTCAACTCTTCTTTCAAACATCTCAAGCCCCAAAATTGGACTAACTCACAAATTTTACAAAATTTTTGGCAGAGTTTCCCCTGTAATTGGGCCTATCCACCTGTAAGAAAATCACCAAAACCACCCTAATAACACATCCACAACTCAAAATAGCATCATAATATAAATCAATAACACTAATCTCAACAATACATGCATTAGATCATCCACTGTGGTATCATGACATGAACTGTACATATTTAAATCATAACACATAGAAAGTACCATTCGAACCAACACCATTTTGCTATACAAACAAGTGAGAATATCTTCTTTCCCTAACACTCTCGGCCTTCGAGGTGATTTCCTCGACTCACATTAGTCTACAACCTTCGTGCACATTAGTCTACCTCGGTACTACAAGACCTTAAATTCCTCGACAAAATTTTGCGGGGCCTTATATCCTCTCCCGCTTAGGATCTTTCGTCCTCGAATGGGGAGCAGAGTCCGCCCCAAACACCTAATATAACTCAACTCTTCTTTCAAACATCTCAAGTCCCAAAATTTGACTAACTCACAAATTTTACAAAATTTTCGGTAGAGTTTCCCCTGTAATTGGGCCTATCCACATGTTAGAAAATCACCAAAACCACCCTAATAACACATCCACAACTCAAAATAGCATCACAATATAAATCAATAACACTAATCTCAACATTACATGCATTAGTTCATCCACTGTGGTATCATGACATGAACTGTACATATTTAAATCATAACACAAAGAAAGTACCATTCGAACCAACACCATTTGGCTGCACAAACAAGTGAGAATAATTTCTTTCCACAACACTCTCGGCCTTCGAGGTGACCTCCTCGGCTCACATTAGTCTACAACCTTCGTACAATAGTCTACCTCGGCACTACAAGACCTTAAATTCCTCGAAAACTTTTACAGGGCCTTACATCCTCTCCCGCAGAGGATCTTTCGTCCTCGAATGGGGAGCAGAGTCCGGCCCAAACACCTAACGTAACTCAACTCTTCTTTCAAACATCTCAAGCCCCAAAATTGGACTAACTCACAAATTTTACAAAATTTTTGGCAGAGTTTCCCCTGTAATTGGGCCTATCCACCTGTCAGAAAATCACCAAAACCACCCTAATAACACATCCACAATTCAAAATAGCATCACAATATAAATCAATAACATTAATCTCAACAATACATGCATTAGATCATCCACTGTGGTATCATGACATGAACTGTACATATTTAAATCATAACACATAGAAAGTACCATTCGAACCAACACCATTTGGCTATACAAACAAGTGAGAATATCTTCTTTCCTTAACACTCTCGCCCTTCGAGGTGATTTCCTCGACTCACATTAGTCTACAACCTTCGTGCACATTAGTCTACCTCGGCACTACAAGACCTTAAATTCCTCGATAAATTTTGCGGGGCCTTACATCCTCTCCCGCTTAGGATCTTTCGTCCTCGAATGGGGAGCAAAGTCTGCCCCAAACACCTAACATAACTCAACTCTTCTTTCAAACATCTCAAGTCCCAATATTTGACTAACTCACAAATTTTACAAAATTTTCGGTAGAGTTTTCCCTGTAATTGGGCCTATCCACATGTCAGAAAATTACCAAAACCACCCTAATAACACATCCACAACTCAAAATAGCATCACAATATAAATCAATAACACTAATCGCAACATTACATGCATTCGATCATCCACTGTGGTATCATGACATGAATTGTACATATTTAAATCATAACACATAGAAAGTACCATTCGAACCAACACCATTTGGCTATACAAACAAGTGAGAATATTTTCTTTCCACAAAATTCTCGGCCTTCGAGGTGACCTCCTCGGCTTACATTAGTCTACAACCTTCGTGCACATTAGTCTACTTCGGCACCACAAGACCTTAAATTCCTCGGCGAATGTTTACGGGGCCTTACATCCTCCCCTGGTTAGGATCATTCGTCATCGAATGAGGAGCAGAGTCCAACCTAAACACCTAACATAACTCAACTCTTCTTTCAAACATCTCAAGCCCCAAAATTGGACTAACTCACAAATTTTACAAAATTTTCGGCAGAGTTTCCCCTGTAATTGGGCCTATCCACCTGTCAGAAAATCACCAAAACCACCCTAATAACACATCCACAACTCAAAATAGCATCACAATATAAATCAATAACACTAATCTCAACAATACATGCATTAGATCATCCACTGTGGTATCATGACATGAACTGTAAATATTTAAATCATAACAAATAGAAAGTACCATTCGAACCAACACCATTTGGCTATACATACCAGTGATAATATTTTCTTTCCCTAACACTCTCGACCTTCGAGATAACCTCCTCGACTCATATTAGTCTACAAGCTTCGTGCACATTAGACTTCCTCGGCACCATAAGACCTTAAATTCCTCGACGAAATTTTAAGGGGCCTTAAATCCTCTCCCGCTTAGGATCTTTCGTCCTCGAATGGGGAGCAGAGTCCGCCCCAAACACCTAACGTAAGTCAACTCTTCTTTCAAACATCTCAAGCCCCAAAATTGGACTAACTCACAAATTTTACAAAATTTTTGGCAGAGTTTCCCCTGTAATTGGGCCTATCCACCTGTCAGAAAATCACCAAAACCACCCTAATAACACATCCACAACTCAAAATAGCATCATAATATAAATCAATAACACTAATCTCAACAATACATGCATTAGATCATCCACTGTGGTATCATGACATGAACTGTACATATTTAAATCATAACACATAGAAAGTACCATTCGAACCAACACCATTTTGCTATACAAACAAGTGAGAATATCTTCTTTCCCTAACACTCTCGGCCTTCGAGGTGATTTTCTCGACTCACATTAGTCTACAACCTTCGTGCACATTAGTCTACCTCGGTACTACAAGACCTTAAATTCCTCGACAAAATTTTGCGGGGCCTTATATCCTCTCCCGCTTAGGATCTTTCGTCCTCGAATGGGGAGCAGAGTCCGCCCCAAACACCTAACATAACTCAACTCTTCTTACAAACATCTCAAGTCCCAAAATTTGACTAACTCACAAATTTTACAAAATTTTCGGCAGAGTTTCTCCTGTAATTGGGCCTATCCACATGTTAGAAAATCACCAAAACCACCCTAATAACACATCCACAACTCAAAATAGCATCACAATATAAATCAATAACACTAATCTCAACATTACATGCATTAGTTCATCCACTGTGGTACCATGACATGAACTGTACATATTTAAATCATAACATAAAGAAAGTACCATTCGAACCAACACAATTTGGCTGCACAAACAAGTGAGAATAATTTCTTTCCACAACACTCTCGGCCTTCGAGGTGACCTGCTCGGCTCACATTAGTCTACAACCTTCGTACAATAGTCTACCTCGGCACTACAAGACCTTAAATTCCTCGAAAACTTTTACAGGGCCTTACATCCTCTCCCGCAGAGGATCTTTCGTCCTCGAATGGGGAGCAGAGTCCGGCCCAAACACCTAACGTAACTCAACTCTTCTTTCAAACATCTCAAGCCCCAAAATTGGACTAACTCACAAATTTTACAAAATTTTTGGCAGAGTTTCCCCTGTAATTGGGCCTATCCACCTGTCAGAAAATCACCAAAACTACCCTAATAACACATCCACAATTCAAAATAGCATCACAATATAAATCAATAACATTAATCTCAACAATACATGCATTAGATCATCCACTGTGGTATCATGACATGAACTGTACATATTTAAATCATAACACATAGAAAGTACCATTCGAACCAACACCATTTGGCTATACAAACAAGTGAGAATATCTTCTTTCCTTAACACTCTGGCCCTTCGAGGTGATTTCCTCGACTCACATTAGTCTACAACCTTCGTGCACATTAGTCTACCTCGGCACTACAAGACCTTAAATTCCTCAATAAATTTTGCGGGGCCTTACATCCTCTCCCGCTTAGGATCTTTCGTCCTCGAATGGGGAGCAAAGTCCGCCCCAAACACCTAACATAACTCAACTCTTCTTTCAAACATCTCAAGTCCCAATATTTGACTAACTCACAAATTTTACAAAATTTTCGGTAGAGTTTTCCCTGTAATTGGGCCTATCCACATGTCAGAAAATTACCAAAACCACCCTAATAACACATCCACAACTCAAAATAGCATCACAATATAAATCAATAACACTAATCTCAACATTACATGCATTCGATCATCCACTGTGGTATCATGACATGAATTGTACATATTTAAATCATAACACATAGAAAGTACCATTCGAACCAACACCATTTGGCTATACAAACAAGTGAGAATATTTTCTTTCCACAAAATTCTCGGCCTTCGAGGTGACCTCCTCGGCTCATATTAGTCTACAACCTTCGTGCACATTAGTCTACTTCGGCACCACAAGACCTTAAATTCCTCGGCGAATGTTTACGGGGCCTTACATCCTCCCCTGGTTAGGATCATTCGTCATCGAATGAGGAGCAGAGTCCAACCTAAACACCTAACATAACTCAACTCTTCTTTCAAACATCTCAAGCCCCAAAATTGGACTAACTCACAAATTTTACAAAATTTTCGGCAGAGTTTCCCCTGTAATTGGGCCTATCCACCTGTCAGAAAATCACCAAAACCACCCTAATAACACATCCACAACTCAAAATAGCATCACAATATAAATCAATAACACTAATCTCAACAATACATGCATTAGATCATCCACTGTGGTATCATGACCTGAACTGTAAATATTTAAATCATAACAAATAGAAAGTACCATTCGAACCAACACCATTTGGCTATACATACCAGTGATAATATTTTCTTTCCCTAACACTCTCGACCTTCGAGATAACCTCCTCGACTCACATTAGTCTACAACCTTCGTGCACATTAGACTTCCTCGGCACCACAAGACCTTAAATTCCTCGACGAAATTTTAAGGGGCCTTAAATCCTCTCCCGCTTAGGATCTTTCGTCCTCGAATGGGGAGCAGAGTCCGCCCCAAACACTTAACGTAAGTCAACTCTTCTTTCAAACATCTCAAGCCCCAAAATTGGACTAACTCACAAATTTTACAAAATTTTTGGCAGAGTTTCCCCTGTAATTGGGCCTATCCACCTGTAAGAAAATCACCAAAACCACCCTAATAACACATCCACAACTCAAAATAGCATCATAATATAAATCAATAACACTAATCTCAACAATACATGCATTAGATCATCCACTGTGGTATCATGACATGAACTGTACATATTTAAATCATAACACATAGAAAGTACCATTCGAACCAACACCATTTTGCTATACAAACAAGTGAGAATATCTTCTTTCCCTAACACTCTCGGCCTTCGAGGTGATTTCCTCGACTCACATTAGTCTACAACCTTCGTGCACATTAGTCTACCTCGGTACTACAAGACCTTAAATTCCTCGACAAAATTTTGCGGGGCCTTATATCCTCTCCCGCTTAGGATCTTTCGTCCTCGAATGGGGAGCAGAGTCCGCCCCAAACACCTAATATAACTCAACTCTTCTTTCAAACATCTCAAGTCCCAAAATTTGACTAACTCACAAATTTTACAAAATTTTCGGTAGAGTTTCCCCTGTAATTGGGCCTATCCACATGTTAGAAAATCACCAAAACCACCCTAATAACACATCCACAACTCAAAATAGCATCACAATATAAATCAATAACACTAATCTCAACATTACATGCATTAGTTCATCCACTGTGGTATCATGACATGAACTGTACATATTTAAATCATAACACAAAGAAAGTACCATTCGAACCAACACCATTTGGCTGCACAAACAAGTGAGAATAATTTCTTTCCACAACACTCTCGGCCTTCGAGGTGACCTCCTCGGCTCACATTAGTCTACAACCTTCGTACAATAGTCTACCTCGGCACTACAAGACCTTAAATTCCTCGAAAACTTTTACAGGGCCTTACATCCTCTCCCGCAGAGGATCTTTCGTCCTCGAATGGGGAGCAGAGTCCGGCCCAAACACCTAACGTAACTCAACTCTTCTTTCAAACATCTCAAGCCCCAAAATTGGACTAACTCACAAATTTTACAAAATTTTTGGCAGAGTTTCCCCTGTAATTGGGCCTATCCACCTGTCAGAAAATCACCAAAACCACCCTAATAACACATCCACAATTCAAAATAGCATCACAATATAAATCAATAACATTAATCTCAACAATACATGCATTAGATCATCCACTGTGGTATCATGACATGAACTGTACATATTTAAATCATAACACATAGAAAGTACCATTCGAACCAACACCATTTGGCTATACAAACAAGTGAGAATATCTTCTTTCCTTAACACTCTCGCCCTTCGAGGTGATTTCCTCGACTCACATTAGTCTACAACCTTCGTGCACATTAGTCTACCTCGGCACTACAAGACCTTAAATTCCTCGATAAATTTTGCGGGGCCTTACATCCTCTCCCGCTTAGGATCTTTCGTCCTCGAATGGGGAGCAAAGTCCGCCCCAAACACCTAACATAACTCAACTCTTCTTTCAAACATCTCAAGTCCCAATATTTGACTAACTCACAAATTTTACAAAATTTTCGGTAGAGTTTTCCCTGTAATTGGGCCTATCCACATGTCAGAAAATTACCAAAACCACCCTAATAACACATCCACAACTCAAAATAGCATCACAATATAAATCAATAACACTAATCGCAACATTACATGCATTCGATCATCCACTGTGGTATCATGACATGAATTGTACATATTTAAATCATAACACATAGAAAGTACCATTCGAACCAACACCATTTGGCTATACAAACAAGTGAGAATATTTTCTTTCCACAAAATTCTCGGCCTTCGAGGTGACCTCCTCGGCTTACATTAGTCTACAACCTTCGTGCACATTAGTCTACTTCGGCACCACAAGACCTTAAATTCCTCGGCGAATGTTTACGGGGCCTTACATCCTCCCCTGGTTAGGATCATTCGTCATCGAATGAGGAGCAGAGTCCAACCTAAACACCTAACATAACTCAACTCTTCTTTCAAACATCTCAAGCCCCAAAATTGGACTAACTCACAAATTTTACAAAATTTTCGGCAGAGTTTCCCCTGTAATTGGGCCTATCCACCTGTCAGAAAATCACCAAAACCACCCTAATAACACATCCACAACTCAAAATAGCATCACAATATAAATCAATAACACTAATCTCAACAATACATGCATTAGATCATCCACTGTGGTATCATGACATGAACTGTAAATATTTAAATCATAACAAATAGAAAGTACCATTCGAACCAACACCATTTGGCTATACATACCAGTGATAATATTTTCTTTCCCTAACACTCTCGACCTTCGAGATAACCTCCTCGACTCATATTAGTCTACAAGCTTCGTGCACATTAGACTTCCTCGGCACCATAAGACCTTAAATTCCTCGACGAAATTTTAAGGGGCCTTAAATCCTCTCCCGCTTAGGATCTTTCGTCCTCGAATGGGGAGCAGAGTCCGCCCCAAACACCTAACGTAAGTCAACTCTTCTTTCAAACATCTCAAGCCCCAAAATTGGACTAACTCACAAATTTTACAAAATTTTTGGCAGAGTTTCCCCTGTAATTGGGCCTATCCACCTGTCAGAAAATCACCAAAACCACCCTAATAACACATCCACAACTCAAAATAGCATCATAATATAAATCAATAACACTAATCTCAACAATACATGCATTAGATCATCCACTGTGGTATCATGACATGAACTGTACATATTTAAATCATAACACATAGAAAGTACCATTCGAACCAACACCATTTTGCTATACAAACAAGTGAGAATATCTTCTTTCCCTAACACTCTCGGCCTTCGAGGTGATTTCCTCGACTCACATTAGTCTACAACCTTCGTGCACATTAGTCTACCTCGGTACTACAAGACCTTAAATTCCTCGACAAAATTTTGCGGGGCCTTATATCCTCTCCCGCTTAGGATCTTTCGTCCTCGAATGGGGAGCAGAGTCCGCCCCAAACACCTAACATAACTCAACTCTTCTTACAAACATCTCAAGTCCCAAAATTTGACTAACTCACAAATTTTACAAAATTTTCGGCAGAGTTTCTCCTGTAATTGGGCCTATCCACATGTTAGAAAATCACCAAAACCACCCTAATAACACATCCACAACTCAAAATAGCATCACAATATAAATCAATAACACTAATCTCAACATTACATGCATTAGTTCATCCACTGTGGTACCATGACATGAACTGTACATATTTAAATCATAACATAAAGAAAGTACCATTCGAACCAACACAATTTGGCTGCACAAACAAGTGAGAATAATTTCTTTCCACAACACTCTCGGCCTTCGAGGTGACCTGCTCGGCTCACATTAGTCTACAACCTTCGTACAATAGTCTACCTCGGCACTACAAGACCTTAAATTCCTCGAAAACTTTTACAGGGCCTTACATCCTCTCCCGCAGAGGATCTTTCGTCCTCGAATGGGGAGCAGAGTCCGGCCCAAACACCTAACGTAACTCAACTCTTCTTTCAAACATCTCAAGCCCCAAAATTGGACTAACTCACAAATTTTACAAAATTTTTGGCAGAGTTTCCCCTGTAATTGGGCCTATCCACCTGTCAGAAAATCACCAAAACTACCCTAATAACACATCCACAATTCAAAATAGCATCACAATATAAATCAATAACATTAATCTCAACAATACATGCATTAGATCATCCACTGTGGTATCATGACATGAACTGTACATATTTAAATCATAACACATAGAAAGTACCATTCGAACCAACACCATTTGGCTATACAAACAAGTGAGAATATCTTCTTTCCTTAACACTCTGGCCCTTCGAGGTGATTTCCTCGACTCACATTAGTCTACAACCTTCGTGCACATTAGTCTACCTCGGCACTACAAGACCTTAAATTCCTCAATAAATTTTGCGGGGCCTTACATCCTCTCCCGCTTAGGATCTTTCGTCCTCGAATGGGGAGCAAAGTCCGCCCCAAACACCTAACATAACTCAACTCTTCTTTCAAACATCTCAAGTCCCAATATTTGACTAACTCACAAATTTTACAAAATTTTCGGTAGAGTTTTCCCTGTAATTGGGCCTATCCACATGTCAGAAAATTACCAAAACCACCCTAATAACACATCCACAACTCAAAATAGCATCACAATATAAATCAATAACACTAATCTCAACATTACATGCATTCGATCATCCACTGTGGTATCATGACATGAATTGTACATATTTAAATCATAACACATAGAAAGTACCATTCGAACCAACACCATTTGGCTATACAAACAAGTGAGAATATTTTCTTTCCACAAAATTCTCGGCCTTCGAGGTGACCTCCTCGGCTCATATTAGTCTACAACCTTCGAGCACATTAGTCTACTTCGGCACCACAAGACCTTAAATTCCTCGGTGAATGTTTACGGGGCCTTACATCCTCCCCTGGTTAGGATCATTCGTCATCGAATGAGGAGCAGAGTCCAACCTAAACACCTAACATAACTCAACTCTTCTTTCAAACATCTCAAGCCCCAAAATTGGACTAACTCACAAATTTTACAAAATTTTCGGCAGAGTTTCCCCTGTAATTGGGCCTATCCACCTGTCAGAAAATCACCAAAACCACCCTAATAACACATCCACAACTCAAAATAGCATCACAATATAAATCAATAACACTAATCTCAACAATACATGCATTAGATCATCCACTGTGGTATCATGACATGAACTGTAAATATTTAAATCATAACAAATAGAAAGTACCATTCGAACCAACACCATTTGGCTATACATACCAGTGATAATATTTTCTTTCCCTAACACTCTCGACCTTCGAGATAACCTCCTCGACTCACATTAGTCTACAACCTTCGTGCACATTAGACTTCCTCGGCACCACAAGACCTTAAATTCCTCGACGAAATTTTAAGGGGCCTTAAATCCTCTCCCGCTTAGGATCTTTCGTCCTCGAATGGGGAGCAGAGTCCGCCCCAAACACTTAACGTAAGTCAACTCTTCTTTCAAACATCTCAAGCCCCAAAATTGGACTAACTCACAAATTTTACAAAATTTTTGGCAGAGTTTCCCCTGTAATTGGGCCTATCCACCTGTAAGAAAATCACCAAAACCACCCTAATAACACATCCACAACTCAAAATAGCATCATAATATAAATCAATAACACTAATCTCAACAATACATGCATTAGATCATCCACTGTGGTATCATGACATGAACTGTACATATTTAAATCATAACACATAGAAAGTACCATTCGAACCAACACCATTTTGCTATACAAACAAGTGAGAATATCTTCTTTCCCTAACACTCTCGGCCTTCGAGGTGATTTCCTCGACTCACATTAGTCTACAACCTTCGTGCACATTAGTCTACCTCGGTACTACAAGACCTTAAATTCCTCGACAAAATTTTGCGGGGCCTTATATCCTCTCCCGCTTAGGATCTTTCGTCCTCGAATGGGGAGCAGAGTCTGCCCCAAACACCTAACATAACTCAACTCTTCTTTCAAACATCTCAAGTCCCAAAATTTGACTAACTCACAAATTTTACAAAATTTTCGGTAGAGTTTCCCCTGTAATTGGGCCTATCCACATGTTAGAAAATCACCAAAACCACCCTAATAACACATCCACAACTCAAAATAGCATCACAATATAAATCAATAACACTAATCTCAACATTACATGCATTAGTTCATCCACTGTGGTATCATGACATGAACTGTACATATTTAAATCATAACACAAAGAAAGTACCATTCGAACCAACACCATTTGGCTACACAAACAAGTGAGAATAATTTCTTTCCACAACACTCTCGGCCTTCGAGGTGACCTGCTCGGCTCACATTAGTCTACAACCTTCGTACAATAGTCTACCTCGGCACTACAAGACCTTAAATTCCTCGAAAACTTTTACAGGGCCTTACATCCTCTCCCGTAGAGGATCTTTCGTCCTCGAATGGGGAGCAGAGTCCGGCCCAAACACCTAACGTAACTCAACTCTTCTTTCAAACATCTCAAGCCCCAAAATTGGACTAACTCACAAATTTTACAAAATTTTTGGCAGAGTTTCCCCTGTAATTGGGCCTATCCACCTGTCAGAAAATCACCAAAACCACCCTAATAACACATCCACAATTCAAAATAGCATCACAATATAAATCAATAACATTAATCTCAACAATACATGCATTAGATCATCCACTGTGGTATCATGACATGAACTGTACATATTTAAATCATAACACATAGAAAGTACCATTCGAACCAACACCATTTGGCTATACAAACAAGTGAGAATATCTTCTTTCCTTAACACTCTCGCCCTTCGAGGTGATTTCCTCGACTCACATTAGTCTACAACCTTCGTGCACATTAGTCTACCTCGGCACTACAAGACCTTAAATTCCTCGATAAATTTTGCGGGGCCTTACATCCTCTCCCGCTTAGGATCTTTCGTCCTCGAATGGGGAGCAAAGTCCGCCCCAAACACCTAACATAACTCAACTCTTCTTTCAAACATCTCAAGTCCCAATATTTGACTAACTCACAAATTTTACAAAATTTTCGGTAGAGTTTTCCCTGTAATTGGGCCTATCCACATGTCAGAAAATTACCAAAACCACCCTAATAACACATCCACAACTCAAAATAGCATCACAATATAAATCAATAACACTAATCTCAACATTACATGCATTCGATCATCCACTGTGGTATCATGACATGAATTGTACATATTTAAATCATAACACATAGAAAGTACCATTCGAACCAACACCATTTGGCTATACAAACAAGTGAGAATATTTTCTTTCCACAAAATTCTCGGACTTCGAGGTGACCTCCTCGGCTCACATTAGTCTACAACCTTCGTGCACATTAGTCTACTTCGACCTTAAATTCCTCGGCGAATGTTTACGGGGCCTTACATCCTCCCCTGGTTAGGATCATTCGTCATCGAATGAGGAGCAGAGTCCAACCTAAACACCTAACATAACTCAACTCTTCTTTCAAACATCTCAAGCCCCAAAATTGGACTAACTCACAAATTTTACAAAATTTTCGGCAGAGTTTCCCCTGTAATTGGGCCTATCCACCTGTCAGAAAATCACCAAAACCACCCTAATAACACATCCACAACTCAAAATAGCATCACAATATAAATCAATAACACTAATCTCAACAATACATGCATTAGATCATCCACTGTGGTATCATGACATGAACTGTAAATATTTAAATCATAACACATAGAAAGTACCATTCGAACCAACACTATTTGGCTATACAAACAAGTGAGAATATCTTCTTTCCCTAACACTCTCGGCCTTCGAGGTGATTTCCTCGACTCACATTAGTCTATAACCTTCGTGCACATTAGTCTACCTCGGCACTACAAGACCTTAAATTCCTCGACAAAATTTTGCGGGGCCTTACATCCTCTCCCGCTTAGGATCTTTCGTCCTCGAATGTGGAGCAGAGTCCGCCCCAAACACCTAACATAACTCAACTCTTCTTTCAAACATCTCAAGTCCCAAAATTTGACTAACTCAAAAATTTTACAAAATTTTCGGTAGAGTTTCCCCTGTAATTGGGCCTATCCACATGTCAGAAAATCACCAAAACCACCCTAATAACACATCCACAACTCAAAATAGCATCACAATATAAATCAATAACACTAATCTCAACATTACATGCATTAGATCATCCACTGTGGTATCATGACATGAACTGTACATATTTAAATCATAACACAAAGAAAGTACCATTCGAACCAACACCATTTTGCTATACAAACAAGTGAGAATATTTTCTTTCCACAACACTCTCGGCCTTCGAGGTGACCTCCTCGGCTCACATTAGTCTACAATCTTCGTGCACATTAGTCTACTTCGGCACCACAAGACCTTAAATTCCTCGGCGAATGTTTACGGGGCCTTACATCCTCCCCCGCTTAGGATCATTCTTCATCGAATGAGGAGCAGAGTCCAACCTAAACACCTAACATAACTCAACCCTTTTTTCAAACATCTCGAGCCCCAAAATTTGACTAACTCCCAAATTTTACAAATTTTTTGACAGAGTTTCCCCTGCAATTGGGCCTATCCACCTGTCAAAAAATCACCACCCTAACAACACATCCACAACTCAAAAAAGCATCACAATATATATCAATAACACTAATTTCAACATTACAGGAATTACATCATCCATAGTGGTATCCTGACAAGAATTGTATATATTTAAATCATAACAAATAGAAAGTACGTTTCGAACAACAACCATTTGGCTATACAAACAAGTGAGAATATTTTTTTTCCCTACCACTTTCGGCCTTCGAGGTCACCTCCTCGACTCACATTAGTCTACAACCTTCGTACACATTAGTCTACCTTAGCACCTCAAGACCTTAAATTCCTCGGTGAAATTTTACAGGGCCTTACATCATCTCCCGCTTAGGATCACTCTCCCTCGAATGAGGAGCAAACTCCGTCCCAAATACCTTACATAACTCAACTCTTCTTTCAAACATCTCAAGCCCCAAAATTTGTCTAACTCTCAAATTTTTTAAAACTTTCGGTACAGTTTACCCTGTAATTGGACCTATCCCTATGTACGAAAATCAACAACACATCCGTAACTCACAAAAGCATCACAATGTATATCAATAACACTAATGTCAAATTTATATCCATTACATCATCTACAGTGGTATTCGGACATGAACTGTACATATTTAAATCATAACAAATAGAAAGTACGTTTGGAACCACAACCATTAGGCTATACAAACAAGTGAGAATATTTTTCTTTCCCTAACACTCTCGGCCTTTGAGGTGACCTCCTCGACTCACATTAGTCTACAACCTTCGTGCACATTAGTCTACCTCGGCAACACAAGACCTTAAATTCCTCGGTGAAATTTTACGGATCCTTACATCCTCTCCCGCTTAGGATCATTCCTCCTCGAATAAGGAGCAGAGTCTGCCCCAAACAAATAAAATAACTCAACTCTTCTTTCAAACATCTCAAGCCCCAAAATTTGTCTATCCCAAATTTTTCAAAAATTTCGGTAGAGTTTTCCCTGTAATTAGGCCTATCCACATGTACGAAAATCAACAAAACCACCCTAACAACAAATCCACAACTCAAAATAGCAACATAATATATATCAATAACACTAATCTCAGCATTAGAGGCATTACCCAATCCACTGTGGTATCATGACATGAACTGTACATATTTAAATCATAACACATAGAAAATACCTTCCGAACCAACACCATTTGGCTGTACAAACAAGTGAGTATATTTTCGTTCCACAACACTCTCGGCCTTCGAGGTGACCTCCTCGGCTCACATTTCTCTAATAGCTTCGTGCACATTAGTCTACCTCGGCACCACAAGACCTTAAATTCCTCGGCAAAAATTTACGGGGCCTTATATCCTCCCCTGCTTAGGATCATTCATCCTCGAATGAGGAGAAGAGTCCGCCCCAAACACCTAACATAACTCAACTTTTCTTTCAAACATATTAAGCCCCAAAATTTGTCTAACTCCCAAATTTGTCAAATATTTCGGCAGAGTTTTCCCTGTAATTGGGCCTATACACCATTTAGAAAATCACCAAAACCACCCTAACAACACTTCCACAACTCAAAAAAGCATCACAATATATATCAATAACACTAATCTCAACATTACAGGCATTACATCATCCACAGTGGTATCCTGGCATGAATTGTATATATTTAAATCATAACAAATAGAAAGTACATTTCGAACCACAACCATTTGGCTATACATACAAGTGAGAATATTTTCTTTCTCTAACACTCTCGGCCTTCGAGGTAACCTCCTCGACTCACATTAGTCTACAACCTTCGTGCACATTAGTCTACCTCGGCACTACAAGATCTAAAATTCATCCGTGAAATTTTACGGGGCCTTACATCCTCTCCCCTCTTAGGATCATTCGTCCTCGAATGAGGAGCAGAGCCCGTCCCAAACACTTACCATAACTCAACTATTCTTTCAAACATCTCAAGCCCCAAAATTTGTCTAACTCCCAAATTTTTCAAACATTTCGGTAGAGTTTCCCCTGTAATTGGGCCTATCCACATGTTTGAAAATCAACAAAACCACCCTAACATCACATCCACAACTCAAAAAAGCATCACAATATATATATATCAATAACACTAATCTCAACATCACAGGCATTACATCATCCATTGTGGTATCCTGACATGAACTGTACATATTTAAATCATAACAAATAGAAAGTACGTTCTGAACAACAACCATTTAGCTATACAAACAAGTGAGAATTTTTTCTTTCCACAACACTCTCGGCCTTCGAGGTAACCTCCTCGACTCACATTAGTCTACAATGTTCGTGCACATTAGTCTACCTCGGCACCACAAGACCTTAAAATTCCTCGGGGAAATTTTACAAGGCCTTACATCCTCTCCCGCTTAGGATCATTCATCCTCGAATGAGGAGCAGAGTCCGCCCAAAACACCTAACATAACTCAACTCTTCTTTCAAACATCTCAAGCCCCAAAATTTATCTAACTCCCAAATTTGTCAAATACATCGGTAGAGTTTCCCCTGTAATTGGGCCTATCCACATGTACGAAAATCAACAAAACCACCCTAACAACACATCCACAACTCAAAAAAGCATCACAATATATATCAATAACACTAATCTCAACAATACATGCATTAGATCATCCATATTGGTATCCTGACCTGAACTGTATATATTTAAATCATAACAAATAGAAAGTACCATTCGAACCAATACCATTTGGCTATATATACCAGTGATAATATTTTCTTTCCCTAACACTCTCGACCTTCGAGATAACCTCCTCGACTCACATTAGTCTACAACCTTCGTGCACATTAGACTTCCTCGGTACCAAAAGACCTTAAATTCCTCGACGAAATTTTATGGGGCCTTACATCCTCTCCCGCTTATGATTATTCATCCTCGAATGAGGAGAAGAGTCCGCCCTAAGCACCTAACATAATTCAACTCTTCTTTCAAACATCTCAATCCCCAAAATTTGACTAACTAACAAATTTTACAAACCTTTAGGCAGAGTTTCCTCTGTAATTGGGCCTATCCACCTGTCAGAAAATCACCAAAACCACCCTAATAACACACCCAAACTCAAAATAGCATCACAAAATATATATAAATAACACTAATCTCAACATTACATGCATTAGATCAACCACTGTGGTATCATGACATGAACTGCACATATTTAAATCATAACACATAGAAAGTACCTTTCGAACCAACACCATTTGGCTATACAAACAAATGAGAATATTTACTTTCCACAACACTCTCATCCTTCGAGGTGACCTCCTCGGCTCACATTAGTCTACATCCTTCGTGCACATTAGTCTACCTCGGCACCACAAGACGTTAAATTCCTCGGTGAAAATTTACGATCTTACACCGTCCCTCGCTTAGGATCATACATCCTCAGATGAGGAGCAGAGTACGTCCCAAACACCTAACATAACTCAAATCTTCTTTCAAACATCTCAAGCTCAAAAATTTGACTAACTCCAAATTTTTACAAATATTTCGGCAGAGTTTCCCTTGTAATTGGACCTATCCACCTGTCAGAAAATCACCACCCTAACAACACATTCACAACTCCAAATAGCATCATAATATATATCAATAACACTAATCTCAACATTACAGGCATCACATCATCCACTGTGGTGTCATGACATGAACGGTACATATTTAAATCATAACACATAGAAACTACCTTTCGAACCAACACTATTTGGCTATAGAAACAAGTGAGAATATTTTCTTTTCACAACACTCTCGGCCTTTGAGGTGACCTCCTCGGCTCACATTAGTCTACAACCTTCGTGCACATTAGTCTACCTCAGAACCACAAGAACTTAAATTCCTTGGCAAAATAATACGGGGCCTTACATCCTCCCCCGCTTAGGATCATTTATCCTTGAATGAGAAGCAGAGTCCGCCCCAAACACCTAATATGACTCAACTCTTCTTTCAAACATCTCAAGCTCCAAAATTTGACTAACTCTAAAATGTTACAAAAATTTCGGAATTACAATCCATCTGTCAGAAAATCACCACCCTAACAACACATCCACAACTCAAAATAGCATCATAATATATATCAATAACACTAATCTCAACATTACAGGCATTACATCATCCACTGTGGTATCGTGACATGAACGGTACATAATTAAATAATAAAACATAGAAAATACCTTTCGAACCAACACCATTTGCCTATACAAAAAAGTGAGAAAATTTTCTATTTACAACACTCTCGACCTTCGAGGTTACCTCCTCGGCTCACATTAATCTACAACGTTCGTGCACATTAGTCTACCTCGGTTCCACAAGACCTTAAATTCCTAAGCGAAATTTTACGGGGCCTTACATCCTCCCCCGCTTAGGATGATTCGTCCTCGAATGAGGAGCAGAGTCTGCCCCAAACACCTAATATAACTCAACTCTTCTTTCAAACATCTCAAGCCCCAAAATTTGTCTAACTCCCAAATGTTTCAAATGTTTCGGTAGAGTTTCCCCAGTAATTGTGCCTATCCACATGTACGAAAATCAACAAAACCACCCTAACAACACATCCACAACTCAAAAAAGCATCACAATATATATCAATAACACTAATGTCAAAATTACATGCATTACATCATCCACAGTGGTATCCTGACATGAACTGTACATTTTTAAATCATAACCAATATAAAGTACGTTTCGAACCACAACCATTTGGCTATACAAACAAGTGAGAATATTTTCTCTCCCTAACACTCTCGGCCTTCAAGGTGACCTCATCGACTCACATTAGTCTACAACCTTCGTGCACGTTAGTCTACCTTGGCACCACAAGACCTTAAATTCCTCGATAAACTTTTATGGGGTCTTACATGCTCTCCCTTTTAGGATCATTCATCCTCGAATGAGGAGCAGAGTCCGCCCCAATCACCTAATATAACTCAACTCTTCTTTCAAACATCTCAAGCCCTAAAATTTGACTAACTCACAAATTTTACAAAATTTTCGGTAGAACTTCCCCTGTAATTGGGCCTATCCACCTGTCAGAAAATTACCAAAACCACCCTAACAACACATCCACAACTCAAAATAGAATCACAATATATATCAATAACACTAATCTCTACATTACATGCATTAGATCATCCACTGTGGTATCATGACATGAACTGTACATATTTAAATCATAACACATAGAAAGTACCTTTCGAACTAACACCATTTGTCTATACAAACAAGTGAGAATATTTTCTTTCCACAACACTCTCGGCCTTTGAGGTGACCTCCTCGGCTCACATTAGTCTACAACCTTCGTGCACATTAGTCTACCTCGGCACCACAAAACCTTATATTCCTCGTAAAATATTTACGGGGCCTTACATCCTCTTCCGCTTAGGATCATTCGTCCTCGAACGTGGAGATGAGTCCGCCCCATACACCTAACATAACTCAACTCTTCTTTCAAACGTCTCAAGCCCCAAAATTTGACTAATTGCCAAATTTTACAAATATTTTGGTAGAGATTCCCCTGTAATTGGGCCTATCCACCTGTAAAACAATCACCACCCTAACAACACATCCACAACTCAAAATAACATCATAATATATATAAATAACACTAATCTCAACTTTACAGGCATTACATCACCCACTGTGGTATCATGACATGCAGTGTACATATTTAAACCATAACACATAGAAAATACCTTTCGAACCAACACCATTTGGCTATACAAACAATGTCACGACCCAAACCGATGGGCCGCGACGGGCACCCAGTACCTTACTCAACCGAATACCGACATAACGTATCTTTTCGTATCATGCTATCAAAAGTAAATGAGACAGAAAGGATGTCGTAGGATGACTAGAATAAAATATGTAATACCAACTTATATATTAGACATACGGGTTTATAAGACCAAAATGATCACTCGTATACTAAACATAGGTCGACAAGGCCATACGATCTTTTACGTACATGACATTTGTCTACAAGCCTCTAAGAATACATAATTGTCATAAAGGTCGGGACAGAGCCCCGCCATACCAAACAATACACATCTAAATCATACTGACCAAACAAGCAACTCCGGAGCAAATGGAGTGCACTCATATTTTCCGCTGAGCTGATCGCCTACTTGGAGGACTCTCGACCTGTCTATCGAGACCTCCGGGCATGAAACGTAGCGTCCCCATGCAAAAGGGACGTCAGTACAAATAATGTACCGAGTATGTAAGGAGTGAAAATCAGTAAATAATAAACATGAGAGAAACATGGAGTAAAAGACTCGACATGTACGTCTGCATAGCTCTGTGAATCATTTAATTTTTATAATGTCATACCATGCATTGGTATATGCGTTCATAATATCATCAAGCCTCTGAGGGCATCCCATCATATCATTTCGGCCACTGTGGGCAAATCATCAACGTATACCAGCTGATCAGGTGGTGGTGCGTATATAACGCCATAACCTTTTTCCATATCCCATATACATATAATATACATATATATGCGTATATAATGCCATCTGGTCATGGGTCAATATATATGTATAAATGCATGAAATGCATAAGAAATACGTTAATAATATTTTCTCGGAATATCATAAAAATAATATGCCTTAAGAAATACGTTAATAAGATTTTCTCGGAATGTCATAAAAATAATATGCCTGTCGGATAAATTTTTTCAAGTACGTATTTTTCTGAGACCCGTGAACAGAATATATAATAATAATTCACATAGGGAATCAAGAATACAGACACCCCTAATATTTCTATGAATAGAGTCGTTTATAGAAACTGTGCGTTTGCTCGTTTCTTTCAGTATCATTTGAGTCATGCCAGAAAGAAATAAGGGATAGCCTTAACGTACCTGAGCCGATTCTCTTGACAATCCCTCTAACACACATCAACTGCAAAAATACGTAACGGCGGATCGAAGTAGGGGAAAATCCGTATGATATTCTTGAGAAAGATTGTACCGTACTCCTTTAGATTTACAAATCCCGCGTTGCTATAATATTAAATAGTCTTCGTATGAAATGTTGAAGCAATTACGTTACCAGAATGATATGTTTTTGCTATTTCATTAAGAAATCTCGTTGCAATGTAGATGAAATACAAGCATTTCACTTAATAACTTAGGAAGATGTCTTTGTATGAAAGAATGAAGCCACTCACGTTGCTAATGCAAATTCTTAGCATTGCTGAAGCCTTACACGTTACATAGTAGTTGTAAGCATCCAATTTTGTGAATTAGAGAGACTTTTAAGTCTTGATGGTGTGGGGCCCACTTTGTAAGATGACTAAGCCACAAAATTCTCTTAATGTTCCACATTATTAAATGGATTTAAGAGTCATATCTAACTTTGCTCTTGGCTGCCACGTTAGGTTCAAGAGTTTATCTAAACTCTTAATTAATCACTAATTCATTATTTAACTAATTAATCTCCCATTAACCAATAATCATTAATTATCCAATTATCCACATAATTAGGAATTATCTCTAATTACTTAAAATACTACTTATTTTTAGCGCACCTTATACACCTTACTATCATGGTCATGTGGTACCTTGTAGGGCACAAGTACATAAATATCAGGTATTATGGCTCGGACCATATTTTATCCCAAATTGTCAAATTTCGACGAAACTCATTTTCTTTGATTCGTTTACCCTTTCACCTTCACGAATTTACTCATCATTTGATTGAAATAGCATAATGCTTATAATATCCAAATAATCTTGTCCTCGAACTGTTGTCAATTATCTTACGACAAATTCAACGTACAATACTACAGGGTGTATCATCGTCGTAACAAATTTTTGCGGAACGTAACATCATCGTAATAAATTACTTAGGAACGTAACATCATCGTAATAAATTACTACGAAGCGTAACATCATCGCAATAAATTACTGCGAAGCATAACATTGACGTAATAATGCGAGGTGTAACAAACAAGTGAGAATATGTTCTTTCCATAATACTCTCGGCCTTCGAGGTGACCTCCTCGGCTCACATTAGTCTACAATCTTCGTGCACCTTAATCTACCTCGGTACCACAAGACCTTAAATTCTTCGGCAAAAATTTACGGGGCCTTACATCCTCCCCAACTTAGGATCATTCGTCCTCGAATGAGGAGCACAGTCCGCCCCAAACACCTAACATAACACAACTCTTCTTTCAAACATCTCAAGCCCCAAATTTTGACTAACTCCCAAATTTTACAAAACTTTCAGCAGAGATTCCCCTGTAATTGGGCCTTACCACCTGTCAAAAAATCACAACCCTAACAACACATCCACAACTCAAAATAGCATCATAATATATATCAATAACACTAATCTCAACATTACAGGCATTACATTATCCACTGTGGTATCATGACATGAACGATACATATTTAAATCATAACACATAGAAAATACCTTTCAAACCTACACCATTTGGCTATATAAAAAAGTGAGAATATGTTCTTTCCGTAATACTCTCGGCCTTCGAGGTGACCTCCTCGGCTCACATTAGTCTACAATCTTCGTGCACATTAATCTACCTCGGTGCCACAAGACCTTAAATTCTTCGGCAAAAATTTACGGGGCCTTACATCCTCCCCAACTTAGGATCATTCGTCCTCGAATGAGGAGCAGAGTCCGCCCCAAACACCTAACATAACACAACTCTTCTTTCAAACATCTCAAGCCCCAAATTTTGACTAACTCCAAAATTTTACAACACTTTCAGCAGAGATTCCCCTGTAATTGGGCCTTACCACCTGTCAGAAAATCACCACCCTAACAACACATCCACAACTCAAAATAGCATCATAATATATATCAATAACACTAATCTCAACTTTACAGGCATTGCATTATCCACTGTGGTATCATGACATGAAGTGTACATATTTAAACCATAACACATAGAAAATATCTTTCGAACCAACACCATTTGGCTATAAAAACAAGTGAAAATATTCTTTTTCACAACACTCTCGGCCTTCGAGGTGACCTCCTCGGCTCACATTAGTCTACTACCTTCGTACACATTAGTCTACCTCGGCACCACAAGACCTTAAATTCCTCGGCAAATATTTACGGGGCATTACATCCTACCCCGCTTAGGATCATTCATCATCGAATGAGGAGCAGAGTCCGTCCAAAACACCTAACATAACTCAAGTCTTCTATCAAACATCTCAAGCCCCAAAATTTGACTAACATCCAAATTATACAAAAATTTTGGCAGAGATTCCCCTGTAATTGGGCCTATCCACCTGTCAAAAAATCACCACCCTAACAACACATCCACAAACCAAAATAGCATCATAATATATATCAATAACACTAATCTCAACTTTACAGGCATTACATTATCCACTGTGGTATCATGACATGAAGTGTACATATTAAAACCATAACACATAGTAAATACCTTTCGAACCAACACCATTTGGCTATAAAAACTAGTGAGAATATTCTTTTCCACAACACTCTCGGCCTTCGAGGTGACCTCCTCGGCTCACATTAGTCTACTACCTTCGTGCACATTAGTCTACCTCGGCACCACAAGACCTTAAATTCCTTGGCAAAAATTTACGGGGCCTTACATCCTCCCCCGCTTAGGATCATTCATCCTCGAATGAGGAGCAGAGTTCGCCCAAAACACCTAACATAACTCAACTCTTTTTTCTAACATCTCAAGCCCTAAAATTTGACTAACTCCCAAATTTTACAAAATATTCGGCAGAGATTCCCCTGTAATTGGGCCTATCCACCTGTCAAAAAATCACGACCCTAACAACAATACCACAACTCAAAATAACATCACAATATATATCAATAACACTAATCTCACCATTACAGGCATTACATCATCCACTGTGGCATCATGACATGAACTGTACATATTTAAATAATAATACATAGATAATACCTTTCAAACCAACACCATTTGGCTATAAAAACTAGTGAGAATATTATTTTCCACAACACTCTCGGCCTTCGAGGTGACCTCCTCGGCTCACATTAGTCTACAACCTTCGTGCACATTAGTCTACCTCGGCCCCACAAGACCTTAAATTCCTCGGCAAAAATTTACGGGGCCTTACATCCTCCCCCGCTTAGGATCATTCATCCTCGAATGAGGAGCAGAGTTCGCCCAAAACACCTAACATAACTCAACTCTTCTTTCTAACATCTCAAGCCCTAAAATTTGACTAACTCCCAAATTTTACAAAATATTCGGCAGAGATTCCCCTGTAATTGGGCCTATCCACCTGTCAAAAAATCACGACCCTAACAACAATACCACAACTCAAAATAGCATCACAATATATATCAATAACACTAATCTCACCATTACAGGCATTACATCATCCACTGTGGTATCATGACATGAACTGTACATATTTAAATCATAATACATAGATAATACCTTTCAAACCAACACCATTTGGCTATACAAACAAGTGAAAAAATTTCTTTCCACAACACTCACGGCCTTCGAGGTGACCTCCTCGTCTCACATTAGTTTACAACCTTCGTGCACATTAGTCTACCTCGGCACCACAAGACTTTAAATTCCTCGGCAAAATTTTACGGGGCCTTACATCCTCCCCCGCTTGGGATCATTCGTCCCCGAATGAGGAGAAGAGTCCGCCCCAAACACCTAACATAACTCAACTCTTCTTTCAAACATCTCAAGCCCCAAAATTTGACTAACTCCCAAATTTTACAAATATTTTGGCAGAGTTTCCCCTGTAATTAGGCCTATCCACCTGTCAGAAAATCACCACCCTAACAACACATCCACAACTCAAAATAACATCATAATATATATCAATAACACTAATCTCAACATTACAGGCATTACATCATCCACTGTGGTATCATGACATGAACGATACATATTTAAATCATAACACATAGAAAATACTTTTCAAACCTACACCATTTGGGTATATAAAAAAGTGAGAATATGTTCTTTCCGTAATACTCTCGGCCTTCGAGGTGACCTCCTCGGCTCACATTAGTCTACAATCTTCGTGCAATTAATCTACCTCGGTGCCACAAGACCTTAAATTCTTCGGCAAAAATTTACGGGGCCTTACATCCTCCCCAACTTAGGATCATTCGTCCTCGAATGAGGATCAGAGTCCGCCCCAAACACCTAATATAACACAACTCTTCTTTCAAACATATCAAGCCCCAAATTTTGACTAACTCCCAAATTTTACAACACTTTCAGCAGAGATTCCCCTGTAATTGGGCCTTACCACCTGTCAGAAAATCACCACCCTAACAACACATCCACAACTCAAAATAGCATCATAATATATATCAATAACACTAATCTCAACTTTACAGGCATTGCATTATCCACTGTGGTATCATGACATGAAGTGTACATATTTAAACCATAACACATAGAAAATATCTTTCGAACCAACACCATTTGGCTATAAAAACAAGTGAGAATATTCTTTTTCACAACACTCTCGGCCTTCGAGGTGACCTCCTCGGCTCACATTAGTCTACTACCTTCGTACACATTAGTCTACCTCGGCACCACAAGACCTTAAATTCCTCGGCAAAAATTTACGGGGCATTACATCCTCCCCCGCTTAGGATCATTCATCATCGAATGAGGAGCAGAGTCCGTCCAAAACACCTAACATAACTCAACTCTTCTTTCAAACATCTCAAGCCCAAAAATTTGACTAACTCCCAAATTATACAAAAATTTCGGCAGAGATTCCCCTGTAATTGGGCCTATCCACCTGTCAAAAAATCACCACCCTAACAACACATCCACAACCCAAAATAGCATCATAATATATATCAATAACACTAATCTCAACTTTACAGTCATTACATTATCCACTGTGGTATCATGACATGAAGTATACATATTAAAACCATAACACATAGTAAATACCTTTCGAACCAACACCATTTCGCTATAAAAACTAGTGAGAATATTCTTTTCCACAACACTCTCGGCCTTCGAGGTGACCTCCTCGGCTCACATTAGTCTACAACCTTTGTGCACATTAGTCTACCTCGGCACCACAAGACCTTAAATTCCTCGGCAAAAATTTACGAGGCCTTACATCCTCCCCCGCTTAGGATCATTCATCCTCGAATGAGGAGCAGAGTTCGCCCAAAACACCTAACATAACTCAACTCTTCTTTCTAACATCTCAAGCCCTAAAATTTGACTAACTCCCAAATTTTACAAAATATTCGGCAGAGATTCCCCTGTAATTGGGCCTATCCACCTGTCAAAAAATCACGACCCTAACAACAATACCACAACTCAAAATAGCATCACAATATATATCAATAACACTAATCTCACCATTACAGGCATTACATCATCCACTGTGGTATCATGACATGAACTGTAAATATTTAAATCATAATACATAGATAATACCTTTCAAACCAACACCATTTGGCTATACAAACAAGTGAAAAAATTTCTTTCCACAACACTCACGGCCTTCGAGGTGACCTCCTCGTCTCACATTAGTTTACAACCTTCGTGCACATTAGTCTACCTCGGCACCACAAGACTTTAAATTCCTCGGCAAAATTTTACGGGGCCTTACATCCTCCCCCGCTTAGGATCATTCGTCCCCGAATGAGGATAAGAGTCCGCCCCAAACACCTAACATAACTCAACTCTTCTTTCAAACATCTCAAGCCCCAAAATTTGACTAACTCCCAAATTTTACAAATATTTTGGCAGAGTTTCCCCTGTAATTAGGCCTATCCACCTGTCAGAAAATCACCACCCTAACAACACATCCACAACTCAAAATAACATCATAATATATATCAATAACACTAATCTCAACATTACAGGCATTACATCATCCACTGTGGTATCATGACATGAACGATACATATTTAAATCATAACACATAGAAAATACCTTTCAAACCTACACCATTTGGCTATATAAAAAAGTGAGAATATGTTCTTTCCGTAATACTCTCGGCCTTCGAGGTGACCTCCTCGGCTCACATTAGTCTACAATCTTCGTGCAATTAATCTACCTCGGTGCCACAAGACCTTAAATTCTTCGGCAAAACTTTACGGGGCCTTACATCCTCCCCAACTTAGGATCATTCGTCCTCGAATGAGGATCAGAGTCCGCCCCAAACACCTAATATAACACAACTCTTCTTTCAAACATCTCAAGCCCCAAATTTTGACTAACTCCCAAATTTTACAACACTTTCAGCAGAGATTCCCCTGTAATTGGGCCTTACCACCTGTCAGAAAATCACCACCCTAACAACACATCCACAACTCAAAATAGCATAATAATATATATCAATAACACTAATCTCAACTTTACAGGCATTGCATTATCCACTGTGGTATCATGACATGAAGTGTACATATTTAAACCATAACACATAGAAAATATCTTTCGAACCAACACCATTTGGCTATAAAAACAAGTGAGAATATTCTTTTTCACAACACTCTCGGCCTTCAAGGTGACCTCCTCGGCTCACATTAGTCTACTACCTTCGTACACATTAGTCTACCTCGGCACCACAAGACCTTAAATTCCTCGGCAAAAATTTACGGGGCATTACATCCTCCCCCGCATAGGATCATTCATCATCGAATGAGGAGCAGAGTCCGTCCAAAACACCTAACATAACTCAACTCTTCTTTCAAACATCTCAAGCCCCAAAATTTGACTAACTCCCAAATTATACAAAAATTTCGGCAGAGATTCCCCTGTAATTGGGCCTATCCACCTGTCAAAAAATCACCACCCTAACAACACATCCACAACCCAAAATAGCATCATAATATATATCAATAACACTAATCTCAACTTTACAGTCATTACATTATCCACTGTGGTATCATGACATGAAGTATACATATTAAAACCATAACACATAGTAAATACCTTTCGAACCAACACCATTTCGCTATAAAAACTAGTGAGAATATTCTTTTCCACAACACTCTCGGCCTTCGAGGTGACCTCCTCGGCTCACATTAGTCTACAACCTTCGTGCACATTAGTCTACCTCGGCACCACAAGACTTTAAATTCCTCGGCAAAAATTTACGGGGCCTTACATCCTCCCCCGCTTAGGATCATTCATCCTCGAATGAGGAGCAGAGTTCGCCTAAAACACCTAACATAACTCAACTCTTCTTTCTAATATCTCAAGCCCTAAAATTTGACTAACTCCCAAATTTTACAAAATATTCGGCAGAGATTCCCCTGTAATTGGGCCTATCCACCTGTCAAAAAATCACGACCCTAACAATAATACCACAACTCAAAATAGCATCACAATATATATCAATAACACTAATCTCACCATTACAGGCATTACATCATCCACTGTGGTATCATGACATGAACTGTACATATTTAAATCATAATACATAGATAATACCTTTCAAACCAACACCATTTGGCTATACAAACAAGTGAAAAAATTTCTTTCCACAACACTCACGGCCTTCGAGGTGACCTCCTCGTCTCACATTAGTTTACAACCTTCGTGCACATTAGTCTACCTCGGCACCACAAGACTTTAAATTCCTCGGCAAAATTTTACGGGGCCTTACATCCTCCCCCGCTTAGGATCATTCGTCCCCGAATGAGGAGAAGAGTCCGCCCCAAACACCTAACATAACTCAACTCTTCTTTCAAACATCTCAAGCCCCAAAATTTGACTAACTCCCAAATGTTACAAATATTTTGGCAGAGTTTCCCCTGTAATTTGGCCTATCCACCTGTCAGAAAATCACCACCCAAACAACACATCCACAACTCAAAATAACATCATAATATATATCAATAACACTAATCTCAACATTACAGGTATTACATCATCCACTGTGGTATCATGACATGAACGGTACATATTTAAAGCACAACACATAGAAAGTACCTTTCGAACCACAACCAATTGGCTATACAAACAAGTGAGAATATTTTCTTTCCATAACACTCTCGGCCATCGAGGTTACCTCCTCGACTCACATTAGTCTACAACTTTCATGCACATTAGTGTACCTCAGCACCACAAGACCTTAAATTCCTCGGCAAAATTTTACGGGGTTTTATATCCTCCCCCGCTTAGGATCATTCGTCCCCGAATGAGGAGAAGAGTCCGCCCAAAACACCTAACATAACTCAACTCTTCTTCTAAACATATCAAGCTCCAAAATTTGACTAACTCCCAAATATTTCAAAAACTTCGGCAGAGTTTTCCCTGTAATTGGACCTATCCACCTGTCATAAAATCACCAAAACCACCCTAACAACACATCCACAACTCAAAAAAGCATCACAATATAAATCAATAACACTAATATCAACATTACAGGCATTACATCATCCACAATGGTATCCTGACATGAACTGTACATATTTAAATCACAATACATAGAAAGTACCTTTCGAACAACAACCATTTGGCTATACAAACAAGTAAAAATATTTTCTTTCCACAACACTCTCGACCATAGATGTGACCTCCTCGACTCATATTAGTCTACAACTTTCATTCACATTAGTGTACCTCAGTACCACAAGACCTTAAATTCCTCGGCAAAATTTTATGGGGCCTTACATCCTCCCCCACTTAGGATCATTCGTCCCCGAATGAGGAGAAGAGTCCGCCCCAAACACCTAACATAACTCAACTCTTCTTTCAAACATCTCAAGCCCCAAAATTTGACTAACTCCCAAATTTTACAAATATTTTGGCAGAGTTTTCCCTGTAATTAGGCCTATCCACCTATCAGAAAATCACCACCCTAACAACACATCCACAACTCAAAATAGCATCATAATATATATCAATAACACTAATCTCAACATTACAGGAATTACATCATCCACTGTGGTATCATGACATGAACGGTACATATTTAAATCATAACACATAGAAAATACCTTTCAAACCTACACCATTTGGCTATATAAAAAAGTGAGAATAATTTCTATTCACAACACTCTCGGCCTTCGAGGTTACCTCCTCGGCTAAATAAGTCTACAACGTTTGTGCACATTAGTCTACTTCGGCCCCACAAGACCTTAAATTCCTCGACGATATTTTACGGGGCCTTACATCCTCCCTCGCTTAGGATCATTCGTCCTCGAATGAGGAGCAGAGTCCGCCCCAAACACCTAACATAACTCAACTCTTCTTTCAAACTTCTCAAGCCCCAAAATTTATCTAACTCCAAAATTTTCCTAAAACTTCAGCAGAGTTTACCCTGTAATTGGACCTATCCACCTGTCATAAAATCACCACCCTAACAACACATCCACAACTCAAAATAGCATCATAATATATATCAATAACACTAATCTCAACTTTACAGGCATTGCATTATCCACTGCGGTATCATGACATGAAGTGTACATATTTAAACCATAACACATAGAAAATATCTTTCGAACCAACACCATTTGGCTATAAAAACAAGTGAGAATATTCTTTTTCACAACACTCTCGGCCATCGAGGTGACCTCCTCGGCTCACATTAGTCTACTACCTTCGTACACATTAGTCTACCTTGGCACCACAAGACCTTAAATTCCTCGATAAAAATTTACGGGGCATTACATCCTCCCCCGCTTAGGATCATTCATCATCGAATGAGGAGCAGAGTCCGTCCAAAACACCTAACATAACTCAACTCTTCTTTCAAACATCTCAAGCCCCAAAATTTGACTAACTCCCAAATTATACAAAAATTTCGGCAGAGATTCCCCTGTAATTGGGCCTATCCACCTATCAAAAAATCACCACCCTAACAACACATCCACAACCCAAAATAGCATCATAATATATATCAATAACACTAATCTCAACTTTACAGTCATTACATTATCCACTGTGGTATCATGACATGAAGTATACATATTAAAACCATAACACATAGTAAATACCTTTCGAACCAACACCATTTCGCTATAAAAACTAGTGAGAATATTCTTTTCCACAACACTCTCGGCCTTCGAGGTGACCTCCTCGGCTCACATTAGTCTACAACCTTCGTGCACATTAGTCTACCTCGGCACCACAAGACCTTAAATTCCTCGGCAAAAATTTACGGGGCCTTACATCCTCCCCCGCTTAGGATCATTCATCCTCGAATGAGGAGCAGAGTTCGCCCAAAACACCTAACATAACTCAACTCTTCTTTCTAACATCTCAAGCCCTAAAATTTGACTAACTCCCAAATTTTACAAAATATTCGGCAGAGATTCACCTGTAATTGGGCCTTTCCACCTGTCAAAAAATCACGACCCTAACAACAATACCACAACTCAAAATAGCATCACAATATATATCAATAACACTAATCTCACCATTACAGGCATTACATCATCCACTGTGGTATCATGACATGAACTGTACATATTTAAATCATAATACATAGATAATACCTTTCAAACCAACACCATTTGGCTATACAAACAAGTGAAAAAATTTCTTTCCACAACACTCACGGCCTTCGAGGTGACCTCCTCGTCTCACATTAGTTTACAACCTTCGTGCACATTAGTCTACCTCGGCACCACAAGACTTTAAATTCCTCGGCAAAATTTTACGGGGCCTTACATCCTCCCCCGCTTAGGATCATTCGTCCCCGAATGAGGAGAAGAGTCCGCCCCAAACACCTAACATAACTCAACTCTTCTTTCAAACATCTCAAGCCCCAAAATTTGACTAACTCCCAAATTTTACAAATATTTTGGCAGAGTTTCCCCTGTAATTAGGCCTATCCACCTGTCAGAAAATCACCACCCAAACAACACATCCACAACTCAATATAACATCATAATATATATCAATAACACAAATCTCAACATTACAGGCATTACATCATCCACTGTGGTATCATGACATGAACGGTACATATTTAAATCATAACACATAGAAAATACCTTTCAAACCTACACCATTTGGCTATATAAAAAAGTGAGAATAATTTCTATTCACAACACTCTCGGCCTTCGAGGTTACCTCCTCGGCTAAATTAGTCTACAACGTTTGTGCACATTAGTCTACTTCGGCCCCACAAGACCTTAAATTCCTCGACGACATTTTACGGGGCCTTACATCCTCCCTCGCTTAGGATCATTCGTCCTCGAATGAGGAGCAGAGTCTGCCCCAAACACCTAACATAACTCAACTCTTCTTTCAAACATCTCAAGCCCCAAAATTTATCTAACTCCCAAATTTTCCAAAAACTTCGGCAGAGTTTACCCTGTAATTGGACCTATCCACCTGTCATAAAATCACCAAAACCACCCTAACAACACATCCACAACTCAAAAAAGCATCACAATATAAATCAATAACATTATTATCAACATTACAGGCATTACATCGTCCACAGTGGTATCCTGACATGAACTGTACATATTTAAATCACAACACATAGAAAGTACCTTTCGAACAACAACCATTTGGCTATACAAACAAGTGAAAATATTTTCTTTCCACAACACTTTCGGCCATCTATGTGACCTCCTCGACTCACATTTGACTACAACCTTCATGCGCATTAGTGTACCTCATCACCACAAGACCTTAAATTCCACCGCGAAATTTTACGGGGCCTTACATCCTCCCCTGCTTAGGATCATTCATCCCCGAATGAGGAGAAGAGTCCGCCCCAAACACCTAACATATCTCAATTCTTCTTTCAAACATATGAAGCCCCAAAATTTGACTAATTCCCAAAGTTTTTAAAAATTTCGGCAGAGTTTCCTTTGTAATTGGACCTATCCACCTGTCATAAAATCACCAAAACCAACCAAACAACATATCCACAACTCAAAAAAGCATCACATTATAAATCAATAAAACTATTATCAACATTACAAGTTTTACATCGTCCACAGTGGTATCCTGAAATGAACTGAACATATTTAAATAACAACACATAGAATGTACCTTTCGAACCACAACCATTTGGCTATACAAACAAGTGAGAATATTTTCTTTCTACAACACTCTCGTCTTCGAGGTGACCTCCTCGACTCACATTAGTCTACCTCGGTACCACAAACCCTTAATGCCCTCGGCGAAATTTTACGGGGCCTTACTTCCTCCCCTGCTTATGATCATTCATCCTCGAATGAGGAGTAGAGTCCTCCCCAAACACCTAACATAACTCAACTCTTCTTTCAAACATCTCAAGCCCTAAGGTTTGACTAACTCCCAAATTTTTCAAAATTATCGGCAGAGTTTCCCCTGTAATTGGGCCTATCCACCTATCAGAAAATCACCAAAACCACGCTAATGAGACATCCACAACTCAACAAAGCATCATAATATATATATCAATAACACTAATCCCAACATTACAGACATTACATCATCCATAGAGGTATCCTAACATGAATTGTACATATTTAAATCACAACACATAGAAAGTACCTTTCGAACCACAACCAATTGGCTATACAAACAAGTGAGAATATTTTCTTTCCATAACACTCTCGGCCATCGAGGTTACCTCCTCGACTCACATTAGTCTACAACTTTCATGCACATTAGTGTACCTCAGCACCACAAGATATTAAATTCCTCGGCAAAATTTTACGGGGCTTTATATCCTCCCCCGCTTAGGATCATTCGTCCCCGAATGAGGAGAAGAGTCCGCCCAAAACACCTAACATTACTCAACTCTTCTTCTAAACATATGAAGCTCCAAAATTTGACTAACTCCCAAATATTTCAAAAACTTCGGCAGAGTTTTCCCTGTAATTGGACCTATCCACCTGTCATAAAATCACCAAAACCACCCTAACAACACATCCACAACTCAAAAAAGCATCACAATATAAATCAATAACACTAATATCAACATTACAGGCATTACATCGTCCACAATGGTATCCTGACATGAACTGTACATATTTAAATCACAACACATAGAAAGTACCTTTCGAACAACAACCATTTGGCTATACAAACAAGTAAAAATATTTTCTTTCCACAACACTCTCGACCATAGATGTGACCTCCTCGACTCATATTAGTCTACAACTTTCATTCACATTAGTGTACCTCAGTACCACAAGACCTTAAATTCCTCGGCAAAATTTTATGGGGCCTTACATCCTCCCCCGCTTAGGATCATTCGTCCCCGAATGAGGAGAAGAGTCCGCCCCAAACACCTAACATAACTCAACTCTTCTTTCAAACATCTCAAGCCCCAAAATTTGACTAACTCCCAAATTTTACAAATATTTTGGCAGAGTTTTCCCTGTAATTAGGCCTATCCACCTATCAGAAAATCACCACCCTAACAACACATCCACAACTCAAAATAGCATCATAATATATATCAATAACACTAATCTCAACATTACAGGAATTACATCATCCACTGTGGTATCATGACATGAACGGTACATATTTAAATCATAACACATAGAAAATACCTTTCAAACCTACACCATTTGGCTATATAAAAAAGTGAGAATAATTTCTATTCACAACACTCTCGGCCTTCGAGGTTACCTCCTCGGCTAAATAAGTCTACAACGTTTGTGCACATTAGTCTACTTCGGCCCCACAAGACCTTAAATTCCTCGACGATATTTTACGGGGCCTTACATTTTCCCTCGCTTAGGATCATTCGTCCTCGAATGAGGAGCAGAGTCCGCCCCAAACACCTAACATAACTCAACTCTTCTTTCAAACTTCTCAAGCCCCAAAATTTATCTAACTCCCAAATTTTCCAAAAACTTCAGCAGAGTTTACCCTGTAATTGGACCTATCCACCTGTCATAAAATCACCACCCTAACAACACATCCACAACTCAAAATAGCATCATAATATATATCAATAACACTAATCTCAACTTTACAGGCATTGCATTATCCACTGCGGTATCATGACATGAAGTGTACATATTTAAACCATAACACATAGAAAATATCTTTCGAACCAACACCATTTGGCTATAAAAACAAGTGAGAATATTCTTTTTCACAACACTCTCGGCCATCGAGGTGACCTCCTCGGCTCACATTAGTCTACTACCTTCGTACACATTAGTCTACCTCGGCACCACAAGACCTTAAATTCCTCGATAAAAATTTACGGGGCATTACATCCTCCCCCGCTTAGGATCATTCATCATCGAATGAGGAGCAGAGTCCGTCCAAAACACCTAACATAACTCAACTCTTCTTTCAAACATCTCAAGCCCCAAAATTTGACTAACTCCCAAATTATACAAAAATTTCGGCAGAGATTCCCCTGTAATTGGGCCTATCCACCTATCAAAAAATCACCACCCTAACAACACATCCACAACCCAAAATAGCATCATAATATATATCAATAACACTAATCTCAACTTTACAGTCATTACATTATCCACTGTGGTATCATGACATGAAGTATACATATTAAAACCATAACACATAGTAAATACCTTTCGAACCAACACCATTTCGCTATAAAAACTAGTGAGAATATTCTTTTCCACAACACTCTCGGCCTTCGAGGTGACCTCCTCGGCTCACATTAGTCTACAACCTTCGTGCACATTAGTCTACCTCGGCACCACAAGACCTTAAATTCCTCGGCAAAAATTTACGGGGCCTTACATCCTCCCCCGCTTAGGATCATTCATCCTCGAATGAGGAGCAGAGTTCGCCCAAAACACCTAACATAACTCAACTCTTCTTTCTAACATCTCAAGCCCTAAAATTTGACTAACTCCCAAATTTTACAAAATATTCGGCAGAGATTCACCTGTAATTGGGCCTTTCCACCTGTCAAAAAATCACGACCCTAACAACAATACCACAACTCAAAATAGCATCACAATATATATCAATAACACTAATCTCACCATTACAGGCATTACATCATCCACTGTGGTATCATGACATGAACTGTACATATTTAAATCATAATACATAGATAATACCTTTCAAACCAACACCATTTGGCTATACAAACAAGTGAAAAAATTTCTTTCCACAACACTCACGGCCTTCGAGGTGACCTCCTCGTCTCACATTAGTTTACAACCTTCGTGCACATTAGTCTACCTCGGCACCACAAGACTTTAAATTCCTCGGCAAAATTTTACGGGGCCTTACATCCTCCCCCGCTTAGGATCATTCGTCCCCGAATGAGGAGAAGAGTCCGCCCCAAACACCTAACATAACTCAACTCTTCTTTCAAACATCTCAAGCCCCAAAATTTGACTAACTCCCAAATTTTACAAATATTTTGGCAGAGTTTCCCCTGTAATTAGGCCTATCCACCTGTCAGAAAATCACCACCCAAACAACACATCCACAACTCAATATAACATCATAATATATATCAATAACACAAATCTCAACATTACAGGCATTACATCATCCACTGTGGTATCATGACATGAACGGTACATATTTAAATCATAACACATAGAAAATACCTTTCAAACCTACACCATTTGGCTATATAAAAAAGTGAGAATAATTTCTATTCACAACACTCTCGGCCTTCGAGGTTACCTCCTCGGCTAAATTAGTCTACAACGTTTGTGCACATTAGTCTACTTCGGCCCCACAAGACCTTAAATTCCTCGACGACATTTTACGGGGCCTTACATCCTCCCTCGCTTAGGATCATTCGTCCTCGAATGAGGAGCAGAGTCTGCCCCAAACACCTAACATAACTCAACTCTTCTTTCAAACATCTCAAGCCCCAAAATTTATCTAACTCCCAAATTTTCCAAAAACTTCGGCAGAGTTTACCCTGTAATTGGACCTATCCACCTGTCATAAAATCACCAAAACCACCCTAACAACACATCCACAACTCAAAAAAGCATCACAATATAAATCAATAACATTATTATCAACATTACAGGCATTACATCGTCCACAGTGGTATCCTGACATGAACTGTACATATTTAAATCACAACACATAGAAAGTACCTTTCGAACAACAACCATTTGGCTATACAAACAAGTGAAAATATTTTCTTTCCACAACACTTTCGGCCATCTATGTGACCTCCTCGACTCACATTTGACTACAACCTTCATGCGCATCAGTGTACCTCATCACCACAAGACCTTAAATTCCACCGCGAAATTTTACGGGGCCTTACATCCTCCCCTGCTTAGGATCATTCATCCCCGAATGAGGAGAAGAGTCCGCCCCAAACACCTAACATATCTCAATTCTTCTTTCAAACATATGAAGCCCCAAAATTTGACTAACTCCCAAAGTTTTTAAAAATTTCGGCAGAGTTTCCTTTGTAATTGGACCTATCCACCTGTCATAAAATCACCAAAACCAACCAAACAACATATCCACAACTCAAAAAAGCATCACATTATAAATCAATAAAACTATTATCAACATTAGAAGTTTTACATCGTCCACAGTGGTATCCTGAAATGAACTGAACATATTTAAATAACAACACATAGAATGTACCTTTCGAACCACAACCATTTGGCTATACAAACAAGTGAGAATATTTTCTTTCTACAACACTCTCGTCTTCGAGGTGACCTCCTCGACTCACATTAGTCTACCTCGGTACCACAAACCCTTAATGCCCTCGGTGAAATTTTACGGGGCCTTACTTCCTCCCCTGCTTATGATCATTCATCCTCGAATGAGGAGTAGAGTCCTCCCCAAACACCTAACATAACTCAACTCTTCTTTCAAACATCTCAAGCCCTAAGGTTTGACTAACTCCCAAATTTTTCAAAATTATCGGCAGAGTTTCCCCTGTAATTGGGCCTATCCACCTATCAGAAAATCACCAAAACCACGCTAATGAGACATCCACAACTCAACAAAGCATCATAATATATATATATCAATAACACTAATCCCAACATTACAGACATTACATCATCCATAGAGGTATCCTAAGATGAATTGTACATATTTAAATCACAACACATAGAAAGTACCTTTCGAACCACAACCAATTGGCTATACAAACAAGTGAGAATATTTTCTTTCCATAACACTCTCGGCCATCGAGGTTACCTCCTCGACTCACATTAGTCTACAACTTTCATGCACATTAGTGTACCTCAGCACCACAAGATATTAAATTCCTCGGCAAAATTTTACGGGGCTTTATATCCTCCCCCGCTTAGGATCATTCGTCCCCGAATGAGGAGAAGAGTCCGCCCAAAACACCTAACATAACTCAACTCTTCTTCTAAACATATGAAGCTCCAAAATTTGACTAACTCCCAAATATTTCAAAAACTTCGGCAGAGTTTTCCCTGTAATTGGACCTATCCACCTGTCATAAAATCACCAAAACCACCCTAACAACACATCCACAACTCAAAAAAGCATCACAATATAAATCAATAACACTAATATCAACATTACAGGCATTACATCGTCCACAGTGGTATCCTGACATGAACTGTACATATTTAACTCACAACACATAGAAAGTACCTTTCGAACCACAACTATTTGGCTATACAAACAAGTGAAAATATTTTCTTTCCAAAACACTCTCGGCCATCGATGTGACCTCCTCGACTCACATTAGTCTACAGCTTTCATGCACATTAGTGTACCTCAGCACCACAAGACCTTAAATTCCTCGGCAAAATTTTACGGGGCCTTACATCCTCCCCCACTTAGGATCATTCGTCCCCGAATGAGGAGAAGAGTCCCCCCCCCCAAACACCTAACATAACTCAATTCTTCTTTCATACATATGAAGCTCCAAAATTTGACTAACTCCGAAATTTTTCAAAAACTTCGGCAGAGTTTTCCCGGTAATTGGTCCTATCCGCCTGTCATAAAATCACCAAAACCACCCTAACAACACATCCACAGCTTAAAAAAGCATCACAATATAAATCAATAATACTACTATCAACATTACAGACATTACATCGTCCACAGTGGTATCCTGACATGAACTGTACATATTTAAATCACAACACATAGAAAGTACCTTTCGAACAACAACCATTTGGCTATACAAACAAGTAAAAATATTTTCTTTCCACAACACTCTCGGCCATCGATGTGACCTCCTCGACTCATATTAGCCTACAACTTTCATTCACATTAGTGTACCTCAGTACCACAAGACCTTAAATTCCTCGGCAAAATTTTATGGGGCCTTACATCCTCCCCCGCTTAGGATCATTCGTCCCCGAATGAGGAGAAGAGTCCGCCCCAAACACCTAACATAACTTAACTCTTCTTTCAAACATCTCAAGCCCCAAAATTTGACTAACTCCCAAATTTTACAAATATTTTGGCAGAGTTTTCCCTGTAATTAGGCCTATCCACCTGTCAGAAAATCACCACCCTAACAACACATCCACAACTCAAAATAGCATCATAATATATATCAATAACACTAATCTCAACATTACAGGCATTACATCATCCACTGTGGTATCATGACATGAACGGTACATATTTAAATCATAACACATAGAAAATACCTTTCAAACCTACACCATTTGGCTATATAAAAAAGTGAGAATAATTTCTATTCACAACACTCTCGGCCTTCGAGGTTACCTCCTCGGCTAAATTAGTCTACAACGTTTGTGCACATTAGTCTACTTCGGCCCCACAAGACCTTAAATTCCTCGACGACATTTTACGGGGCCTTACATCCTCCCTCGCTTAGGATCATTCGTCCTCGAATGAGGAGCAGAGTCTGCCCCAAACACCTAACATAACTCAACTCTTCTTTCAAACATCTCAAGCCCCAAAATTTATCTAACTCCCAAATTTTCCAAAAACTTCGGCAGAGTTTACCCTGTAATTGGACCTATCCACCTGTCATAAAATCACCAAAACCACCCTAACAACACATCCACAACTCAAAAAAGCATCACAATATAAATCAATAACATTAATATCAACATTACAGGCATTACATTGTCCACAGTGGTATCCTGACATGAACTGTACATATTTAAATCACAACACATAGAAAGTACCTTTTGAACAACAACCATTTGGCCATACAAACAAGTGAAAATATTTTCTTTCCGCAACACTTTCGGCCATCTATGTGACCTCCTCGACTCACATTAGACTAACACTTTCATGCGCATTAGTGTACCTCATCACCACAAGACCTTAAATTCCACCGCAAAATTTTACGGGGCCTTACATCCTCCCCTGCTTAGGATCATTCGTCCCCGAATGAGGTGAAGAGTCCGCCCCAAACACCTAACATAACTCAATTCTTCTTTCAAACATATGAAGCCCGAAAATTTGACTAACTCCCAAAGTTTTTAAAAACTTCGGCAGAGTTTTCTTTGTAATTGGACCTATCCACCTGTCATAAAATCACCAAAACCACCCTAACAACATATCCACAACTCAAAAACGCATCACATTATAAATCAATAAAACTATTATCAACATTACAAGTTTTACATAGTCCACAGTGGTATCCTGACATGAACTGTACATATTTAAATAACAACACATAGAAAGTACCTTTCGAACCACAACCATTTGGCTATACAAACAAGTGAGAATATTTTCTTTCTACAACACTCTCGTCATCGAGGTGACCTCCTCGACTCACATTAGGCTACAACCTTCCGGCACATTAGTCTACCTCGGTACCACAAACCCTTAATGCCCTCGGCGAAATTTTACGGGGCCTTACTTCCTCCCCTGCTTATGATCATTCATCCTCGAATGAGGAGTAGAGTCCTCCCCAAAGACCTAACATAACTCAACTCTTCTTTCAAACATCTCAAGCCCTAAGGTTTGACTAACTCCCAAATTTTTCAAAATTATCGGTAGAGTTTCCCCTGTAATTGGGCCTATCCACCTATCAGAAAATCACCAAAACCACGCTAATGAGACATCCACAACTCAACAAAGCATCATAATATATATATCAATAACACTAATCCCAACATTACAGACATTACATCATCCATAGAGGTATCCTAACATGAATTGTACATATTTAAATCACAACACATAGAAAGTACCTTTCGAACCACAACCAATTGACTATACAAACAAGTGAGAATATTTTCTTTCCATAACACTCTCGGCCATCGAGGTTACCTCCTCGACTCACATTAGTCTACAACTTTCATGCACATTAGTGTACCTCAGCACCACAAGATATTAAATTCCTCGTCAAAATTTTATGGGGCTTTATATCCTCCCCCGCTTAGGATCATTCGTCCCCGAATGAGGAGAAGAGTCCGCCCAAAACACCTAACATAACTCAACTCTTCTTCTAAACATATGAAGCTCCAAAATTTGACTAACTCCCAAATATTTCAAAAACTTCGGCAGAGTTTCCCCTGTAATTGGACCTATCCACCTGTCATAAAATCACCAAAACCACCCTAAAAACACATCCACAACTCAAAAAAGCATCACAATATAAATCAATAACACTAATATCAACATTACAAGCATTACATCGTCCATAGTGGTATCCTGACATGAACTGTACATATTTAAATCGCAACACATAGAAAGTACCTTTCGAACCACAACTATTTGGCTATACAAACAAGTGAAAATATTTTCTTTCCAAAACACTCTCGGCCATCGATGTGACCTCCTCGACTCACATTAGTCTACAGCTTTCATGCACATTAGTGTACCTCAGCACCACAAGACCTTAAATTCCTCGACAAAATTTTACGGGGCCTTACATCCTCCCCCACTTAGGATCATTCGTCCCCGAATGAGGAGAAGAGTCCCCCCCCCCTCAAACACCTAACATAACTCAATTCTTCTTTCAAACATATGAAGCTCCAAAATTTGACTAACTCCGAAATTTTTCAAAAACTTCGGCAGAGTTTTCCCTGTAATTGGACCTATCCGCCTGTCATAAAATCACAAAAACCACCCTAACAACACATCCACAACTTAAAAAAGCATCACAATATAAATCAATAATACTACTATCAACATTACATGCATTACATCGTCCACATTGGTATCCTGACATGAACTGTACATATTTAAATTAGAACACATAGAAAGTACCTTTCGAACCACAAACATTTGGCTATACAAACAAGTGAGAATATTTTCTTTCTACAACACTCTCGGCCATCGAGGTGACGTCCTCAACTCACATTAGTCCACAAACTTGCGGCACATTAGTCTACTTCGGCACCACAAAACCTTAATTCCCTACGCGAAATATTATGGGGCCTTACATCCTCCCCCGCTTAGGATCATTCCTCCCCGAATGAGTATTAAAGTTCGCCCCAAACACCTAACATAACTCAACTCTTCTTTAAAACATATGAAGCTCAAAAATTTGACTAACTCCCAAATTTACAAAAAAGTCGACAGAGTTTCCTCTGTAATTGGACCTATCCACCTGTCATAAAATCACCAAAAGCACCCTAACAACACATCCACAACTCAAAAAAGCATCACAATATAAATCAATAACACTAATATCAACATTACAGGCATTACATCGTCTACATTGGTATCCTCACACGAACTGTACATATTTAAATCAGAACACGTAGAAAGTACCTTTCGAACCACAACCATTTGGCTATACAAACAAGTGAGAATATTTTCTTTCTACAACACTCTCGGCCATCGAGGTGACCTCCTCGACTCACATTAGTCTACAACCTTCCGGCACATTAGTCTACCTCGGCACCACAAAACCTTAATTCCCTCTGCGAAAATTTATGGGGCCTTACATCCTCCCCAGCTTAGGATCATTTGTCCCCGAATGAGGAGAAGAGTTCGCCCCAAACACCTAACATAACTCAACTCTTCTTTAAAACATATGAAGCTCAAAAATTTGACAAACTCCCAAATTTTTCGAAAAATGTCGGCAGAGTTTCTCCTGTAATTGGACCTATCCACCTGTCATAAAATCACCAAGAGCACCCTAACAACACATCCACAACTCAAAAAAGCATCACATTATAAATTAATAACACTAATATCAACATTACATGCATTACATCGTCCACAGTGGTATCATGACATTAACTGAACATATTTAAATCACAACACATAGAAAGTACCTTTCGAACCACAACCATTTGGCTATACAAACAAGTGAGAATATTTTCTTTCTAAAACACTCTCGGCCATCGAGGTGACCTCCTCGACTCACATTAGGCTAAAACCTTCCGGCACATTAGTCTACCTCGGCACCACAAACCCTTAATTCCCTCGGCGAAATTTTACGGGGCCTTACTTCCTCCCCTGCTTATGATCATTCGTCCTCGAATGAGGAGTAGAGTCCGCCCCAAACACCTAACATAACTCAACTCTTCTTTCAAACATCTCAATCCCTAAGGTTTGACTAACTCCCAAAATTTTCAAAATTATTGGCAGAGTTTCCCCTGTAATTGGGCCTATCCACCATTCAGAAAATCACCAAAACCACGCTAATAAGACATCCACAACTCAACAAAGCATCATAATATATATATCAATAACACTAATCCCAACATTACAGACATTACATCATCCATAGAGGTATCCTAACATGAATTGTACATATTTAAATCACAACACATAGAAAGTACCTTTCGAACCACAACCAATTGGCTATACAAACAAGTGAGAATATTTTCTTTCCACAACACTCTCAGCCATCGAGGTTACCTCCTCGACTCACATTAGTCTACAACCTTCATGCACATTAGTGTACCTCAGCACCACAAGATCCTAAATTCCTCGGCAAAATTTTACGGGGCTTTATATCCTCCCCCGCTTAGGATCATTCGTCCCCGAATAAGGAGAATAGTCTGCCCCAAACACCTAATATAACTCAACTCTTCTTTTAAACATATGAAGCTCCAAAATTTGACTAACAACTAAATATTTCAAAAACTTAGGCAGCGTTTCCCCTGTAATTGGACCTATCCACCTGTCATAAAATCACCAAAACCACCCTAACAACACATCCACAACTCAAAAAAGCATCACAATATAAATCAATAACACTAATAACAACATTACAGGCATTACATCGTCCACAGTGGTATCCTGACATGAACTATTTAAATCACAACACATAGAAAGTACCTTTCGAACCTCAACCATTTGGCTATACAAACAAGTGAAAGTATTTTCTTTCCAAAACACTCTCGGCCATTGATGTGACCTCCTCGACTCACATTAGTCTACAACTTTCATGCACATTAATGTACCTCAGCACCACAAGACCTTAAATTCCTCGGCAAAATTTGATGGGGCCTTACATCCTCCCCTACTTAGGATCATTCGTCCCCGAATGAGGAGAAGAGTCCCCCCCAAACACCTAACATAACTCAATTCTTCTTTCAAACATATGAAGCTCCAAAATTTGACTAACTCCCAAATTTTTCAAAAACTTCGACAGAGTTTTCCTAGTAATTGGACCTATCCACCTATCATGAAATCACCAAAAGAACCCTAACAACACATCCACAACTCAAAAAAGAATCACATTATAAATCAATAACACTACTATCAACATTGCAGGCATTACATCGTCCACAGTGGTATCCTGACATGAACTATACATATTTAAATTAGAACACATAGAAAGTACTTTTCGAACCACAACCATTTGGCTATACAAACAAGTGAGAATATTTTCTTTCTACAACACTCTCGGCCATCGAGGTGACTTCCTCGACTCATATTAATCTACAACCTTCCGGCACATTAGTCTACTTCGGCACCACAGAACCTTAATTCTCTACGCGAAATTTTACGAGGCCTTACATCCTCCCCCGCTTAGGATCATTCGTCCCCGAATGAGGAGAAGAGTCCGCCCCAAACACCTAACATAACTCAACTCTTCTTTCAAACATATGAAGCTCCAAAATTTGACTAACTCCCAAATTTTTCAAAAAGGTCGGCAGAGTTTCCCATGTAATTGGACCTATCCACCTGTCATAAAATCACCAAAAGCACCCTAACAACACATCCACAACTCAAAAAAGCATCACAATATAAATCAATAACACTAATATCAACATTACATGCATTACATCGTCCACATTGGTATTTTGACATGAATTGTACATATTTAAATCTCAACAGATAGAAAGTACCTTTCGAACCACAACCATTTGGCTATACAAACAAGTGAGAATATTTACTTTCTACAACACTCTCGGCCATCGAGGTGACCTCCTCAACTCACATTAGTCTACAACCTTCCGGCACATTAGTCTAGCTCGGCACCACAAAACCTTAATTCCCTTCGTGAAATTTTACGGGGCCTTATATCCTCCCTCGCTTAGGATCATTCGTCCCCGGATGAGGAGAAGAGTCCGCCCCAAACACCTAACATAACTCAATTCTTCTTTCAAACATATGAAGCTCCAAAATTTGACTAACTCCCAAATTTTTCAAAAAAGTCGGCAGAGTTTCCCATGTAATTGGACCTATCCACCTGTCATAAAATCACCAAAAGCACCCTAACAACACATCCACAACTCAAAAAAGCATCACAATATAAATCAATAACACTAATATCAACATTACAGGCATTGCATCGTCCACATTGGTATCTTGACATGAACTGTACATATTTAAATCAGAACACATAGAAAGTACCTTTCGAACTACAACCATTTGGCTATACACACAAGTGAGAATATTTTCTTTCTACAACACTCTCGGCCATCGAGTTGACCTCCTCGACTCACATTAGTCTACAACCTTCCGGCACATTAGTCTAGCTCGGCACCACAAAACCTTAATTCCCGCCGCAAAATTTTACGGGGCCTTACATCCTCCCTCGCTTAGGATCATTCGTCCCCGGATGAGGAGAAGAGTCCGCCCCAAACACCTAACATAACTCAATTCTTCTTTCAAACATATGAAGCTCCAAAATTTGACTAACTCCCAAATCTTTCAAAAAAGTCGGCAAAGTTTCCCCTGTAATTGGACCTATCCACCTGTCATAAAATCACCAAAAGCACCCTAAAAACACATCCACAACTCAAAAAAGCATCACAATATAAATCAATAACACTAATATCAACATTACAGGCATTACATCGTCCACATTGGTATCTTGACATGAATTGTACATATTTAAATCTCAACAGATAGAAAGTACCTTTCGAACCACAACCATTTGGCTATACAAACAAGTGATAATATTTTCTTTCTACAACACTCTCGGCCATCGAGGTGACCTCCTCGACTCACATTAGTCTACAACCTTCCGGCACATTAGTCTAGCAAGGCACCACAAAACCTTAATTCCCTTCGCGAAATTTTACGGGGCCTTACATCCTCCCTCGCTTAGGATCATTCGTCCCCGGATGAGGAGAAGAGTCCGCCCCAAACACCTAACATAACTCAATTCTTCTTTCAAACATATGAAACTCCAAAATTTGACTAACTCCCAAATTTTTCAAAAAAGTCGGCAAAATTTCCCATGTAATTGGACCTATCCACCTGTCATAAAATCACCAAAAGCACCCTGACAACACATCCACAACTAAAAATAGCATCACAATATAAATCAATAACACTAATATCAACATTACAGGCATTACATCGTCCATATTGGTATCTTGACATGAACTGTACATATTTAAATCAGAACACATAGAAAGTACCTTTCGAACTACAACCATTTGGCTATACAAACAAGTGAGAATATTTTCTTTCTAAAACACTCTCGGCCATCGAGGTGACCTCCTCGACTCACATTAGTCTACAACCTTCCGGCACATTAGTCTAGCTCGGCACCACAAAACCTTAATTCCCGCCGCAAAATTTTACGGGGCCTTACATCCTCCCTCGCTTAGGATCATTCGTCCCCGGATGAGGAGAAGAGTCCGCCCCAAACACCTAACATAACTCAATTCTTCTTTCAAACATATGAAACTCCAAAATTTGACTAACTCCCAAATTTTTCAAAAAAGTCGGCAAAGTTTCCCCTGTAATTGGGCCTATCCACCTATCATAAAATCACCAAAAGTACCCTAACAACATATCCACAACTCAAAAAAGCATCACAATATAAATCAATAACACTAATATCAACATTACAGGCATTACATCGTCCACATTGGTATCTTGACATGAACTGTACATATTTAAATCTCAAAACATAGAAAGTACCTTTCGAACCACAACCATTTGGCTATACAAACAAGTGAGAATATTTTCTTTCTACAACATTCTCGGCCATCGAGGTGACCTCCTCGACTCACATTAGTCTAGCTCGGCACCACAAAACCTTAATTCCCTCCGCAAAATTTTACGGGGCCTTACATCCTCCCTCGCTTAGGATCATTCGTCCCCGGATGAGAAAAATAGTCCGCCTTAAACACCTAACATAACTCAATTCTTCTTTCAAACATATGAAGCTCCAAAATTTGAGTAACTCCTAAATTTTTCAAAAAAATCGGCAGAGTTTCCCCAGGAATTGGACCGATCCAACTGTCATAAAATCACCAAAAGCACCCTAACAACACATCCACAACTCAAAAAAGCATCACAATATAAATCAATAACACTAATATCAACATTACATGCACTACATCGTCCACATGGGTATCCTGACATGAACTGTACATATTTAAATCAGAAAACATAGAAAGTACCTTTCGAACCACAACCATTTGGCTATACAAACAAGTGAGAATATTTTCTTTCTACAACACTCTCGGCCATCGAGTTGACCTCCTCGACTCACATTAGTCTACAACCTTCCGGCACATTAGTCTACCTCGGCACCATAAAACCTTAATTCCCGCCGCAAAATTTTACGGGGCCTTACATCCTCCCTCGCTTAGGATCATTCGTCCCCGGATGAGGAGAAGAGTCCGCCCCAAACACCTAACATAACTCAATTTTTCTTTCAAACATATGAAGCTCCAAAATTTGACTAACTCCCAAATTTTTCAAAAACGTCGGCACAGTTTCTCCCGTAATTGGACCTATCCACCTATCATAAAATCACCAAAAATACCCTAACAACACATCCACAACTCAAAAAAGCATCACAATATAAATCAATAACACTAATATCAACATTACATGCATTACATCGTCCATATTGGTATCATGACATGAACTGTACATATTTAAATCAGAACACATAGAAAGTACCTTTCGAACCACAACCATTTGTCTATACAAACAAGTGAGAATATTTTCTTTCTACAACACTCTCGGCCATCGAGGTGACCTCCTCGACTCACATTAGTCTACAAATTTCTCAAAAACTTTGGCAGATTTCCCCCTATAATTGGACCTATCCACCTGTCATAAAATCACCAAAACCACCCTAACAACACATCCACAACTCAAAAAACATCACATTATAAATCAATAACAATAATATCAACATTACAGTCCACAATACTATCCTGACATGAACTGAACTTATTTAAATCACAACACATAGAAAGTACCTTTCGAACCACAACTATTTGGCTATACAAACAAGTGAGAATATTTTCTTTCTACAACACTCTCGGCTATCGAGGTGACCTCCTCGACTCATATTAGTCTACAAACTTCCGACACATTAGTCTACCTTGGCACCACAAAACCTTAATTCCCTCGGCGAGATTTTACGGGGCCTTACTTCCTCCCTTGCTTAGGATCATTCATCCTCGAATGAGGAGTAGAGTCCGCCCCAAACACCTAACATAACTAAACTCTTCTTTCAAACATCTCAAGCCCTAAGGTTTGAATAACTCCCAAATTTTTCAAAATTATCGGTAGAGTTTCCCCTATAATTGGGCCTATCCACCTTTTAGAAAATCACCAAAACACGCTAAAAACACATCCACAACTCAACAAAGCATCACAATATATATCAATAACATCAATCTCAACATTACATGCATTACGTCATCCACAGTGGTATCTTGACATGAACTGTATATATTTAAATCAAAACACATAGAAAGAACCTTTCGAACCACAACCATTTGGCTATACAATCAAGTGAGAATATTTTCTTTCCACAACACTCTCGGCTATCGAGGTGACCTCCTCGACTCAAATTAGTCTACAACCTTCCGGCACATTAGTCTACCTCGGCACTACAAGACCTTAAATTCCTCGACGAAATTTTACGGGGCCTTACATCCTGCGCCGCTTAGGATCATTCGTCATCGAATAAGGAGCTGAGTCTGCCCCAAACCCCTAACATAACTCAACTCTTCTTTCAAACATCTCAAGCCCCAAAATTTGACTAACTCCCAAATTTGTCAAACCTTTTGGCAGAGTTTACCCTCTAATTGGGTCTATTCACTTGTCAGAGAATCACCCAAATCACCCTAACAACATATACATAACTCAAAAGAGCATTACAATATATATGAATAACACTAATCCCAACATTACAGACATTACATCATCCACAGAGGTATCCTAACATGAACTGTACATATTGAAATCACAACACATAGAAAGTACCTTTCGAACGACAACCAATGGGCTATACAAACAAGTGAGAATATTTTCTTTCCACAACACTCTCGGCCATCGAGGTGACCTCCTCGACTCACATTAGTCTACAACCTTTATGTACATTTGTCTACCTCGGCACCACAAGATAATATTTTCTTTCCACAACACTTAACTCTTCTTTCAACTCCAAAATTTTTCAAAAACATCGGCAGAGTTTCCCCTGTAATAGGACCTATCCACCTGTCTTAAAATCACCAAAACCACCCTAACAACACATCCACAACTCAAAAAATCATCACAATATAAATCAATAACACTAATATCATATTACAGGCATTACAACGTCCATAGTGGTATCTTAACATGAACTGTACATATTTAAATCACAACACATAGAAAGTATCTTTCGAACCACAACCATTTGGCTATACAAACAAGTGAGAATATTTTATTTCTACAATATTCTCGGCCATCGAGGTGAGCTCTTCGACTAAGATTAGTCTACAACTTTCCGGCGCAGTAGTCTACCTCGGCACCACAAAACCTTAAATTCCTAGGCGAATTTTACGGGGCCTTACATCCTCCGCTGCTTAGGAGCAGAGTCCGCCCCAACCACCCAACATAACTCAACTCTTCTTTCAAACATCACAAGCCCCAAAATTTGACTAACTCCCAAATTTGTCAAAATGTTCGGTAGAGTTTCCCCTATAATTGGGCCTATCCATCTGTCATAAAATAACCAAAACCACCCTAAAAACACATCTGCAACTCAAAAAAGCATCACAATATATATTAATAACACCAATCTCAACATTACATGCATTACATCATCCACACTGGTATCCTGACATGAACTGTACATATTTGAATCATAATACATAGAAAGTACCTATCGAATCACGACCATTTGGCTATATAGACAAGTGAGAATATTTTCTTTCCACAACACTCTCGGCCTTCGAGATGACCTCCTTGACTCATATTAGTGTACAACCTTCATGCACATTACTCTACTTCGGCACCACAAGACCTTAAATTCCTTGGCGAAATTTTACGCGGTCTTACATCCTCCCCCGCTGAGGATCATTTGACCGCAAATGAGGTGTAGAGTCCGCCCCAAACACCTAAAATAACTCATCTCTTATTTCAAACATCTCATGCCCCGAAATATGACTAAATCCCAATTGTTTCCAAAATTTCGGTAGAGTTTCCCCTGTAATTTGGCATATCCACCTGTCAGAAAATCACCAAAATCACTCTAACAACACATCCACAACTCATCAAAGCATCACAATATATATCAATAACACTAATCTAAACATTACAAGCATTACATCATCCGAAGTGGTATCCTGACATGAATTGTATATATTTAAATCATAACATATAGAAAGTACCTATCGAACCACGACCATTTGTCTATATAAACAAGTGAGAATATTTTCTTGCCACAACACTCTCGGCCATCGAGGAGACCTCCTCGATTGAAATTAGTCTGCAACCTTCGTGCACATTAGTCTACCTCGGCACCACAAGACCTTAAATCTATGGCGAAATTTTACACGACCTTTCAACCTCCTCCGCTTATGGTCATTTGACCGCGAATGAAGAGTAGAGTCCGCCTCAAACAGTTAAAATAACTCAACTCTTATTTCAAACATCTCAAGCCCCAAAATTCTACTAAATCCTAATTTTTTCCAAAAGTTCGGGAGAGTTTACCCAGTAATTGGGGCTATCCACCTATCGGGAAATCACAAAAACCACCCTAACAACACACCCTTAACTCAACAATACATCACAATATATATCAATAACACTAATCTCAACATTACATGCAGTACATCATCCACAGTGGTATCCTGACATGAACTGTACATATTTATATCATAACACATAGAAAGTACCTTTCGAACCACAACCATTTGGCTATACAAACAAGTGAGAATATTTTTGTTTCACAACACTCTTGGCCTTTGAGGTGACCTCCTCGACTCATATCAGTCTACAAACTTCGTGCACATTAGTCTACCTCGGCACCACAAGACCTTAAGATCCTTGGCGAAATTTTACGCGGCCTTACATCCTCCCCCGTTTAGGATTATTTGACCGCGAATGAGGAGTTGAGTCCTCTCCAAACACCTAAAATAACTCAACTCTTATTTCAAACATCTCAAGCCCCAAAATTTGACTAAATCCCAATTGTTTCTAAAATTTTGTTAGAGTATCCACTGTAATTTGGCCTATCCACCAGTGAGAAAATCACCAAAACCACCCTAACAACACATCCACAACTCATCAAAGCATCACAATATATATCAATAACACTAATCTCAACATTACAGGCATTACATCATCCACAGTGGTATCCTGATATGAACTGTACATATTTAAATCATAACACATAGAAAGTATCTTTCGAACTACAACAATTTGGCTATACAAACAAGTGAGAATATTTTCAGTCCACAACACTCTTGGCCTTCGAGGTGACCTCCTAGACTTATATTAGTCTACAACCTTCGTTCACATTAGTCTACATTGGCACCACAAGACCTTAAATTCCTCGGCAAAAATTTACAGGGCCTCACTTCCACCCCTGCTTAGGATCATTCGTCCTCAAATGAGCAGTAAAGTCCGCCCCAAACACCTAACATAACTCAACTCTTCTTTCAAACATCTCAAGCCCTAAAATTTGACTAACTCCCAAATTGTTCAAAATATTCGGGAGCGTTTGCCCTGTAATTGGGCCTCGGCACCACAAGACCTTAAATCCATGGCGAAATTTTATGCGGCCGTTCATCCTCCCCCGCTTAGGGTCATTTGACCGCGAAAGAGGAGTAGAGTCCGCCCCAAACACTTAAAATAACTCAACTCTTATTTCAAACATCTCAAGCCCCAAAATTCTACTAAATCCTAATTTTTTCCAAAATTTCGACAGAGCTTCCCTTGTAATTTGGCCTATCCACCTATCAGAAAATCACCAAAACCACCCTAACAACACATCCACAACTTATCAAAGCATCACAATATATATATCAATTACACTAATCTCAACATTACAGGCATTACATCATCCACAGTGGTATCCTGATATGAACTTCACATATTTAAATCATAATACATAGAAAGTACATTTCGAACCACAACCATTTGGCTATACAAACAAGTGAGAATATTTTCTTTTCACAATACTCTTTGCCTTCGAGGTGACCTCCTCGAATCATATCAGTCTACAAACTTCGTGCACATTAGTCTACCTCGGTACCACAAGACCTTAAGATCCTTGGCGAAATCTTACGCGGCCTTACATCATCCCCCGCTTAGGATTATTTGACCGCGAATGAGGAGTTGAGTCCTCCCCAAACACCTAAAATAACTCAACTCTTATTTCAAACATCTCAAGCCCCAAAATTTTACTAAATCCCAATTATTTCTAAAATTTTGGCAGAGTTTTCACAGTAATTTGGCCTATCCACCTGTCAGAAAATCACCAAAATCACCCTAACAACACATCCACAACTCATCAATGCATCACAATATATATCAATAACACTAATCTCAACATTACAGGCATTACATCATCCACAGTGGTATCCTGACATGAACTGTACATATTTAAATCATAACACATAGAAAGTATCTTTCGAACTACAACCATTTGGCTATACAAACAAGTGAGAATATTTTAAGTCCACAACACTCTTGGCCTTCGAGGTGACCTCCTAGACTCATATTAGTCTCCAAGCTTCATGCACATTAGTTTACATCGGCACCACAAGACCTTAAATTCCTCGACGAAATTTTACGGGGCCTCACTTCCACCCCTGCTTGGGATCATTCATCCTCAAATGAGCAGTAGAGTCCGCCCCAAACACCTAACATAACTCAACTCTTCTTTCAAACATCTCAAGCCCTAAAATTTGACTAACTCCCAAATTGTTCAAAATTTTCGGGAGCGTTTTCACTGTAATTGGGCCTCAGCACTACAAGATCTTAAATTCCTCGGCAAAATTTTACGGGGCCTTACATCCTCCCCCGCTTAGGATCATTCGTCCTCGAATGAGGAGCAGATTCCTCCCCAAACACCTAACATAACTGAACTCTTCTTTCAAACATCTCAAGCCCCAAAATTTGGCAAACTCCCAAATATTTCAGAAATTGCGGCAGAGTTTTCCTTGTAATTCGGCCTATCCACCTGTCACAGAATAACCAAAACCACCCTAACAACACATCCACAACTCAACAAAGCATCACAATATATATCAATAACACTAATCTCAACATTATAGGCATTACATCATCCACAGTGGTATCCTGACATGAACTGTACATATTTAAATCATAACATATAGAAAGTACCTATTGAACCATAACCATTTGGCTATACAAACAAGTGAGAATATTTTCATTCCACAACATTCTCTGCCTTCGAGGTGACCACCTCGATTCACATTAGTCTACAACTTTCGTGCACATTAGTCTACCTCGGCACCACAAGACCTTAAATTTCTTGGAGAAATTTTACGCGGCCTTACATCCACCCCCTCTTAGGATCATTTGACCTCAAATAAGTAGTGGAGTCCGCCCCAAACACCTAACATTACTCAACTCTTATTTCAAACATCTCAATCCCCAAAATTTAACTAAATCCATTTTTTTTCCAAAATTTCGGCAGCGTTTCCCCTGTAATTTGGCATATCCACGTATCAGAAAATCACCAAAACCACCCTAACAACACATCTACAACTCATCAAAGCATAACAAAATATATATCAATAACACAAATCTCAACATTACATCATCCACAGTGGTATCCTGACATGAACTGTACATATTTAAATCATAACACATAGAAAGTATCTTTCGAACCCCAATCCTTTGGCTATACAAACAAGTGAGAATATTTTCTTTCCACAACACTCTCGGCCTTCGAAGTGACCTCCTCGACTCACATTAGTCTACAACCTTCGTGCACATTAGTCTACCTCGGCACCACAAGATATTAAATTCCTCGGCAAAATTTGACAGGGCCTTACATCCTCCTTTGCTTCGGATCATTCGTCCTCGAATGAGGAGCAGAGTCCGCCCCAAACACCTAACATAACTCAACTCTTCATTCAAACATCTGATGCACCAAAATTTGACTATCTCCCAAAATTTTCAAAACTTTCGGTAGAGTTTCCCCTGTAATTACAACTATCCACCGGTCATAAAATCACCAAAACCACCCTAACAACACATCCACAACTCAAAAAATCATCATAATATAAATCAATAACACTAATATCAACATTACAGGCATTACATCATCCATAGTAGTATCCTGATATAAACTGTACATATTTAAATCACAACACATAGAAAGTACCTTTCGAACCACAACCATTTGGCTACACAAACAAGTGAGAATATTTTCTTTCTACAACACTCCAGGCCATCGAGGTGACCTCCTCGACTAACATTAGTCTACAACCTTCCTGCACATTAGTCTACCTCAGCACCACAAGACCTTAAATTCCTCGGAGAATTTTACGGGGCCTTACATCCTCCCCTATTTAGGATCATTCGTCCCTGAATAAGGAGCAGTGTCCGCCCTACACACCTAACAAAACTTAACTCTTCTTTCAAACATCTCAAGCCCCAAAATTTGACTAACTCTCAAATATATCAAAACTTTCGGCTGAGTTTCCCGTATAGTTGGTCCTATCCACATGTCAGAAAATCACCAAAACCACCCTAACAACACATCCACAACTCAAAAAAGCATCACAATATATATCAATAACAATAATCTCAACATCACAGGCATTACATCATCCACAGTGGTATCTTGACATGAACTGTACATATTTAAATCATAACACATAGAAAGTACCTATTGAACCACAACTATTTGGCTATACAAACAAGTGAGAATATTTTATTTCCAAAAAACTCTCTACCTTCGAGGTGACCACCTCGATTCATATTAGTCTACAACCTTCATGCACATTAGTCTACCTCGGCATCACAAGACCTTAAATTTCTTGGCGAAATTTTATGCGGCCTTACATCCTCCCCCGCTTAGGATCATTTGACCTCGAATAAGTAGTGGAGTCCGCCCCAAATACCTAACATTACTCAACTCTTATTTCAAACATCTCGAGCCCCAAAATTAGACTAAATCACATTTTTTTCCAAATTTTCGGCAGCGTTTCCCCTGTAATTTAAAATCACCAAAACCACCCTAACAACACATCTACAACTCATCAAAGCATCACAATATATATCAATAACATAAATCTCAACATTACAGGCATTACATCATCCATAGTGGTATCCTGACATGAACTGCACATATTTCAATCATAACACATAGAAAGTGTCTTTCGAACCACAACCATTTGGCTATTCAAACAAGTGAGAATATTTTCTTTACCCAACACTCTTGGCCTTTGAAGTAACCTCCTCGACTCATATTAGTCTACAACCTTCGTGCACATTAGTCTACCTCGGTACCACAAGATCTTCAATTCCTCGGCAAAATTTCACGGGGCCTTACTTCCTCCCCTAGTTAGGGTCATTCGTCCTCAAATGAGAAGTAGAGTCCGCCCCACACACCTAACATAACTCAATTCTTCTTTCAAATATCTCAAGCCCTAAAATTTGACTAACTCCCAAATGTTTTAAAATTTTCGGCAGAGTTTCCCCAGTAATTCGGCCTATGCACCTATCTGAAAATCACCAAAACCACCCTAAAAACACAACCACAACTCAAAAAAGCATCACAATATATATCAATAACACCAATCTCAACATTACAGGCATTACATCATCCATAGTGGTATCCTGATATGAACTGTACATATTTAAATCATAATACATAGAAAGTATCTTTCGAACTACATCCATTTGTCTATAAAAACAAGTGAGAATATTTTCTTTCCACAACACTCTTGGCCTTCGAGGTGACCACCTCGATTCATATTAGTCTACAACTTTCGTGCACATTAGTCTACCTCGGCTCCACAAGACCTTCAATTCCTCGGTGAAATTTTACGGGGCCTTACTTTCTCCCTTGCATAGGGTCATTCGTCCTCGAATGAGGACTAGAGTCCGCCCCAAACACCTATGATAACACAATTCTTCTTTCAAACATCGCAAGCCCTAAAATATGACTAACTCCCAAATTTTTCAAAATTTCGGTAGAATTTCCCATGTAATTGGGCCTATCCACTTATGAGAAAATAACCAAAACCACCCTAAAAATGCATCCACAACTCAACAAAGAATCACAATATATATCAATAACACCAATCTCAACATTACAAGCATTACATCATCCATAGTTGTATCCTGATATGAACTGTACATATTCAAATCATAACACATAGAAAGTACCTTTCGAACCACAACCATTTGGTTATACAAACAAGTGAGAATATTTTCTTTCCACACCACTCTCGGCCTTCAAGGTTACCTCCTCGACTCACATAATTCTACAACCTTCGTGCACATTAGTCTACCTCGGCACATAAGATCTTAAATTCGTCGGCAAACTTTTATGCGGCCTTACATCCTCCCCTGCTTAGGATCATTCGTCCTCGACTGAGGAGTAGAGTCCGCCCCAAACACCTAACATAGCTCAACTCTTCTTTCAAACATCTCAAGCCCTAAAATTTTACTAACTCCCAAATTTTTCAAAATTCTCGGCATAGTTTCCCATGTAGTTGGACCTATCCACCTATTAGAAAATCAGCAAAACCACCCTAAAACACATCCACAACTCAACAAAGCATCACAATATATATCAATAACACCAATCTCAACATTACAAGCATTACATCATCCACAGTGGTATCCTGACATGAACTGTACATATTTAAATCATAACACATAGAAAGTACCTTTCGAACCACAACCATTTGGCATTACAAACAAGTGAGAATATTTTCTTTCCACGACACTCTCGGCCTTCGAGGTGACCTCCACGACTCCCATTAGTCTACAACCTTGGGGAACATTAGTCTACCTCGGCAGTATAAGATTTTAAATTCGTCGGCAAAATTTTACGGGGCCTTACATCCTCCCCTGCTTAGGATCATTCGTCCTCGAATGAGGAGCAGAATTCGCCCCAAATACCTAACATAACTCAACTCTTCTTTTAAACATCTCAAGCCTCATAATTTGACTAACTCACAAATGTTTGAAAATTTTCGATATAGTTTCCCCTATAATTGGTCCTATCCACCTGTCAGAAAATAACCAAAACCACCCTAACAACACATCCACAAAAAACATCTAAATATATATCTATAACACTAATCTGAACATTACAGACACTACATCATCCAGAGGGGTATCCTGACATGAACTGTACATATTTAAATCACAACACATAGAAAGTACCTATCGAACCACAACCATTTGGCTATACAAATAAGTGAGAATATTTTCTTTCCACATCACTCTCGACCTTCGAGGTGACCTCCTCGATTCACATTAATCTACAACCTTCGTGCACATTAGTCTACATCGGCACCATAAGACCTTAAATTCGTCGATAAATTTTTCGGGACCTGACTTCCTCCCATGCTTAGGATCATTCGTCCCTGAATGAGAAGCAGAGTCCGCCCCAAACACCTAAGATAACTCAACTCTTTTTTTAAATATCTCAAGTCCAAAAATTTGACGAACTCCCAAATTGGTCAAAACATTAGGCAGAGTTTGACCTATAATTGGGCCTATCCACTTGTCAAACAATCACCAAAACCACCCTAACAACTCATCCACAACTCAAAAATGCATCACAATATATATCAATAACACTAATCTCAACATTACAGGCATTACATCATCCACAGTGGTATCCTGACATGAACTATAGATATTTAAATCATAACACATAGAAAGTACCTATCGAACCACAACCATTTGGCTATACACACAAGTGAGAATATTCTCTTTTCAGAACACTCTCGGCCTTGAAAGTGTCCTCCTCGACTCATATTAGTCTACAATCTTTCTGCACATTAGTCTACCTCGGCACCACAAAACCTTAAATTCGTCGGCAAATTTTACGGGGCCTTATATCCTCCCCCGCTTAGGATCATTCATCCCCGAATGAGGAGTAGAGTCCGCCCCAAACACCTAACATAACTGAACTCTTCTTTCAAACATCTCAAGCCCTAAAATTTGGCTAACTCCCAAATTAGTCAAAATATTCGCCAGAGTTTCCCCTATAATTGGGCCTATCCACCTGTCAGAAAATCACCAAAACCACCCTAACAACACTTCCACAATTCAACAAAGTATCACAATATTTATATATAAATAACACTAATCTCAACATTACAGGCATTGCATCATCCACAGTGGTATCCTGACATGAACTGTACATATTTAAATCACAAAACATAGAAAGTACCTGTTGAACCACAACCATTTGTCTATACAAACAAGTGAGAATATTTTATTTCCAAAACACTTTCTACCTTCGAGGTGACCACCTCGATTCACATTAGTCTACCACCTTCATGCACATTAGTCTACCTCGGCATCACAAGACATTAAGTTTCTTGGCGAAATTTTATGCGGCCTTACATCCTCCCCCGCTTAGGATCATTTGACCTCGAATAAGTAGTGGAGTCCGCCCCAAACACCTAACATTACTCAACTCTTATTTCAAACATCTCGAGCCCCAAAATTAGACTAAATCACATTTTTTTCCAAATTTTCGGCAGCGTTTCCCCTGTAATTTGGCCTATCCACCTATCAGAAAATCACCAAAACCACCCTAACAACACATCTACAACTCATCAAAGCATCACAATATATATATCAATAACAAAAATCTCAACATTACAGGCATTACATCATCCATAGTAGTATCCTGACATGAACTGCACATATTTCAATCATAACACATAGAAAGTGTCTTTCGAACCACAACCATTTGGCTATTCAAACAAGTGAGAATATTTTCTTTACACAACACTCTTGGCCTTCGAAGTAACCTCCTCGACTCATATTAGTCTACAACCTTCGTGTACATTAGTCTACCTCGGTACCACAAGACCTTCAATTCCTCGGCAAAATTTCACGGGGCCTTACTTCCTCCCCTAGTTAGGGTCATTCGTCCTCGAATGAGAAGTAGAGTCCGCCCCACACACCTAACATAACTCAATTCTTCTTTCAAATATCTCAAGCCCTAAAATTTGACTAACTCCCAAATGTTTTAAAATTTTTGGCAGAGTTTCCCCAGTAATTCGGCCGATCCACCTATTAGAAAATCACCAAAACCACCCTAAAAACACATCCACAACTCAAAAAAGCATCACAATATATATCAATAACACCAATCTCAACATTACAGGCATTACATCATCCATAGTGGTATCCTGATATGAACTGTACATATTTAAATCATAATACATAGAAAGTATCTTTCGAACTACATCCATTTGTCTATAAAAACAAGTGAGAATATTTTCTTTCCACAACACTCTTGGCCTTCGAGGTGACCACCTCGATTCACATTAGTCTACAACCTTCGTGCACATTAGTCTACCTCGGCTCCACAAGACCTTCAATTCCTCGGTGAAATTTTATGGGGCCTTACTTTCTCCCTTGCATAGGGTCATTCGTCCTCGAATGAGGACTAGAGTCCGCCCCAAACACCTATGATAACACAATTCTTCTTTCAAACATCGCAAGCCCTAAAATATGACTAACTCCCAAATTTTTCAAAATTTCGGTAGAATTTCCCATGTAATTGGGCCTATCCACTTATGAGAAAATAACCAAAACCACCCTAAAAACGCATCCACAACTCAACAAAGCATCACAATATATATCAATAACACCAATCTCAACATTACAAGCATTACATCATCCATAGTTGTATCCTGATATGAACTGTACATATTCAAATCATAACACATAGAAAGTACCTTTCGAACCACAACCATTTGGTTATACAAACAAGTGAGAATATTTTCTTTCCACACCACTCTCGGCCTTCAAGGTTACCTCCTCGACTCACATTATTCTACAACCTTCGTGCACATTAGTCTACCTCGGCACATAAGATCTTAAATTCGTCGGCAAACTTTTATGCGGCCTTACATCCTCCCCTGCTTAGGATCATTCGTCCTCGACTGAGGAGTAGAGTCCGCCCCAAACACCTAACATAGCTCAACTCTTCTTTCAAACATCTCAAGCCCTAAAATTTTACTAACTCCCAAATTTTTCAAAATTCTCGGCATAGTTTCCCATGTAGTTGGACCTATCCACCTATTAGAAAATCAGCAAAACCACCCTAAAACACATCCACAACTCAACAAAGCATCACAATATATATCAATAACACCAATCTCAACATTACAAGCATTACATCATCCACAGTGGTATCCTGACATGAACTATACATATTTAAATCATAACACATAGAAAGTGTCTTTCGAACTACAACCATTTGTCTATACAAACACGTGAGAATATTTTCTTTCCACAACACTCTCGGCCTTCAAGGTTACCTCCTGGACTCACATTAGTCTACAACCTTCGTGCACATTAGTCTACCACGGCAGCATAAGATTTTAAATTCGTCGGCAAAATTTTACGGGGCCTTACATCCTCCCCTGCTTAGGATCGTTCGTCCTCGAATGAGGAGCAGAATTCGCCCCAAATACCTAACATAACTCAACTCTTCTTTTAAACATCTCAAGCCTCATAATTTGACTAACTCACAAATGTTTGAAAATTTTCGATATAGTTTCCCCTATAATTGGTCCTATCCACCTGTCAGAAAATAACCAAAACCACCCTAACAACACATCCACAAAAAACATCTAAATATATATCAATAACACTAATCTCAACATTACGGACACTACATCATCCAGAGGGGTATCCTGACATGAACTGTACATATTTAAATCACAACACATAGAAAGTACCTATCGAACCACAACCATTTGGCTATACAAACAAGTGAGATTATTTTCTTTCCACATCACTCTCGACCTTCGAGGTGACCTCCTCGATTCACATTAATCTACAACCTTCGTGCACATTAGTCTATATCGGCACCACAAGACCTTAAATTCGTCGATAAATTTTACGGGACCTGACTTCCTCCCATGCTTAGGATCATTCGTCCCTGAATGAGAAGCAGAGTCTGCCCCAAACACCTAAGATAACTCAACTCTTTTTTTAAATATCTCAAGTCCGAAAATTTGACGAACTCCCAAATTGGTCAAAACATTAGGCAGAGTTTCCCCTATAATTGGGCCTATCCACCTGTCAAACAATCACCAAAACCACCCTAACAACTCATCCAAAACTCAAAAATGCATCACAATATATATCAATAACACTAATCTCAATATTACAGGCATTACATCATCCACAGTGGTATCCTGACATGAACTATAGATATTTAAATCATAACACATAGAAAGTATCTATCGAACCACAACCATTTGGCTATACACACAAGTGAGAATATTCTCTTTTCAGAACACTCTCGGCCTTGAAAGTGTCCTCCTCGACTCATATTAGTCTACAATCTTTCTGCACATTAGTCTACCTCGGCACCACAAAACCTTAAATTCGTCGGCAAATTTTACGGGGCCTTACATCCTCCCCCGCTTTGGATCATTCATCCCCGAATGAGGAGTAGAGTCCACCCCAAACACCTAACATAGCTGAACTCTTCTTTCAAACATCTCAAGCCCCAAAATTTGGCTAACTCCCAAATTTGTCAAAATATTCGGCAGAGTTTCCCCTATAATTGGGCCTATCCACCTGTCAGAAAATCACCAAAACCACCCTAACAACACATCCATAATTCAACAAAGTATCACAATATTTATATATAAATAACACTAATCTCAACATTACAGGCATTGCATCATCCACAGTGGTATCCTGACATGAACTGTACATATTTAAATCACAAAACATAGAAAGTACCTATCGAACCACAACCATTTGGCTATACAAACAAGTGAGAATATTTTCTTTCCAGAACACTCTCGGCCTTCGAGGTGACCTCCTCGATTCACATTAGTCTACAACCTTCGTGCATATTAGTCTACCTCGGCACCACAAGACCTTAAATTCCTCGGTAAATTTTACGGGACCTGACTTCCTCCCCTGCTTAGGATCATTCGTCCGTGAATGAGGAGCAGAGTCCACCGCAAATACCTAACATAACTCAACTATTCTTTTAATTATCTCAAGCCCCAAAATTTGACTAACTCACGAATGTTTGAATATTTTTGATATAGTTTTCCCTGTAATTGGGCCTATCCAACTATCAGAAAAGCACCAAAACTACCCTAACAACACATCCACAACTCAACAAAGCATCAAAATATATATAAATAACACTAATCTCAACATTACAGGCATTACATCATCCATAGTGGTATCATGACATGAACTGTACATATTTAAATCATAACACATAGAATGAACTTTTTGAACAACAACCATTATCTATACAAATAAGTGAGAATATTTTCTTTCCACCACACTCTCGGCCTTCAATCTTACCTCCTCGACTCACATTAGTCCACAACCTTCGTGCACATTAGCTTACCTCGGCAACACAAGACCTTAAATTCCTTGGAAAAATTTTACGCGGCCTTACATCCTCCCCCGCTTAGGATCATTTGACCTCGAATAAGTAGTGGAGTCCGCCCCAAACACCTAACATTACTCAACTCTTATTTCAAACATCTCGAGCCCCAAAATTAGACTAAATCACATTTTTTTCCAAATTCGAGGTGACCTCCTCGACTCCCATTAGTCTACAACCTTGGTGAACATTAGTCTACCCCGGCACCACAAGACTTTAAATTCCTGGGCAAAATTTTACGGGGTCTTACTTTCTGCCTAGTTTAGGATCATTCGTCCTTGAATGAGGAGTAGAGTCCGCCCCAAACACCTAACATTACTAAAATCTTCTTCCAAACATCTCAATCCATAAAATTTGACTAACTCCCAAATTTTTTAAAATTTTCGGGAGAGTTTCGCTTGTATTTGGACCAATCCACCTGTCAGAAAATCACCAAAACCACCCTAAAAACACATCCACAACTTAGCAAAGCATCACAATATATATATCAATAACACCAATCTCAACATTACAGGCATTACATCATCCATAGTGGTATCCTGACAGGAGCTGTACATATTTAAATCATAACACATAGAAAGTACCTTTCGAACCACAACCATTTGGATTTACAAACAAGAGAGAATATTTTCTTTCCACAACACTCTTGGCCTTCGAGGTGACCTCCTCGACTCACATTAGTCTACAACGTTCATGCCCATTAGTCTACCCCGGCCCCACAAGACCTTAAATTCCTTGACAAAATTTTACAGGGCCTTACTTTCTCCCCTGTTTAGGATCATTCGTCCTTGAATGAGGAGTAGAGTTCGCCCCAAACGCCTAACATAACTCAAATCTTCTTTCAAACATCTCAAGCCCTAAAATTTGACTAACTCCAAAAAAATTTTAAAATTTACGGGAGCGTTTTCCTTGTAATTGGGCCTATCCACCTGTCAGAAAATCACCAATACCACAATAAAAATACATCCACAACTCAACAAAGCATCACAATATATATCAATTACACCAATCTCAATATTACAGGCATTACATCATCCACAATGGTATCCTGATATGAACTGTACATATATAAATAAATACACATAGACAGTACCTTTCGAACCACAACTATTTGGCTATACAAATAAGTGAGAATATTTTCTTTCCACAACACTCCCGGCCTTCTGAGTGACCTCCTCGAGTCACAATAGTCTTCAAACTTCGTGCACATTAGTCTACCTCGGCACCACAAGACCTTAAATTCCTTTTCAAAATTGTACGAGGCTTACATCTTCCCCCGCTTAGGATCATTTGTCCTCGAATGAGGATTATTGTCCGCCCCAAACATCTAACATAAGTAAACTCTTCTTTCAAACATCACAAGCCCAAAAATTTGACTAACTTCCAACTTTTTCAAAATTTTCGGTACAATTTCCCCTATAATTGGGCCTATCCAACTGTCGCTAAATCACAAAAACCGCGTTATAACACATCCACAACTTAGCAAATCATCACAATACATATATCAATAACACCAATCTCAACATTACAGGCATTACATCATCCACAGTGGTATCCTGACATGAGCTGTACATATTTAAATCCTAACACATAGAAAGTACCTTTCGAACCACAACCATTTGGATTTACAAACAAGAGAGAATATTTTCTTTCTATAACACTCTTGGCCTTCGAGGTAACCTCGTCGACTCACATTAGTCTACAACCTTCATGCCCATTAGTCTACCTCGGCACCACAAGACCTTCAATTCCTCGGCAAAATTTTACAGGGCCTTACTTTCTCCCCTATTTAGGATCATTCGTCCTCGAATGAGGAGTAGAGTCAGCCCCAAACACCTAACATAACTCAACTATTCTTTCAAACATCTCAAGCACTAAAATTTGACTAACTCCCAAATATTTCAAAATTTTCGGGAGAGTTTTCCTTGTAATTGGGCCAATCCACCTGTCAGAAAATCACCAAAACCACCCTATCAACACATCCACAACTCAACAAAAGCATCACAATATATCAATAACACCAATCTCAACATTACATGCATTACATCATCCACAGTGGTATCCTGACATGGACTGTACATATTTAAATAAAAACACATAGACAGTACCTTTCAAACCACAACCATTTGGGTATACAAACAAGTGAGAATATTTTCTTTCCACAACACTCCCGGCCTTCACAGTGACCTCCTCGAGTCACATTAGTCTTCAACCTTCGTGCACATTAGTCTACCTCGGCACCACAAGACCTTAAATTCCTTTGCAAAATTTTACGAGGCCTTACATCCTCCCCCGCTTAGGATCATTTGTCCTCGAATGAGGATTATTGTCCGACCCAAACATCTAACATAACTCACCTCTTCTTTCAAACATCACAAGCCCCAAAATTTGACTAACTTCCAACTTTTTCAAAATTTTCGGTAGAGTTTCCCCTGTAATTGGGCCTATCCAACTGTCGCTAAATCACCAAAACCGCCTTAAAACACATCCACAACTTAGCAAAGCATCACAATATATATATCAATAACATCAATCTCAACATCAAAGGCATTACATTATCCACATTGGTATCCTGACATGAGCTGTACATATTTAAATCATAACACATAGAAAGTACATTTCGAACCACAACCATTTGGATTTACAAACAAGAGAAAATATTTTCTTTCCACAACACACTTGGCCTTCGAGGTGACCTCCTCGACTCACCTTAGTCTACAACCTTCGTGCCCATTAGTCTACCCCGGCCCCACAAGACCTTAAATTCCTTGGCAAAATTTTACAAGGCCTTACTTTCTCCCCTGTTTAGGATCATTCGTCCTTGAATGAGGAGTAGAGTTCGCCCCAAATGCCTAACATAACTCAAATCTTCTTTCAAACATCTCAAGCCCTAAAATTTGACTAACTCCAAAAAAAATTTAAAATTTTCGGGAGAGTTTTCCTTGTAATTGGGCCAATCCACCTGTCAGAAAATCACCAAAACCACCCTAAAAACACATCCAAAACTCAACAAAAGCATCACAAAATATATCAATAACACCAATCTCAACATTAAAGGCATTACATCATCCACATTGGTATCCTGACATGAGCTGTACATATTTAAATCATAACACATAGAAAGTACATTTCGAACCACAACCATTTGGATTTACAAACAAGAGAGAATATTTTCTTTCCACAACACTCTTGGCCTTCGAGGTGACCTCCTCGACTCACATTAGTCTACAACCTTCATGCCCATTAGTCTACCCCGGCCCCACAAGACCTTAAATTCCTCGGCAAAATTTTACAGGGCCTTACTTTCTCCCCTGTTTAGGATCATTCGTCCTTGAATGAGGAGTAGAGTTCGCCCCAAACGCCTAACATAAGTCAAATCTTCTTTCAAACATCTCAAGCCCTAAAATTTGGCTAACTCCAAAAAAAATTTAAAATTTTCGGGAGAGTTTTCCTTGTAATTGGGTCAATCCACCTGTCAGAAAATCACCAAAACCACGCTAAAAACACATCCACAACTCAACAAAAGCATCACAATATATATCAATAACACCAATCTCAACATTACATGCATTACATCATCCACAGTGGTATCCTGACATGAACTGTACATATTTAAATCATAACACATAGAAAGTACCTTTCGAACCACAACCATTTGGCATTACAAACAAGTGAGAATATTTTCTTTCCACGACACTCTCGGCCTTCGAGGTGACCTCCACGACTCCCATTAGTCTACAACCTTGGGGAACATTAGTCTACCCCGGCACCACAAGACCTTAAATTCCTGGGCACAATTTTATGGGGTCTTACTTTCTCCCCTGTTTAGGATCATTCGTCCTTGAATGAGGAGTAGAGTCTGCCCCAAACACCTAACATAACTCAACTCTTCTTTCAAACATCACAAGCCCTAAAATTTGACTAACTCCCAACTTTTTCAAAATTTTCGGTACAATTTCCCCTGTAATTGGGCCAATCCCCCTGTAAGAAAATCACCAAAACCACCCTAAAAACACATCCAAAACTCAACAAAAGCATCAAAATATATATCAATAACACCAATCTCAATATTACATGTAATACATCATCCACAGTGGTATCCTGACATGAACTGTACATATTTAAATCATAACACATAGAAAGTACCTTTCGAACCACAACCATTCGGATTTACAAACAAGAGAGAATATTTTCTTTCCACAACACTCTTGGCCTTCGAGGTGACCTCCTCGACTCACATTAGTCTACAACCTTCGTGCCCATTAGTCTACCTCGGCACCACAAGACCTTCAATTCCTCGGCAAAATTTTACAGGGCCTTACTTTCTCCCCTATTTAGGATCATTCGTCCTCGAATGAGGAGTAGAGTCAGCCCCAAACACCTAACATAACTCAACTATTCTTTCAAACATCTCAAGCACTAAAATTTGACTAACTCCCAAATATTTCAAAATTTTCGGGAGAGTTTTCCTTGTAATTAGGCCAATCCACCTGTCAGAAAATCACCAAAACCACCCTAACAACACATCCACAACTCAACAAAAGCATCACAATATATATCAATAACACCAATCTCAACATTACATGCATTACATCATCCACAGTGATATCCTGACATGGACTGTACATATTTAAATAAAAACACATAGACAGTACCTTTCAAACCACAACCATTTGGGTATACAAACAAGTGAGAATATTTTCTTTCCACAACACTCCCGGCCTTCACAGTGACCTCCTCGAGTCACATTAGTCTTCAACCTTCGTGCACATTAGTCTACCTCGGCACCACAAGACCTTAAATTCCTTTGCAAAATTTTACGAGGCCTTACATCCTCCCCCGCTTAGGATCATTTGTCCTCGAATGAGGATTATTGTCCGACCCAAACATCTAACATAACTCACCTCTTCTTTCAAAACATCACAAGCCCCAAAATTTGACTAACTTCCAACTTTTTCAAAATTTTCGGTAGAGTTTCCCCTGTAATTGGGCCTATCCAACTGTCGCTAAATCACCAAAACCGCCTTATAACACATCCATAACTTAGAGTTCACCCCAAACGCCTAACATAAGTCAAATCTTCTTTCAAACATCTCAAGCCCTAAAATTTGACTAACTCCAAAAAAAATTTAAAATTTTCGGGAGAGTTTTCCTTGTAATTGGGCCAATCCACCTGTCAGAAAATCACCAAAACCACCCTAAAAACACATCCAAAACTCAACAAAAGCATCACAAAATATATCAATAACACCAATCTCAACATTAAAGGCATTACATCATCCATAGTGGTATCCTGACACGAAATGTACATATTTAAATCATAACACATAGAAAGTACCTTTCGAACCACAACTATTTGGCATTACAAACAAGTGAGAATATTTTCTTTCCACGACACTCTCGGCCTTCGAGGTGACCTCCACGACTCCCATTAGTCTACAACCTTGGTGAACATTAGTCTACCCCGGCACCACAAGACCTTAAATTCCTGGGCACAATTTTACGGGGTCTTACTTTCTCCCCTGTTTAGGATCATTCGTCCTCGAATGAGGAGTAAAGTCCACCCCAAACACCTAACATAACTCAACTCTTCTTTCAAACATCTCAATCCCTAAAATTTGACCAACTCCCAAAAATTATTAAAATTTTCGGGAGAGTTTCCCTTGTAATTGGCCCAATCCACCTGTCAAAAAATCACCAAAATAACCCTAAAAACACATCCACAACTCAAATAAAGCATCACAATATATATATCAATAACACCAATCTCAACATTACAGGCATTACATCATCCATAGTGGTATCCTGACAGGAGCTGTACATATTTAAATCATAACACATAGAAAGTACCTTTCGAACCACAACCATTTGGATTTACAAACAAGAGAGAATATTTTCTTTCCACAACACTCTTGGCCTTCGAGGTGACCTCCTCGACTCACATTAGTCTACAACCTTCCTGCCCATTAGTCTACCCCGGCACCACAAGACCTTTAATTCCTCGGAAAAATTATACAGGGCCTTACTTTCTACCCTATTTAGGATCATTCGTCCTTGAATGAGGAGTAGAGTTCGCCCCAAACACCTAACATAACTCAAATCTTCTTTCAAACATCTCAAGCCCTAAAATTTGACTAACTCCCAAATTTTTCAAAATTTTTGGGAGAGTTTCCCTTGTATTTGGGCCAATCCACCTGTCAGAAAATCACCAAAACCACCCTAACAACACATCCACAACTCAACAAAAGCATCACAATATATATCAATAACACCAATCTCAACATTACATGCATTACATCATCCACAGTGATATCCTGACATGGACTGTACATATTTAAATAAAAACACATAGACAGTACCTTTCAAACCACAACCATTTGGGTATACAAACAAGTGAGAATATTTTCTTTCCACAACACTCCCGGCCTTCACAGTGACCTCCTCGAGTCACATTAGTCTTCATCCTTCGTGCACATTAGTCTACCTCGGCACCACAAGACCTTAAATTCCTTTGCAAAATTTTACGAGGCCTTACATCCTCCCCCGCTTAGGATAATTTTTCCTCGAATGAGGATTATTGTCCGACCCAAACATCTAACATAACTCACCTCTTCTTTCAAAACATCACAAGCCCCAAAATTTGACTAACTTCCAACTTTTTCAAAATTTTCGGTAGAGTTTCCCCTGTAAGTGGGCCTATCCAACTGTCCCTAAATCACCAAAACCGCCTTAAAACACATCCACAACTTAGCAAAGCATCACAATATATATATCAATAACACTAATCTCAACATTAAAGGCATTACATCATCCACATTGGTATCCTGACATGAGTTGTACATATTTAAATCATAACACATAAAAAGTACCTTTCGAACCTCAACCATTTGGATTTACAAACAAGAGAGAATATTTTCTTTCCACAACACTCTTGGCCTTCGAGGTGACCCCCTCGACTCACATTAGTCTACAACCTTCGTGCCCATTAGTCTACCCCGGCCCCACAAGACCTTAAATTCCTCGGCAAAATTTTACAGGGCCTTACTTTCTCCCCTGTTTAGGATCATTCGTCCTTGAATGAGGAGTAGAGTTCGCCCCAAACGCCTAACATAAGTCAAATCTTCTTTCAAACATCTCAAGCCCTAAAATTTGACTAACTCCAAAAAAAATTTAAAATTTTCGGGAGAGTTTTCCTTGTAATTGGGTCAATCCACCTGTCAGAAAATCACCAAAACCACCCTAAAAACACATCCACAACTCAACAAAAGCATCACAATATATATCAATAACACCAATCTCAATATTACATGCATTACATCATCCATAGTGGTATCCTGACACGAAATGTACATATTTAAATCATAACACATAGAAAGTACCTTTCGAACCACAACCATTTGGCATTACAAACAAGTGAGAATATTTTCTTTCCACGACACTCTCGGCCTTCGAGGTGACCTCCACGACTCCCATTAGTCTACAACCTTGGTGAACATTAGTCTACCCCGGCACCACAAGACCTTAAATTCCTGGGCACAATTTTACGGGGTCTTACTTTCTCCCCTGTTTAGGATCATTCGTCCTCGAATGAGGAGTAAAGTCCACCCCAAACACCTAACATAACTCAACTCTTCTTTCAAACATCTCAATCCCTAAAATTTGACCAACTCCCAAAAATTATTAAAATTTTCGGGAGAGTTTCCCTTGTAATTGGCCCAATCCACCTGTCAAAAAATCACCAAAATAACCCTAAAAACACATCCACAACTCAAATAAAGCATCACAATATATATATCAATAACACCAATCTCAATATTACATGCAATATATCATCCACAGTGGTATCCTGACATGAACTGTACATATTTAAATCATAACACATAGAAAGTCTCTTTCGAACCACAACCATTTGGATTTACAAACAAGAGAGAATATTTTCTTTCCACAACACTCTTGGCCTTCGAGGTGACCTCCTCGACTCACATTAGTCTACAACCTTCATGCCCATTAGTCTACCCCGGCACCACAAGACCTTTAATTCCTCGGAAAAATTATACAGGGCCTTACTTTCTACCCTATTTAGGATCATTCGTCCTTGAATGAGGAGTAGAGTTCGCCCCGAACACCTAACATAACTCAAATCTTCTTTCAAACATCTCAAGCCCTAAAATTTGACTAACTCCCAAATTTTTCAAAATTTTCGGGAGAGTTTCCCTTGTATTTGGGCCAATCCACCTGTCAGAAAATCACCAAAACCACCCTAAAAACACATCCACAACTCAACAAAAGCATCACAATATATATCAATAACACCAATCTCAACATTACATGCATTACATCATCCACAGTGGTATCCTGACATGGACTGTACATATTTAAATAAAAACACATAGACAGTACCTTTCAAACCACAACCATTTGGGTATACAAACAAGTGAGAATATTTTCTTTCCACAACACTCCCGGCCTTCACAGTGACCTCCTCGAGTCACATTAGTCTTCAACCTTCGTGCACATTAGTCTACCTCGGCACCACAAGACCTTAAATTCCTTTGCAAAATTTTACGAGGCCTTACATCCTCCCCCGCTTAGGATCATTTGTCCTCGAATGAGGATTATTGTCCGACCCAAACGTCTAACATAACTCACCTCTTCTTTCAAACATCACAAGCACCAAAATTTGACTAACTTCCAACTTTTTCAAAATTTTCGGTACAGTTTCCCCTGTAATTGGGCCTATCCAACTGTCGCTAAATCACCAAAACCACCTTAAAACACATCCACAACTTAGCAAAGCATCACAATATATATATCAATAACATCAATCTCAACATTAAAGTCATTACATTATCCACATTGGTATCCTGACATGAGCTGTACATATTTAAATCATAACACATAGAAAGTACATTTCGAACCACAACCATTTGGATTTACAAACAAGAGAAAATATTTTCTTTCCACAACACTCTTGGCCTTCGAGGTGACCTCCTCGACTCACATTAGTCTACAACCTTCGTGCCCATTAGTCTACCCTGGCCCCACAAGACCTTAAATTCCTCGGCAAAATTTTACAGGGCCTTACTTTCTCCCCTGTTTAGGATCATTCGTCCTTGAATGAGGAGTAGAGTTCTCCCCAAACGCCTAACATAAGTCAAAACTTCTTTCAAACATCTCAAGCCCTAAAATCTGACTAACTCCAAAAAAAATTAAAAATTTTCGGGAGAGTTTTCCTTGTAATTGGGCAAATCCACCTGTCAGAAAATCACCAAAACCACCCTAAAAACACATCCACAACTCAACAAAAGCATCACAATATATATCAATAACACCAATCTCAACATTACATGCATTACATCATCCACAGTGGTATCCTGACATGAACTGTACATATTTAAATCATAACACATTGAAAGTTCCTTTCGAACCACAACCATTTGGCATTACAAACAAGTGAGAATATTTTCTTTCCATGACACTCTCGGCCTTCGTGGTGACCTCCACGACTCCCATTAGTCTACAACCTTGGTGAACATTAGTCTACCCCGGCACCACAAGACCTTAAATTCCTGGGCACAATTTTACGGGGTCTTACTTTCTCCCCTGTTTAGGATCATTCGTCCCCGAATGAGGAGTAAAGTCCACCCCAAACACCTAACATAACTCAACTCTTCTTTCAAACATCTCAATCCCTAAAATTTGACCAACTCCCAAAATTTTTTAAAATTTTCGGGAGAGTTTCCCTTGTAATTGGCCCAATACACCTGTCAGAAAATCACCAAAACAACCCTAAAAACACATCCACAACTCAACAAAAGCATCACAATATATATCAATAACACCAATCTCAACATTACATGTATTACATCAGCCACAGTGGTATCCTGACATGAACTGTACATATTTAAATCATAACACATAGAAAGTACCGTTCGAACCACAACCATTTGGCATTACAAACAAGTGAGAATATTTTCTTTCCACAACACTCTCGGCCTTCGAGATGACTTTCTCGACTCACATTAGTCTACAACCTCGGTGCACATTAGTCCACCCCGGCACCACAAGACGTTAAATTCCTGGGCAAAATTTTACGCGGCCTGACTTGCTCACCTGCATAGGAACATTCGTCCTCGAATGAGGAGTAAAGTCCGCCCCAAACACCTAACATAACTCAACTCTTCTTCTAAACATCTCAAGCCCTAAAATTTGACTAACTCCCAAATTTTTCAAAATTTTCGGAAGCGTTTTCCCTATAATTGGGCCTATCCACCTGTTAGAAAAACACCAAAACAACAATAAAAACACATCCACAGCTCAACAAAGCATCACCATATTTATCAATAACACAAATCTCAATATTACAGGCATTACATCATCTACTATGGTATCCTGATATGAACTATACATATTTAAATAAAAACTCATAGACAATACCTTCCGAACCACAACCATTTGGCTATACAAACAAGTGAGAATATTTTCTTTCCACAACACTCCCGGCCTTCACAGTGACCTCCTCGCGTCACATTAGTCTTCAACCTTCGTGCACATTAGTCTACCTCGGCCCCACAAGACCTTAAATTCCTTTGTAAAATTTTACGAGGCCTTACATCCTCCCCCGCTTAGGATCATTTATCCTCGAATGAGGATTATTGCCCGCCCCAAACATCTAACATAACTCAACTCTTCTTTCAAACATCACAAGCCCCAAAATTTGACTAAATTCCAACTTTTTCAAAATTTTCGGCACAGTTTCCCCTCTAATTGGGCCTATCCAACTGTCGGAAAATCACAAAACCACCCTAAAAACACATCCACAACTCAACAAATCATCACAATATATATATATATCAAAAACACAAATCTTAACATTACAGGCATTACATAATCCAAAGTGGTATCCTGACATGAATTGTACATATTTAAATCATAACACATAGAAAGTACCTTTGAACCACAACTATTTGGCTTTACAAACAAGTGAGATTATTTTCTTTCCACAACACTTTCGGCCTTCAAGGTGACCTCCTCGACTTACATTAGGCTACAACCTTCGTGCACATTAGTCTACCTCGGCACCACAAGACCTTAAATTCCTCGGCAAAATTTTACGGGGCCTTACTTCCTCCCCTGCTTAGGATCATTCGTCCGCGAATGAGGAGTAGAGTCCGCCCCAAACACCTAACATAACTCAACTCTTCTTTCATATAACTCAAGCCCTAAAATATGTCTAACTCCCAAAGTTTTCAAAATTTTCGGGAGCGTTTCCCCTGTAATTAGGCCTATCCACCTGTGAGAAAATCACCAAAATCACCCTAAAAACACATCCACAACTCAACAAAGCATCACAATATATATCAACAACACCTATCTCAACATTACATCATCAACAGTGGTATCCTGACATGAACTGTACATATTTAAATCATAACACATAGAAAGTACATTTCGAACCAAAACCATTTGGCATTACAAACAAGTGAGAATATTTTCTTTCCACAACACTCCCGGCCTTCGAGGTGACCTCCTCGACTCCCATTAGTCTACAACCTTAGTGAACATTAGTCTACCCCGGCCCTACAAGACCTTAAATTCCTGGGCAAAATTTTACGGGGTCTTACTTTCTCCCTTGTTTAGGATCATGTCCTCGAATGAGGAGTAAAGTCCGCCCCAAACACCTAACATAACTCAACTCTTCTTTCAAACATCTCAATCCCTAAATTTTGACTAACTCCAAATGTTTTTAATATTTTCAGGAGAGTTTCCCTTGTTATTGGCCCAATCCACCTGTTAGAAAATCACCAAAACCACCCTAAAAACACATCCACAACTCAACAAAAGCATCATAATATATATCAATAACACCAATCTCAACATTACATGTATTACATCAGCCACAGTGGTATCGTGACATGAACTGTACATATTTAAATCATAATACATAGAAAGTACCTTTCGAACCACAATCATTTGGCCTTACAAACAAGTGAGAATATTTTCTTTCCACAACACTCTCGGCCTTCGAGGTGACCTCCACGACTCACATTAGTCTACAACCTTGGTGCACATTAGCCTACCTCGGCACCACAAGACCTTAAAATCCTGGGCAAAATTTTACGGGGCTTTACTTGCTCACCTGCTTAGGATCATTCGTCCTCGAATGAGGAAAAACGTCCGCCCCAAACACCTAACATAACTCAACTCTTCTTCCAAACATCTCAAGCCCTAAAATTTGACTAACTCCCAAATTTTTCAAAATTTTCGGGAGCGTTTTCCTTGTAATTGGGCCTATCCACCTGTAAGAAAATCACCAAAACCACAATAAAAGAACTTCCACAACTCAACAAAGAATCACAATATATATCAATTACACCAATCTCTATATTACAGGCATTACATCATCCACAATGGTATCCTGATATGAACTGTACATATTTAAATAAAAACACATAGACAGTACCTTTCGAACCACAACCATTTGGCTATACAAACAAGTGAGAATTTTTTCTTTCCACAACACTCCCGGCCTTCACAGTGACCTCCTCGCATCACATTCGTCATCAACCTTCGTGCACATTAGTCTACCTCGGCACCACAAGACCTTAAATTCCTTTGCAAAATTGTACGAGGCCTTACATCTTCCCCCGCTTAGGATCATTTGTCCTCGAATGAGGATTATTGTCCGCCCCAAACATCTAACATAACTAAACTATTCTTTCAAACATCACAAGCCCCAAAATTTGACTAACTTCCAACTTTTTCAAAATTTTCGACAGAGTTTCCCCTCTAATTGGGCCTATCCAACTGTCGGAAAATCACCAAACCACCCTAAAAGCACATCCACAACTCAACAAAGCATCACAATATATATATCTATAACACCATTCTTAACATTACAGGCATTACATTATCCACAATGGTATCCTGACACGAACTGTATATATTTAAATCATAACACATAGAAAGTACCTTTCGAACCACAACCATTTGGCATTACAAACAAGTGAGAATATTTTCTTTCCATGACACTCTCGGCCTTCGAGGTGACCTCCACGACTCCCATTAGTCTACAACCTTAGTGAACATTGGTCTACCCCGGCACCACAAGACCTTAAATTCCTGGGCAAAATTTTATGGGGTCTTACTTTCTCCCCTGTTTAGGATCATTCGTCCTCGAATGAGGAGTAAAGTCCATCCAAAACACCTAACATAACTCAACTCTTCTTTCAAACTTCTCAATCCCAAAAATTTGACCAACTACCAAATTTTTTTAAAATTTTTGGGACAGTTTCCCTTGTAATTGGCCCAATCCACCTGTCAGAAAATCACCAAAACCACCCTAAAAACACACCCACAACTCAACAAAAGAATCACAATATATATCAATAACACCAATCTCAACATTACATGTATTACATCAGCCACAGTGGTATCCTGACATGAACTGTACATATTTAAATCATAACACATAGAAAGTACGGTTCGAATCACAACCATTTAACATTACAAATAAGTGAGAATATTTTCTTTCCACAACACTCTCGGCCTTCGAGGTGATCTCCTCGACTCACATTAGTCTACAACCTCGGTGCACATTAGTCTACCCCGGCACCACAAGACCTTAAATTCCTGGGCGAAATTTTACGAGGCCTGACTTGCTCCCCTGCTTAGGATCATTCGTCCTCGAATGAGGAGTAAAGTCTGCCCCAAACACCTAACATAACTCAACTCTTCTTCCAAACATCTCAAGCCCTAAAATTTGACTAACTCCCAAATTTTTCAAAATTTTCGGGAGCGTTTTCCCTATAATTGGGTCTATCTACCTGTCAGAAAATCACCAAAACCACAATAAAAACACATCCACAACTCAACAAAGCATCACAATATATATCAATAACACAAATCTCTATATTACAGGCATTACATCATCCACAATGGTATCCTGATATGAACTGTACATATTTAAATAAAAACACATAGACAGTACCTTTCGAACCACAACCATTTGGCTATACAAACAAGTGAGAATTTTTTCTTTCCACAACACTCCCGGCCTTCACAGTGACCTCCTCGCATCACATTAGTCTTTAACCTTCATGCACATTAGTCTACCTTGGCACCACAAGACCTTAAATTCCTTTGCAAAATTTTACGGGGCCTTACTTCCTCCCCTGCTTAGGATCATTCGTCCGCGAATGAGGAGTAGAGTCCGCCCCAAACACCTAACATAACTCAACTCTTCTTTCAAATAACTCAAGCCCTAAAATATGACTAACTCCCAAAGTATTCAAAATTTTCAGGAGCGTTTCCCCTGTAATTAGGCCTATCCACCTGTGAGAAAATCACCAAAATCACCCTAAAAACACATCCACAACTCAACAAAGCATCATAATATATATCAATAACACCAATCTCAACATTACATGCATTACATCATCCACAGTGGTATCCTGACATGAACTGTACATATTTAAATCATAACACATAGAAAGTACCTTTCGAACCACAACCATTTAGCATTACAAACAAGTGAGAATATTTTCTTTCCACAACACTCTCGGCCTTCGAGGTGACCTCCTCGACTCCCATTAGTCTACAACCTCGGGGCACATTAGTCTACCCCGGGACCACAAGACCTTAAATTCTTGGGCGAAATTGTACGAGGCCTGACTTGCTCACCTGCTTAGGATCATTCGTCCTCGAATGAGGAGTAAAGTCCGCCCCAAATACCTAACATAACTCAACTCTTCTTCCAAACATCTCAAGCCCTAAAAATTGACTAACTCCCAAATTTTTCAAAAATTTCGGGAGCGTTTTCCCAGTAATTGGGCGTATCCACCTGTCAGAAAATCACCAAAACCACAATAAAAAAACATCCACAACTCAACAAAACATCACAATATATATCAATTACACCAATCTCAATATTACAGGCATTACATCATCCACAATGGTGTCCTGATATGAATTGTACATATTTAAATAAAAACACATAGATAGTACCTTTCGAACCACAACCATTTGGCTATACAAACAAGTGAGAATATTTTCTTTCCACAACACTCCCGGCCTTCACAGTGACCTCCTCGCATCACATTAGTCTTTAACCTTCATGCACATTAGTCTACCTCGGCACCACAAGACCTTAAATTCCTTTGCAAAATTTTACGGGGCCTTACTTCCTCCCCTGCTTAGGATCATTCGTCCGCGAATGAGGAGTAGAGTCCGCCCCAAACACCTAACATAACTCAACTCTTCTTTCAAATTTACTCAAGACCTAAAATATGACTAACTCCCAAAGTTTTCAAAATTTTCAGGTGCATTTCCCCTGTAATTAGGCCTATCCACCTGTGAGAAAATCACCAAAATCACCCTAAAAACACATCCACAACTCAACAAAGCATCATAATATATATCAATAACACCAATCTCAACATTACATGCATTACATCATCCACAGTGGTATCCTGACATGAACTGTACATATTTAAATCATAACACATAGAAAGTACCTTTCGAACCCCAACCATTTAGCATTACAAACAAGTGAGAATATTTTCTTTCCACAACACTCTCGGCCTTCGAGGTGACCTCCTCGACTCCCATTAGTCTATAACCTCGGTGCACATTAGTCTACCCCGGCACCACAAGACCTTAAATTCTTGGGCGAAATTTTACGAGGCCTGACTTGCTCACCTGCTTAGGATCATTCGTCCTCGAATGAGGAGTAAAGTCCGCCCCAAATACCTAACATAACTCAACTCTTCTTCCAAACATCTCAAGCCCTAAAATTTGACTAACTCCCAAATTTTTCAAAAATTTCGGCAGAGTTTCCCCGTAATTAGGCCTATCCAACTGTCGGAAAATCACAAAACCACCCTAAAAACATATCAACAACTCAACAAAGCATCACAATATATATCAATTACACCAATCTCAATATTACATGCATTACATCATCCACAATGGTATCCTGATATGAATTGTACATATTTAAATAAAAATACATAGACAGTACCTTTCGAACCACAACCATTTGGCTATACAAACAAGTGAGAATATTTTCTTTCCACAACACTCCCGGCCTTCACAGTGACCTCCTCGCATCACATTAGTCTTTAACCTTCATGCACATTAGTCTACCTCGGCACCACAAGACCTTAAATTCCTTTGCAAAATTTTACGGGGCCTTACTTCCTCCCCTGCTTAGGATCATTCGTCCGCGAATGAGGAGTAGAGTCCGCCCCAAACACCTAACATAACTCAACTCTTCTTTCAAATAACTCAAGCCCTAAAATATGACTAACTCCCAAAGTATTCAAAATTATCAGGAGCGTTTCCCCTGTAATTAGGCCTATCCACCTGTGAGAAAATCACCAAAATCACCCTAAAAACACATCCACAACTCAACAAAGTATCATAATATATATATCAATAACACCAATCTCAACATTACATGCATTACATCATCCACAGTGGCATCCTGACATGAACTGTACATATTTAAATCATAACACATAGAAAGTACCTTTCGAACCATAACCATTTAGCATTACAAACAAGTGAGAATATTTTCTTTCCACAACACTCTCGGCCTTCGAGGTGACCTCCTCGACTCCCATTAGTCTACAACCTCGGTGCACATTAGTCTACCCCGGCACCACAAGACCTTAAATTCTTGGGCGAAATTTTACGAGGCCTGACTTGCTCACCTGCTTAGGATCATTCGTTCTCAAATGAGGAGTAAAGTCTGCCCCAAATACCTAACATAACTCAACTCTTCTTCCAAACATATCAAGCCCTAAAATTTGACTAACTCCCAAATTTTTCAAAAATTTCGGGAGCGTTTTCCCTATAATTGGGCCTATCCACCTGTCAGAAAATCACCAAAACCACAATAAAAACACATCCACAACTCAACAAAACATCACAATATATATCAATTACACCAATCTCAATATTACAGGCATTACATCATCCACAATGGTATCCTGATATGAATTGTACATATTTAAATAAAAACATATAGACAGTACCTTTCGAACCACAACCATTTGGCTATACAAACAAGTGAGAATATTTTCTTTCCACAACACTCCCGGCCTTCACAGTGACCTCCTCGCATCACATTAGTCTTTAACCTTCATGCACATTAGTCTACCTCGGCACCCCAAGACCTTAAATTCCTTTGCAAAATTTTACGGGGCCTTACTTCCTCCCCTGCTTAGGATCATTCGTCCGCGAATGAGGAGTAGAGTCCGCCCCAAACACCTAACATAACTCAACTCTTCTTTCAAATAACTCAAGACCTAAAATATGACTAACTCCCAAAGTTTTCAAAATTTTCAGGTGCGTTTCCCATGTAATTAGGCCTATCCACCTGTGAGAAAATCACCAAAATCACCCTAAAAACACATCCACAACTCAAAAAAGCATCATAATATATATCAATAACACCAATCTCAACATTACATGCATTACATCATCCACAGTGGTATCCTGACATGAACTGTACATATTTAAATCATAACACATAGAAAGTACCTTTCGAATCACAACCATTTGGCATTACAAACAAGTGAGAATATTTTCTTTCCACATTACTCTCGGCCTTCGAGGTGACCTCCTCGACTCCCATTAGTCTACAACCTTGTTGAACATTAGTCTACCCCGGCACCACAAGACCTTAAATTCCTGGGCGTAATTTTACGTGGCCTTACTTCCTCCCCTGCTTAGGATCATTCGTCCTCGAATGAGGAGTAAAGTCCGCCCCAAACACCTAACATAACTCAACTTTTCTTTCAAACATCTCAAGCCCTTAAATTTGACTAACTTCCAAATTTTTCAAAATTTCGGCAGAGTTTCCCCGTAATTAGGCCTATCCAACTGTCGGAAAATCACAAAACCACCCTAAAAACACATCCATAACTCAACAAAGCATCACAATATATATCAATAACACCAATCTTAACATTACAAGCATTACATCATCCACAGTGGTATCCTAACATGGACTGTACATATTTAAATCATAACACATAGAAAGTACCTTTCGAACCACAACCATTTGGCTTTACAAACAAGTGAGATTATTTTCTTTCCACAACACTTTCGGCCTTCGAGGTGACCTCCTCGACTCACATTAGTCTACAACCTTCGTGCACATTAGTCTACCTCGGCAACACAAGACCTTAAATTCCTCGGCAAAATTTTACGGGGCCTTACTTCCTCCCCTGCTTAGGATCATTCGTCCGCGAATGAGGAGTAGAGTCCGCCCCAAACACCTAACATACCTCAACTCTTCTTTAGAATATCTCAAGCCCTAAAATATGACTAACTCCCAAAGTTTTCAAAATTTTTAGGAGAGTTTTCCGTGTAATTGGGCCTATCCACCTGTCAGCAAATCACAAAAATCACCCTAAAAACAAATCCACAACTCAATAAAGCATCACATTATATATCAATAACCTCAATCTCAACATTACATGCATTACTTCATCAACAGTTGTATCCTTACATGAACTGTACATATTTAAACCATAACACATAGAAATTACCTTTCGAACCACAACCAATTGGCTATACAAACAAGTGAGAATATTTTCTTTCCACAACACTCTCAGCCTTTGAGTTGACCTTCTCGACTCACATTAGTTTACAACCTTCGTGCACATTAGTCTACCTTGACATTACAAGACCTTAAATTCCTTGGCAAAATTTTAAGGGGCGTTGCATCCTCCCCCGCTTAGGATCATTCGTCCTCAAATGAGGATTATTGTCCGCCCCAAACACCTAACATAACTCAACCTTTCTATCGAACATCACAAGCCCCAAAATTTGACTAACTTCCAACGTTTTCTAAATTATCTGCAGAGTTTCCCCTGTAATTTGGCCTATCCACCTGTCGAAAAAACACCAAAACCACCATAACAACACATCCACAACTCAACAAAGCATCATAATATATATCAATAATACTAATCTCAACATTAATGCATTCATCATCCAAAGTGGTATCCTGACATGAACTGTACATATTTAAATAATAACACATAGAAAGTACCTTTCGAACCAGAACCATTTGGCTATACAAACAAGTGAGAATATTTTCTTTCCATAGCACTCTCTGACTTTGAGGTTACCTTCTCGACACACATTAGTCTACATCCTTCGTGCACATTAGTCTACTTCGGCACCACAAAACCTTAAATTCCTTGACGAAATTTTAAGGGGCCTTACATCCTCCCCCGCTTAAGATCATTCGTCCTCGAATTCATAACACATAGAAAGTGGTATCCTGACATGAACTGTACATATTTAAATCATAACACATAGAAAGTATTTTTCGAACCTGTTACACCCCATATTTTCATACGTGAAAGTATGCCTTAAGTTATTCGACGTAAGCTCGGGAATGAGATTATTTTTGAGGTTATAAGTATTATGCTATTTAAAACTAGTGATAAGTAAATTCATGAAAGAGAGAGGGTAAGCGAATCGAAGAAAGTGAGTCTCGTCGAAGTTTGTCAATTTGGGATAAAATACGGTCCGAGCTATAATACCCGGTATTTATGGACTAGTACCATACAAGATACTACATGGCCATAATAGTAAGGTGTACAAAGTGTGTTAAAAGTGAATAGTATTTTAAGTAATTTGAGATAATTCCTAATTATGTGGATAATCGTGTAATTAATAATTTTAGTGGGAGATTAATTAGAAGTTTGGATAAGGCCTACAAAGCCTAATGTGGCAGCCCCCATTCCAAAATAATGTGTGACTAATATGTGTTAGATAGTTACATATATACCACATGTTACAATATTTCAAAATGGTGGAAAATGAGGTGGACCCCACTATCCACTCATTCATTTTTTGATACACTTATGACATACTACTATTGAGATAACAAGGGGTAAGTAATTGGCTGTGATATTCCTTCCTAATGCTTACGATATATCATGTGCTACTGAGAGTGCAAATGAGGACTAATAGATAACTTTATCACCCAAATACATACAACACTTATTTATAAAGGTAGGATTGCATCTCCCGCTCATTGTTGACTCCCTGTGACACAAGTAACATTTTTAACAAGAAAATGCATTTGTTTGCTTCTTCTCAACAAGATTAGAAATAACCCTCGAGAAATTTGAGCTACAAAGGTAGATATATCTCCTTGCATTAAAGAAAATCGTGAAGAACATAGATGTGTATTTCCATATCAGTTTTCTCAAGATGATAAAAATTTGGAGATTTCTTCATAATGAAGTAAGGTGGAAGAAGACTAGTTTTGTCATACAAGATTTGGCGTGTGTTAGAAGGATTGTCAAGAGAATCGGTTCAGGTATGTTAAGGCTATCCCTTCTTTCTTTTTGGCATGATCCAAATAATACAAATGAAACGAGCAAAATACGCAACTTTCATAAATGACTCTATTCATAGAAATACTAGGGGTGTCTATATTCTTGATTCCCTATGTGAATTATTATTATATCTTCTATTCATGAGTCTCAGAAAAATACGTGTTTGATAATGTTTATCCAAAAGGCATATTGATTTTTATAACATTCCGAGAAATCTTATTAACGTATTTCTTATGCAGTTCATACATTTATACATGTACATTGACCCATGACCAGATGGCATTATATACGCGGATATTATATGTATCTAGGATATGGGAAAAGGTTATGGCATTATATACGCATCACCACCTGATCAACTGGTACATGTTGATGATTTTTCCCACAGTGGCCGAGATGATATGATGGGATGCCCTCAGAGGCTTGATGATGTTATGTATACCAATACCTATGCATGACATGACATTTATACGCACGTGCATGCCATTATAAATGTTTCAAAATTTACAAAGTTATTTAGACTTACAGGCGGAATTCTTTATTCCATGTTTCATCTATGTCTCTAATGTATTGATCATCATGCCTTACATACTCATTACATTATTTGTACTGACATCCCTTTTGCCTGGGGATGCTGTGTTTCATGCCCATAGGTCCCGATAGATATATCGAGAGTCCTCCAAGTAGACTATCAGCTCAACGAAAGATGTTGGTGCGCTCCATTTGTTTCGGAGTTGCTATTGGTCAGTATGATTAGGACATGTGTTGATTGGTATGGCGGGGCTCTGTCCTGACCTTTATGACAATTATGTATTCTTAGAGGCTTGTAGATATATGTCATGTATACAGATACTTGTATGGCCTTGTCGGCCTATATTTTGAGTTATAAATGATCATGTTGGCCTTATAGGCCCGTATGTCACGTGTATAAGTTGGTATTTCATGTTGTATTCTACTTATCTCATGGCAGCCTCTCCGGCTCAGTTATCTATGATAGTATGATACGAAAAGATACGTTATGTTGGTACTCGGTTGAGTAAGGTACTGGGTGCCCGTCACGGCCCATCGGTTTGGCTCGTGACAAAAGTTGTATCAGAGCAGTTTTGTCCTAGGGAGTCTACAAGCCGTGTCTAGTAGACTCTTGTTTATGGGTGTGTTGTGCACCAAACTTATAAGCAGGAGGCTACAGGGTATTTAGAACTGTCACTCTTTCTTCTTACTCTAGATCGTGTGATAGAGCTCAGTTGTAAGAACTCAATTTCCTATACTCTATCTTATTCATAATATGATGATGCTTACATCTAGAAAGACGGTTGGTAAGGGATTGAATGTGGCTATGGAAGAGTTAAGTCAGAAGAACTCGATTTTTGCATGATGCTTATGATGAGTAAATGTAAGGTCTTCAGTATATCATGTGCATACTAAGATGTGGAAACTTCTTTATAAGGAGACTTAAGGCAAGAATATCTATCCACCCATATGGTGAAAAGAAATAAGAGATTCAGAAGATAGCTATAAGTTTCAACAATTAAAAGAAGCAAGGTGAAGAAGGGTACGCGACGCCCAGTTAATGAAAATTATCAATATTTACAATCCAGGCAGAGGAATATAAGCCTTTTGAGTTACCTTCAACAATAATAGAGGTATGTACAATTGGCCACAGCCATCTCATTTATGCCTTATTGGGGCTAACAGAAGTAGTATAGGAGAATGACAGATATCAGGATCAGGATGGGGTTAGAGTGACCTAAAATGGTGGATGGATTATTTGCGTTAGTTGACATTCCCGAAGGATATTGCAAATATGCTAATAGATCTCCTTGTGAGACACCCAGATGGTGCACTGGAAGCTTGGAAGGGATAAATATTATCTTAGTGTGGCTCCCGTCCCTAGTGGAGAAAGAATATTAGGCAACTCGAAGAGCCAGTAAATGGAGCAAGGGGGGCTAAAAGCAAAAGAATGTCTTTTTCGAGTTTTCAGAATAAAGTGATAAACATAAATGTTAGCGGGAAATAAAAAGAGAGTTAATGAAGCATTATGAGTAAGCTGTGATACATGGATGACAATGGTAGATCAAAAGATGACAGTATTACAGAGTCTATAGACAAGGAAAGGAAAATATGAGAGGCAACATGCCTTGAGGCAACAAAAGAGTATAGGTCATAAAGTCATACCCTTATTTCGAGAAATAAGTTCGTGACTCAAATGCGACTACCAGAAGGAATAGTTAAACCCTAGACTAATAGAAGCCAGAATGGGCTGGTGAACAAGATAAACAAAACATGAATTAGGGACTGAGTGATTTAATAATAGTCGGCATCATGAGAATTTTAGAGATTTTGTTCCGGCGATAATAGAATGGACAACAGAAGAAAATTCATGAGAAATTCAGAGAATGGTCATTCAGGAAGACACTTCCCTAAAGCAAGCAATGGTTAAGCTTAAGGGACTGTATGTTCCAGTTATACTAAGTGCCACCCTCACGAGTAAGGAATTTTGTTATCCTTGGTACAGAAGGATTACCGCAAGGTGAGTAAGGGTCATCGATGATGTGAAAAGACGCCAAATGTGAAGAGGTAAAATATCTATAGGTAGATCGTCGTAGCTCCAACTCTTAGTACTCCCCTAAAGGGGGGAATATGGTGTGATGTGGCATTAAGTCAGAATTAAGTGGTTCTAGTAACTATGGAATGGTAAAGGAAGAATGCGATAAAAATGAGAAATGGATGAGATTGCACTCATTCAAATCCTACAGATATGCTATGATTCTAGAACATTATGCAAACACAATGTCAAGGAAAGAAAGTAAGGTTTCATGCCCGAGATGTTATTGATAGAGAAGGAGCATGTGCGAGACATAAGAAAATAACCCAAGAAAGATTACGCAGAATATTGATATAAGAATGGGCCAACGAGTAGTAAGTAGTCGATCAGTTCAGAAGCAAACCCTACAAGTACAAGGGCGTGGATATAAGTAACTATGGGTAATTATAGGCGAGGAAGGACATCAAAACTTCCATCGGGTAAACGATATGATAAGCTCATAGCTTTACAAAAATCAGAGGATCCTCCCTAAATACTACAATGACAGACTAGCTGAGGAAGTAAGGAAGAAGGCTTCAACCTAAGCTCAGTAACCTAAGGAGGAAATGGTCTCATAACAACAGTCTCATAACAACATTGCATGCGCTCTATAAGAAAATGGCACCTAGCGTAGCTAATGAGCGGTAAATGAAACCAAAAGTAATATTCGAGACCATATGAATTGCATAAAATTCTGACATGCATGGGAACTAAGATAAGCTAAGTATGCACGTAACAAGGGGGCAGAAAGACCAGGAAAAGTAATTGCTTACGTTTAAAGAAAGGTAACATGGAACGAAAGGAATTATTTGATCAATGATCCAGAGTTAGTTACATTATGAACGCACTCAAGATTTTGGAGTATCATCCATGAAACATGTATGTTAGCAATCATACAACTGTAGAAGACTCTGGTATAAGTTAAAAGAAAGAATGGAGTCCAGATCATAGACAAGAAATTGAACTATTAAATGATGGTATCATGGATATTCCATAGCGTCTATGAAAGGCTAAAGTAATAACTCATACCACGAGCCGTAGATCGGAAGATAGCTTACGCGTACATAAAGGCTGATCAGAAGGAAGAGGAAACTAAAGAGTTACATCAACAGAGTAAATCAGGAGTCTGATTATTGGACCCAGGAGTTGCAAAATCACTCTTAATATCAGAGGTACAAGAGAGATAGTACAATAGCCATATTCTATAACGGCTCTACGATAAAGCCAGTCAGAAGAGTACCAACCTCATAAGAAGTCAGCATGAAGCTCCCATCGGATTGTGTATGCACCAGAGGTGCAAGTATTATAATAGAGCTTCAAGTTGTGGATGTGAATTATACTTGTGTAAAAGCAAGGTCATGAAAGAGATAGAAGATGTAATGCGAGATTTTAAGGTAAATAAGATAAAGGTGAACAACGTACGAGATACTCAAATGGAGAAGGTTGTGACTAGTCCATACCTGCAGATAGAGGGATAGAAGCGCTGGGAATTCAGTATCCTCGAATGATAGTGGCGTCGTAAGTGGCATATCTTCTAGCCTATGGTTTCCAGGTACCAAGTGATCTAGTCAAGAGAGGAAAGAAGAGTTAGAGACGCTGTGATGACTCGCTTGATGTTCCAGAATAACACAAGGAAATCTATGATGTAAGCAAATTGAAAGAAGAATGCGAGTAGTATAAATAGATATGTGTGGGTCGCAAGCTGAAGTATAGTAAAGTGACAAGGTTTTATGACAGGAATAAGGATAAGAAAGGGAGAGTGAGAAGGTGACGAGAATGGATAAGTCCTCAGGATTAAGCCCATGAAAACAAGAGAGCTGATGATTTCTCTAAGTTATAGAAAGCTCAGTATAGCTTGAATGAACTCAATGAAGTCTTAGACTAATAGCATTTAGAAGAGATAGAATGCCGCCCTGATAGTACAATGAGGATGTAATTGTGATATATAAGGGATGGAGTTTGGGCCGTCGATTGAGTAATGATTTGAAGAGGATTTCATGAATTGTACGGGATTAAAATACCCACGTAGGTGAATCACATTGGGATGTTATAAAATACGGTTATTGAAGTACAATATCGCCGCTAAGTGGATCAGGAATATCACTTTAAATATTCCTCGATGCACGTGAGCCCTAGCGACAGTGTTAATCGACAATAGATGGATAAAGTTCCAATATATAAGAGGAGATAAGGATTCCATCCTTTAGATGAACAATAATAAGGAAGCATTGAAGGACATGGATTTATACATCTATGATAAGAAGCAACGAAAGTAGCCTGGAGTTTGATAGCAGACCTCATCAATGAAGTAAGAGTTATGGTATAGTATGACCTACCTAGATGTAGTAAAGTCATACGAATGGATAGCTGGGTCTATGAAATAAGATATAGCAATATCCGTAAGTTAAACAAAGTATCGAGCAAAGAACTTCAGTATACCTATAGATGCCCAGAGAGACATATTTTCAAGCTCTGTATATGCATACAAAGTGAGGCCTAGATATTGGCTAAAATCTGGAGGAAAAAGGAGAGAAGAGTTACGAGATTGGAAGAATTCCGACCACAGACCGTGGTGTGAGAAAGAGGCCAAAAGGGGGAATGCCCTGGCCTTTGGATTTATTGGAAGAACAGTTGCCTAAATGGCAAGAAGAGTATTAAAGTATTCGCAAGAGCTATGGGTGATGAGAATGATAAGTGCATCAGTCAATATTCGAGGATGAATATTCCAAAGGGGGGAATGATGTTACACCCCATATTTGCGTACTTGAAAGTATGCCATAAGTTATTCGACGTAAGCTCGGGAATGAGATTATTTTTGAGGTTATAAGTATTATGCTATTTTAAACAAGTGATAAGTAAATTCGTGAAAGAGAGAGGGTAAACCAATCAAATAAAGTTAGTCTCATCGAAGTTTGTCGATTTGGGATGACTAGTACCACACAAGGTACCACATGGCCATCATGGTAAGGTGTACAAAGTGTGTTAAAATTGAGTAGTATTTTATGTAATTTGAGTTAATTTCTAATTATGTGAATAATCGGGTAATTAATGATTTTAGTGGGAGATTAATTGGAAGTTTGGATAAGGCCTACAAAGCCTAACGTGGCAGCCCCCATTGCAAAATAATGTGTGACTAATATGTGTTAGATAGTTACATCTATACCACATGTCACAATATTTTAAAATGGTGGCAAATGAGGTGGACCCCACTATCCACTCATTCACTTTAATGATACACTTATGACATACTACTATTGAGATAACAAGGGGTAAGTAATTGGCTGTGATATTCCTTCTTAATGCTTACGATTTTTCATGTGCTACTGAGAGTTCAAATGAGGACTAATAGATAACTTTATCACCCAAATACATACAACACTTATTTATAAAGGTAGGATTGCATCTCCCGCTCATTGTTGACTCCCCGTGACAGAAGCAACGTTTTTAACAAGAAAATGCATTTGTTTGCTTCTTCTCAACAAGATTAGAAATGACCCTTGAGAAATTTAAGCTGGTAGATATATCTCCTTGCATTAAAGCAAACCGTGAAGAACATAGATGTGTATTTCCATATCGGTTTTCTCAAGATGATAAAAATTTGGAGATTTCTTGGTAATGAAGTAAGGTGGAAGAAGACTAGTTTTGGCATACAAGATTGAGGAGATTGTTCACATATACAAGTAGGAAGTTGACATTAAAGGTATGTTAAGGCTATCCCTTCTTTCTTTTTGGCATGATCCAAATAATACAAATGAAACGAGCAAAATACGCAACTTTCATAAATGACTCTATTCATAGAAATACTAGGGGTGTCTATATTCTTCATTCCCCGTGTGAATTATTATTATATCTTCTGTTAATGGGTCTTAGAAAAATACGTGTTTGATAAAGTTTATCCAAAAGGCATATTGATTTTTATGACATTCCGAGAAATCTTATTAACATATTTCTTATGCATTTCATACATTTATACATGTACATTGACCCATGACCAGATGGCGTTATATACGCGTATATTATATGTATATGGGATATGAGAAAAGGTTACGGCATTATATACGTACCACCACCTAATCAGCTGGTATATGTTGATGATTATGCCCACAGTGGCCGAGATGATATAATGGGATGCACTCAGAGGCTTGATGATGTTATGTACACCTATACCTATGCATGACACAACATCTATACGCATGTGCATGACATTATAAATTATTTTGTACTGACGTCCCTTTTGCCTTGGGACGCTGCGTTTCATGCCCGCAGGTCCCGATAGACAGATCGAGAGTCCTCCAAGTAGGCTATCAGCTTAGCAGAAGATGTTGGAGCGCTCCATTTGCTCCAGAGTTGCTATTTGTCAATATGATTAGGACATGTGTTGATTGGTATGGCGGGGCTCTGTCCTGACCTTTATGACAATTATGTATTCTTAGAGGCTTGTAGACAGATGTCATGTGTACGAATACTTGTATGGCCTTGTCGTCCTATGTTTTGAGTTATAAATGATCATGTTGGCCTTGTAGGCCTGTATGTCACGTGTATAAGTTGGTATTTCATGTTGTATTCTACTTATCTCACGGCAGCCTCTCCGGCTCAGTTATCTATGATAGTATGATACGAAAAGATATGTTATGTTGGTACTCGGTTGAGTAAGGTACCGGGTGCCCATCGTGGCCCATCGGTTTGGGTCGTGACAGAACCACAACTATTTGGCTATGCAAACAAGTGAGAATATTTTCTTTCCACAACACTCTCGGCCTTCGAGGTGAACTTCTCGACTCACATTAGTCTACAACCTTCGTGCATATTAGTCTACTTTGGCACCACAAGAACTTAAATTTCTCGGTGAAATTTTAATGGGCCTTACATCCTCCCCCGCTTAGGATCATTCGTCCTCGAATGAGGAGTAGAGTCCGCCCCAAACACCTAACATAACTCAACTCTTTTTTCAAACATCACAAGCCCCGAAATTTGACTAACTTCCAACGTTTTCTAAATTTTTGGCAGAGTTTCCCCTGTAATTGGGCCTATCCACCTATCAGAAAATTACCAAATCCACCGTAACAACACATCCACAACTCAACAGAGCATCGCAATATATATCAATAATATTAATCTTAACACTACAGGCATTACATCATCCACAGTGGTATCCTGACATGAACTGTACATATTTAAAACATAACAGATAGAAAGTACCTTACGAACCACAACCATTTGACTATACATACAAGTGGGGATATTTTATTTCCACAACACTCTTGGCCTTCGAGGGTACCTACTCGACTCACATTAGTCTACAACCTGCATGCATATTATTCTGCTTCGGCACCACAAGAACTTAATTTCCTCGGCAAAATCTTACGAGGCCTTACATTTCCTCGGCAAAATCTTACGGCTATTCGGACAAGAAATGTACATATTTAAATCATGACACATAGAAAGTACCTTTCGAACCAGAAACATTTGGCTATACAAACAAGTGAGAATGTTTTCTTTCCGCAACACTCTCGACCTTCGAGGTGACCTTCTCGACTCACATTAGTCTACAAGCTTCGTGCATATTAGTCTACCTCGGCACCATAAAACCTTAAATTCCTTGGTGAAATTTTAAGGGGCCTTACATCCTCCCCAAACACCTCACATAACTGAACTCTTCTTTCAAACATCACAAGCCCCAAAATTTGACTAACTTCCTACAATTTCTAAATTTTCGGCAGAGTTTCCCCTGTAATTGGGCCTATGCACCTATCGGAAAATCACTAAAACCACCCTAACAACACATCCATAACTCAACAATGCATCACAATATATATCAATAACACTAATATCAACATTACATGCATTACATCATCCACAGTGGTATCCTGACAAGAACTGTACATATTTAAATCATAACACATAGAAAGTACCTTACGAACCACAACCATTTGGCTATACATACAAGTGAGAATATTTTCTTTCCACAACACTCTTGGCCTTCGAGGGTAACTCATCGACTCACATTAGTCTACAATATTCGTACATATTAGTCTACTTCGGCACCACAAGAACTTAAAATCCTCGGCGAAATTTTACGGGGCCTTACATTCCCCCCCTCTTAGGATCATTCGTCCTCGAATGAGGAGTAGAGTCGTCCCCAAGAACCTAACATAATCAACTCTCCTTTCAAACATCTTAAGCCCTGAAATTTGACAAACTCCCAAATCATTCAAAATATTCGGATGAGTTTCCCTTGTAATTTGGCCTATCCACTTGTCGTAAAATCACCAAAACCAAACTAACAACACATACACAACTCAAGAAAGCATCACAATATATATCAATAACACTAATCTCAACATTACAAGCATTACATCATCCACAGCGGTATCCGGACATGAAATGTACATATTTAAATCATGACACATAGAAATTACCTATCGAACCAGAACTATTTGGCTATACAAACAAGTGAGAATATTTTCTTTCCACAACACTCTAGGCCTTCGAGGTGACCTTCTCGACTCACATTAGTCTACAACCTTCGTGCACATTAGAATACCTCGACACCATAAAACCTTAAATTCCTTGGCGAAATTTTAAGGGGCCTTACATCCACCCCCGCTTAGGATCATTCATCCTCAAATGAGGAGTAGAGTCAGCCCCAAACACCTAACATAACTCAACTCTTCTTTCAAACATCACAAGCCCTAAATTTGACTAACTTCCAACAATTTCTAAATTTTCGGCAGAGTTTCCCAGTAATTGGGTCTATCCACCTATCGGAAAATCACTAAAACCACCCTAACAGCACATCCATAACTCAACAATGCATCACAATATATATCAATAACACTAATCAGAACATTACATGCATTACATCATCCACAGTGGTATCCTGACATGAACTGTACATATTTAAATCATAACACATAGAATGTACCTTACGAACCACAACTATTTGGATATACATACAAGTGAGAATATTTTCTTTCCACAACACTCTTGGACTTCGAGGGTACCTCATCGACTCACATTAGTCTACAATCTTCGTGCATATTAGTCTACTTCGGCACCACAAGAACATAAAATCCTCGACAAAATTTTACGGGGCCTTACATTCCCCCCCCCCCTCTTAGGATCATTCGTCCTCGAATGAGGAGTAGATTCGGCCCACAGAAGCAAACATAACTCAACTCTTCTTTCAAACATCTCAAGCCCCAAATTTCTAATAAGTCCAAAATATTTCAAAATGTTCGGTAGAGTTTCTTCTGTAATTGGCCTATCCACAAGTCGTAAAATCACCAAAATCAACCTAACAACACATACACAAGTCAAGAAAGCATCACAATATATATTAATAACACTAGTCTCAACATTACAAGCATTACATCATCCACAGTGGTATCCGGACATGAAATGTACATATTTAAATCATGACACATAGAAAGTACCTTTCGAACCACTACCATTTGGCTATACAAACAAGTGAGAATATTTTCTTTCCACAACACTCTCGGCCTTCGAGGTGACCTTCTTGACTCACATTAGTCCACAACCTTCGTGCACATTAGTCTAACTCGACACCACAAAACCTTAAATTCCTTGGCGAAATTTTACGGGGCCTTACATCGTCCCCCGCTTAGGATCATTCGTCTTCGAATGAGGAGTAGAGTCCAACCCAAACACCTAACATATCTCAACTCTTCTTTCAAATATCACAATCCCCAAAATTTGACTAACTTGCAACAGTTTCTAAATTTTCGGCAGAGTTTTCCCTGTAATTGGGCCTATTCACCGATCGTAAAATCACCAAAACCACCCTAACAATACATCCATAACCCAACAATGCATCACAATATATATCAATAACACCAATCTCAACATTACATGCATTACATCATCCATAGAGTTATCGTGACATGAACTGTATATATTTAAATAATAACACATAGAAAGTACCTTACGAACCACAACCATTTGGCTATACATACAAGTAAGAATATTTTCTTTCCATAACACTCTCGGCCTTCGAGGTGACCTTCTCAACTCACATTAGTCTACAACCTTCGTGCACATTAGTCTACCTCGACACCACCAAACCTTAAATTCTTTAGCGAAATTTTAAGGGGCTTTACATCCTCCCCCGCTTAGGATCATTCATCCTCAAATGAGGAGTAGAGTCCGCCCCAAACACCTAACATAACTCAACTCTTCTTTCAAATATCACAAGCCCCAAAATTTGACTAACTTCCAACAATTTCTAAATTTTCGGCAGAGTTTCCCAGTAATTGGGCCTATCCACCTATCGAAAAATCACGAAAACCACCCTAACAACACATCCATAACTCAACAATGCATCACAATATATATCAATAACACTAATCTCAACATTACATGCATTACATCATCCACAGTGGTATCCTGACATGAACTGTACATATTTAAATCATAACACATAGAAAGTATCTTACGAACCACAACCATTTGGCTATACATACAAGTGAGAATATTTACTTTCCACAACACTCTTGGCCTTCGAGGGTACCTCATCAACTCACATTAGTCTACAATCTTGGTGCATATTAGTCTACTTCAGCACCACAAGAACTTAAAATCCTTGGAAAAATTTTACGGGGCCTTACATTCCCCCCCCTCTTAGGATCATTCGTCCTTGAATGAGGACTAGAGTCAGCCCCAAGAACCTAACATAACTTAACTCTTCTTTCAAACATCTCAAGCCCTAAACTTTGACAAATTCCGAAATCTTTCAAACTTTTTGGAAGAGTTTCCCTTGTAATTTGGCCTATCCACTTGTCGTAAAATCACCAAAACCAACCTAACAACACATACACAACTCAAGAAAGCATCACAATATATATCAATAACACCAATCTCAACATTACAAGCATTACATCATCCACAGTGGTATCCTGACATGAAATGTACATATTTAAATCATAAAACATAGAAGGTACCTTTTGAACCACAACCATTTGGACATACAAACAAGTGAGAATATTTTCTTTCCACAACACTTTCGGCCTTCGAGTTGACCTTCTCGACTCACATTAGTCCACAACCTTCTTGCACATTAGTCTACCTCGGCACCACTAAACCATTAATTCCTTCGAAAAATTTTAAGGGGCCTTACATCCTCCCTCGCTTTGGATCATTCGTCTTCGAATGAGAAGTAGAGTCCGCTCCAAACACCTAACATAACTCAACTCTTCTTTCAAACATCACAAGCCCTAAAATTTGACTAACTTCCAACAGTTTCTAAATTTTTGGCAGAGTTTCCCCTGTAATTGGGCCTATCCACCTATCGTAAAATCACCAAAACCACACTAAAAACACATCCAAAACTCAACAATGCATCACAATATATATATCAATAACACTAATCTCAACATTACAGGCATTACATCATCCACAGAGTTATCGTGACATGAACTGTACATATTTAAATAATAACACATAGAAAGTACCTTACGAACCACAACCATTTGGCTATACATACAAGTAAGAATATTTTCTTTCCACAACACTCACGGCCATCGAGGTGACGTTCTCGACTCACATTAGTCTACAACCTTCGTGCACATTAGTCTACTTCGGCACCACAAAACCTTAAATTTTTTGGCGAAATTTTAAGGGGCCTTACATCCTCCCCCGCTTAGGATAATTCGTCCTCGAATGAGGAGTAGAGTCTGCCCAAAAACCTAACATAACTCAACTCTTCTTTCAAACATGTCAAGCCCTGAAATTTGACAAACTCCCAAATCTTTCAAAATTTTCAGAAGCGTATCCCCTATAATTTGGCTTATCCACTTGTCGTAAAATCACCAAAACTAACCTAAAAACACATACACAACTCAAGAAAGCATCACAATAAATATCAATAACACTAACCTCAACATTACAAGCATTACATCATCCACAGTGGTATCCTAACATGAAATGTACATATTTAAATCATAACAAATAGAAAGTACCTTTTGAACCACAACCATGTGGCTATACAAACAAGTGAGAATATTTTCTTTCCAGAATACTCTCGGCCTTCGAGGAGACCTTCTCGACTCATATTAGTCCACAACCTTCGTGCACATTAGTCTACCTCGGCAACACAAAACCTTAAATTCCTTGGCGAAATTTTACTGGGCCTAACATCCTCCCCCGCTTAGGATCATTCGTCTTCGAATGAGGAGTAGAGTCCGCCCCGAACACCTAACATAACTCAACTCTTCTTTCAAATATCACAATCCCCAAAATTTGTCATCATCCACAGTAGTATCCTGACATGAACTGTACATATTTAAATCATAACACATAGAAAGTACCTTTCGAATCACAACCATTTGGCTATACAAATAAGTGAGAATATTTTCTTTCCACAACACTCTCGGCCTTCGAGGGTACCTCCTCGACTCATATTAGTCTACAACCTTCTTCATATTAGTCTACTTCGGCACCACAAGAACTTAATTTCCTCGGCTAAATTGTACGGGGCATTACATCATCCACAGAGTTATCGTGACATGAACTGTACATATTTAAATAATAACACACAGAAAGTACCTTACGAACCACAACCATTTGGCTATACATACAAGTAAGAATATTTTCTTTCCACAACACTCTCGGCCTTCGAGGTGACCTTCTCGATTCACATTAGTCTACAACCTTCGTGCACATTAGTCTACCTCGGCACCACAAAACCTTAAATTCTTAGGTGAAATTTTAAGGGGCTTTATATCCTCCCCCGCTTATGATCATTCATCCTCGAATAAGGATTAGAGTCCGCCCCAAACACCTAACATAACTCAACTCTTCATTCAAACATCACAAGCCCCAAAATTTGACTAACTTCCAACATTTTCTAAATTTTTGGCAGAGTTTCCCATTTATTTGGGGCTATCCATCTGTTGGAAAATCACCCAAACCACCGAAATAACACATCCACAACTCAACAAAGCATCACAATATATATCAATAACAGTAATCTTAACATTACAAGCATTACATCATCCACAGTGATATCCTGACATGAACTGTACATATTTAAATCATAACACATAGAAAGTACCTTTAAAACCACAACCATTTGGCTATACAAATAATTGAGAATATTTTCTTTCCACAACACTCTTGGCCTTCGAGGGTACCTCCTCGACTCACATTAGTCTACAACCTTCTTTCATATTAGTCTACTTCGGCACCACAAGAACTTAATTTCCTCGGCTAAATTTTATGGGGCATTACATTCCCCCCCTCCCTAGGATCATTCGTCCTCGAATGAGGAGTAGAGTCCTCCCCAAACACCTAACATAACTTAACTCTTATTTCCAACATATCAAGACCTAACATTAGACTAACTCCCAAATCTTTCAAAATATTCGGAAGAGTTTCCCCTGTAATTTGGCCTATCCATCAATCGTTAAATCACCAAAACCAACCTAACAACACATACACAACTCAAGAAAGCATCACAATATATATCAATAACACTAATCTCACAATTACAGGAATTACAACATCCACAGTGATATCCTAACATGAATTGTACATATTTAAATAATAACACATAGAAAGTACCTTTCGAACCACAACCATTTCTCTATGCAAACAAGTGAGAATATTTTCTTTTCATAACACTCTCGGACTTCGAGGTGACCTTCTCAACTCACATTAGTCTACATCCTTTGTGCATATTAGTCTACCTCGGCACCACAAAAACTTAAATTCCTTGGTGAAATATAAAGGGGCCTTACATCCTCCCCTACTTAGGATCATTCGTCCTCGAATGAGGAGTAGAGTCCGCCCCAAACACCTAACATAACTCAACTCTTCTTTCAAACATATCAATCCCTAAAATTTGACTAACTCCCAAATCTTTCAAATTTTTGGAAGAGTTTCCCCTGTAATTTGGCCTATCCACCTGTCGTAAAATCACCAAAACCAACCTAACAACACATACACAACTCAAGAAAGCATCACAATATATATCAATAACACTAATCTCAACATTAAAGGCATTACAACATCCATAGTGTTATCCTGACATGAACTGTACGTATTTAAATAATAACATATAGAAAGTATCTTTCGAACCACAACCATTTGGCTATACAAATAAGTGAAAATATTTTCTTTTCACAACACTATCGGCCTTCGAGGTGACCTTCTCGACTCACATTAATCTACAACCTTCGTGCACATTAGTCTACCTCGGCACCACAAAACCTTAAATTCCTTGGCGAAATTTTAAGGGGCCTTGCATCCTCACCCACTTAGGATCATTCGTCCTCGAATGAGGAGTAGAATCTGACCCAAACACCTAACATAACTCAACTCTTCTTTCAAACATATCAAGCTGTAAAATTTCAAACATATCAAGCCCTAAAATTTGACTAACTCACAAATCTTTCAAAATTTTCGGAATAGTTTCCCCTGTAATTTGGCCTATCCACCTATCATAAAATCACCCAAACCAACCTAACAACATATACACAACTCAACAAAGCATCCCAATATATATCAATAACACTAATCTCAACATTACAGGTATTACAACATCCACAGTGTTATCCTGAGTAACTTTCGAACCAAAACCATTTGGCTATACAAACAATTGTGAATATTTTCTTTCCACAACACTCTCGGCCTTCGAGGTGACATTCTCTACTCACATAAGACTACAACCTTCGTGCACATTAGTCTACCTCGGCACCACAAAACCTTTAAGTCCTTGGCAAAATTTTAAGGGCCTTACATCCTCCCCCGCTTAGGATCATTCGTCCTCGAATGAGGAGTAGATTCTGGCCCAAACACCTAACATAAACTGTCGTGAAATCACCCAAACCAACCTAATAACACATAGACAAATTAAGAAAGCATCATAATATATATCAATAACACTAATCTCAACATTACATGCATTACAACATCCACAGTGGTATCCTGACATGAACTATACATATTTAAATAATAACACATAGAAAGTACCTTTCGAACCATAACCATTTGGCTATACAAACAAGTGAAAATATTTTCTTTCCACAACACTCTCGACCTTCGAGGTGACCTTCTCGACTCACATTAGTATACAATCTTCGTGTACATTAGTCTACCTCGGCACCACAAAACCTTAAATTCCTTGGCAAAATTTTAAGGGGCCTTACATCCTCCCCCACTTAGGATCATTCGCCCTCGAATGAGGAGTAGAGTCCGCCCTAAAGAAAGCATCACAATATATATCAATAACACTAATCTCAACATTACAGGCATTACAACATCCATAGTGTTATCCTGACATGAACTGTACATATTTAAATAATAACACATAGAAAGTACCTTTCGAACCACAACTATTTGGCTATACAAACAAGTGAGAATATTTTCTTTCCACATCACTCTTGGCCTTCGAGGTGACCTTCTTGACTCACATTAGTCTATAACCTTCGACTCACATTAGTCTACCTCGACAACACAAAACCTAAAATTCCTTGGCGAAATTTTACGGGGCCTTACATCCTCCCCCATTTAGGATCATTCGTCCTCGAATGAGGAGTAGAGTCCGCCCCAAACACCTAACATAACTCAACTCTTCTTTCAAACATATCAAGCCCTAAAATTTGAAAAACTCCCAAATCTTTCAAAATATTTGGTAGAGTGTCCCCTGTAATTTGACCTATCCACTTGTCATAAAATCACCAAAACCAACCTAACAACACATAAATAACTCAAGAAAGCATCACAATATATATCAATAACACTAATCTCAACGTTACAGGCATTATAACATCCACTGTGGTATCCTGACATGAACTGTACATATTTAAATAATAACACATAGAAAGTACCTTTCGAACCACAACCATTTGGCTATACAAACAAGTGAAAATATTTTCTTTCCACAACACTCTCGGCCTTCGAGGTGACCTTCTCGATTCACATTAGTCTATAACCTTCGTGTACATTAGTCTACCTCGTCACCACAAAACCTTAAATTCATTGGCAAAATTTTAAGGGGCTTTACATCCTCCCCCGCTTAGGATCATTCGCACTCGAATGAGGAGTAAAGTCCGCCATAAACACCTAATATATTGATTGAGGACTTTTGAGGTAAGTATCTTTCCTAACTTTGTGTGGGGGAACTACCCCTAAGGGATTGGTTTGTCTACACTATTTGAACTACGTGAAAGACGTGTACTCAAGGTGACGAGTGTGTATACAGCCTTATATGTGAAAATTTGACTGGTTTAGACTCTTACGTTTCTTATGCACACTGAATTGACGTTGCTCTATCATGTTATGTTCTCCATTGTTAAATTCACTCTTATATGCCTTATTTGAAGTTGTTAATTCATGTTCTATTGCCAAAAATACTCATACATGCTTTAATTGGAGTTGTTGCCCTTTTATTGTCATGTTGTCTCTTTCATAGTTGATTTATTTTTAATTGAAATCATTGTTACATACTATCTCTTTTATAGTTGATTTATGCTTATTTGAAATCATAGTTACATGTTATCTCTTCCATAGTTTATTATTCTTGTTTGAAGTCGATGTTATATGTAATTTCTATTATTGTTGAACTACTCTTACTTGAAGTCATTATTACTTGTTATGTCTTTTATTGTTGAGCTTATCCTTCTGTTTCAATGTATCATTGTAATTTTTGTGTTGATTTACTTATCGTACCCTCGTGTTATTGTGTTCTTGTTGTACTTGTTGTTGTTGAGTCGTAGGCTATGTGTGGTTGTAGTATTGGAGTTGTTGTTATGGAAACATTATGGTATATGAGCACATGTGGTGCGAGTTGTTATATTATGTTGTTATGTTTTTGGCATATGTGGGATTGTTGAGAGGATTGTCGGGGTGTTTGTACGTGAGTTATCCGTGCTATTGCTATTATTGATATTTGCACATGTGGTATGACAAGGCGGGCTATATATGTTTGGTTTGCACATGTGGCGACACAAGGTGGGATAATTATTATGCACGTGTGGCGAGACAAGGCGGGCATTTACTCTATTGTTGCGCATGCGGCGAGACAAGGGGGCTATGTTGGGGATGACCTATGATGGCCTGGGGGTAATGTTATTGATGATAGTTGTGTGGTCGTGTGACCTTCTTGTATGAGTCATGCATATCACAAGTTTTGTTGTGTTGTTTCCAATGTGCTACTCGGTGTCTCTGATCTTACCTGTTGACTTAAGCTGTGATAGTACACTTGCACAAGCATACACTGTAGCATATCACCATATCAATCCAAAAGTATGATTCTTGTTGTTTATTGATCATGTACATATATCCTCATATACCTGCCTTATGTGCGTGGATTGAACTGTTGGCACGTGAGTTATCCGTGCGGATAAGATGTATTACTACTATTGGCACGCGAGTTGTCCGTGCAGGCCTGGGACATAAATGGTATTGGCATGAGAGTTGTCCATGCAGTTGTGATTGGTAATGTGGGCACGAGATGCCAAGTGATTACGATTCGTGATTTAGGACCCGTGATTGTGATTGTGAGGTGTGGTATCTCGGGGTGATTCTTGGGTAAACCTTGTGTAAGAACGGTGGATTATTTGGTTGTTACTTGTTTTTCCTTACTTGGTTTCACTAGAACTTTAACTATATTATCATTACTTTACGACGTTATTACCTGTTTACACCTTGTTGCTAATTGTTGCTTTTGTTTTCCATTTGCTACTGTTGTATTGTTATTCTTTCCGTGTTTAGCTTTACATTGATATTGTTCCATGTTAGCTTTATATTCTGTGTCACGACCCAAAACTCAACCTGTTGTGACTGCGCCCGTCATGGTATTAGGCAAGCCGACAACTCATACATTACCAACACTTTCAAATTTTTAACACATTCTAAAACAAGTTTAAATAAGTAAACTCTCATAAAACTGGATAAAATGTCATAACTAAATACAGAAATTTCCCAAAACCAGGGTGTCACTAAGTACATAAGCATCTATATAATGACATAGTCTGATACACTGTCTAGAAAGTAGAACTGAATAAATAAAACTGAAAGATAGGGGGAGGAGATTCAAGGTCCGCGGACGCCATAACAGCTACCTTGATGATCTCCGAATAGATAAAACTCCACGATCAACAACCACCGTGCTAGAAAGTGCCTGGATCTGCACACGAGGTGCAGGGTGCAGTATGAGTACAACCAACTCAATAAGTATCTCAATTAAACAAAGCAAGGTAAGATAAGCTTAAATTATTAAGGATACTAGTTGATTTAGTGTGATTCTGTCCCTTTAGACCAACATAGTATAATATTTAAAGCTAACTCAGAAGGCTTCATGAGAAGAATATCTGTGTGTGCACGTGCACTATTTTCTCAAAATACCCCGCTCAACAATATTATGGCATGTAGAGGAAAGAAACAAGTAAATCAAATAAATGATCAAGGAAATACAAGTTCCACACACTGCAGGGACAACTCACATGCTAACAATAGAACCTACACGGACAACTCACATGCAACACAGATAACTCACGTGTCAATAATATCAATATATGGATCCGCACGAACAACTCACGTGCTGCACGAACAACTCACGTGCCAATAATATCAATACATGGATCCGCACGAACAACTCACGTGCTGCACGGACACCTCACGTGCTGCACGAACAACTCACTCGCCAATAACATAATCCACCCGGTATAGCCGCAGGCCTCAGTCCAACAATATCATACAGAAGCAATAAAACAAGTATACAGGTATATAATGAATGAAATAAGATTCTCATGTCCTTGGACCAGTGTAAATAACATGCTAAAGTGTAGGCATGTGCATAGTGTGTTATCGTAATTTCATCAATGAAAATCATTTATTAAGCTCGTTCAGGGGTTAAACCTCTAAGTAGCCTCATCAGGGCTCAACTAGATCACATAAACTGTTACAAAAGGTGAGATATCAAAACTTAAAGCTTAACAGTCATTTCTGGGCTTATAAGAGCCCGAGAATAACCCAAACATAAATATATAATCCCGATGCCCGCATATGGGATCATCCCCACGCATGTGCGCACCCAAAAGTATGTGGTTATCACAACAATTCAGGCAACTGGTGCCTCAATCGAGTTTAAATACAATACTTACCTCAAAGTGAGCAAATCTCTACTCCAACAAGCCCCTGCCTCGCGAATCGGCCTCTGAATGCCTTGAATCTAGCCACAAAGAATTCGATACAATCAACACGAGGTAAAGGAATCAATTCCATATGAAATTACTAAGATCTTAATCAAAAGTCAAAAAGACAACTCAAAAGCCGACCCCCAGGCCCACGTCTCGAAATCCGATAAAAGTTACAAAATCCGGAAGCCCATTCAACCACGAGTCCAACCATACCAAATTTACCAAAATCTAACACCAAATAGTCACTCAAATCCCAAAATTAAACTCTCCAAATCCCTAGCATCAAACTCCCAAAATTCTACCTCAAAAACACACAAACTAGGTGGGAAATTTAATGGGGAAACAATATTATTGAATAATAATGATCACAAATGACTTACCCTGAGAAACCCTTTGAAATCCCTCTCACAAACCGCCTTAGACCGAGTTTGAAAAGTCCAAAAATGAGAAAAATCACGAAACCCTCGAATTTAATGTTATGCCCAGTGCCTTTGCACTTGCAGGCCAAATATTTGCACCTGCGGAATCGCTTTTGCGATAAGAGTTCTTCTTCTGTGGAAGTTACTTAAGTCCACAGGGTCCGCACCTGTGCTCCAAGTTTCGCACCTGCGGAAGCGCTTTTGCGACCCTCGATCCACTTCTGCGAAGACAACCTACACTCCCATTCTCCGCATCTGCGGAGCCTTGCTCGCACCTTCGGGCTCGCAGATGCGGAAGACCCCTCGCACATGCGTCACACCCCAAGCTAGCCTAGCTCTGCTCATGCACTACATCAGCCACACCTTCGACATCGCACCTGCAGCCAATCTCCTCGCAGGTGCGATCACACCAGATGGCTTCGAGCTTCACCAATGCTCTAAGTCCCATTTTCGATCCGATAACCATCCGAACTCCATCCGAAGCCCCTGAGACCTCAACCAAGTACACCAAGAACTCCTAAAACATGATATGAACTTAGTCGAGCCCTCAAATCGAATCAAAAATATCAAAAACACGAATCGCACCCCAAATCAAGCGAAATGAAAACTAAGGAATTCCAACTTTTACAATCAATGCCGAAACCTATCAAATCAAGTCCGATTGACCTCAAATTTTGCACACAAGTCATAAATGACACAACAGACCTACTCCAACTCACGGAACCATAATCCAAGCCCGGTAACCACAAAGTCAACTCTCGGTCAAACTTCTAAATTTCCAAAGCTTCTAATTTTCTAACGTTTGCTATTTCAAGTCTAATTCAACTACGGACCTCCAAGTCACTATCCGGACACACTCCTAAGTCCAAAATCACCCAAGAGAGCTATCGGAATCATCAAAACTCCATTTCGGAGTCGTTTACACATAAGTCAGCATCCGGTCAAACCTTTTCAACTTAAGCTCCCAACCTTGAGACTAAGTGTCTTATCGCACTCCGAAACGTCCCCGAAACTGAATCAACTACCCCGGAAAGTCACATAACAACAAGTAAGCATAAAATGAGTAGTAAATTGGGGAAATGGGCTACAACATTCAAAACAATCGGCCGAGTCATTATATCCTCCCTCTCTTAAATAAACGTTCGTCCTCGAACAAGTCTAGAAACGTACTTGGAGTCTCAAATAGGCGTGGATATCTGCTCCGCATCTCCCGCTCGATCTCCCAAGTAGCCTCCTCAACTGGCTGACCTCTCCACTACATCTTCAATGAAGCTCTGTCCTTTGATCTAAACTTTCGAACCTACCGATCCAAAATGGCCACCGGCTCCACATCATAAGTCAAATCACCATCCAACTGAACCGTGCTGAAATCCAAAACACGATACGGATCGCCGACATACTTCCGGAGCATAGAAATATGAAATACTAGGTGAACACTCGACAGACTAGGCAGCAAGTCAAGCTTGTAAGGCACCTCTCCAATCCTCTAAAGCACCTCAAACGGCCCAATATACTGAGGGCTCAACTTGACCTTCTTTCCAAACCTCATAACACCCTTCATGGGTGAAACCTTGAGCAATACCTTCTCCCACCCATGTAAGCAACATCACAAATCTTCCCATCAAAATAACTCTTCTATCTAGACTGCATCATATGAAGCCGATGCTGAATCAATTTAGCCTTGTCCAAAACATCCTTAACCAAGTCAGTACCCAATAGCCTAGCCTCACCTGGCTCAAACCATCCCACCGGAGACCGACACCGCCTCCTATACAAAGCCTCATACGGAGCCAACTGAATGCTCTATTGGTAAATATTGTTGTAGGCAAACTCTGCTAGCGGCAATAACTGATCCCAAGAGCCCCCGAAATCTATGACACAAGCGCGTAGCATATTCTCCAATACCTAAATAGTGTGTTTGTCCATCCGTCTGAGGGTGAAATGTTGTACCTAACTCAACCTGGGTACCCAACTCTTACTGCACAACTCTCCAAAACTGCAATGTAAACTATGTGCCTCGATCTGAAATGATGGACACCGGCACGCCGTGAAAGCGAACAATCTTACGGATGTAGATATCAGCCAACCGCTTCGAAGAATAAGTAGTCCCAACTAAAATGAAATGTGCGGACTTGGTTAACCGATCCATAATCACCCAAATAGCATCAAACTTTCTCAAAGTCCATGGGAGCCCAACTACAAAATCCATGGTGATACGCACCCATTTTCACTCCGGAATCTCAAGCCTCTGAAGCAATTCGCCCGGTCGCTGATGCTCATACTTTACCTATTGACAATTTAGGCACCGAGCTACAAACCCCACTATATCCTTCTTCATCCTCCTCCACCAATAATGCTACCTCAAGTCCCGGTACATCTTCGCGGCACCCGGATGAATGGAATACCGTGAACTGTGGGCCTCCTCAAGGATCGACTCACATAGCCCATCTACATTAAACACACAAATCCGACCCTGCTTCCTCAACCCCCTTCATTCCCAATAGTAAAATCCTTGGCATCATCGTGCTGAACCATATCCTTAAGGATAAGCAAATGGGAATCATCATACTGGCACTTTCTGATGCAATCATATAAGGATGACTGAGAAACCGCACAAGCTAGAACCAAGCTGGGCTCCGAAACATCTAACCTCACGAACTGGTTGGCCAAGGCCCGAACATCAATTGCAAGTAGTCTCTAACTAACAGGAATAAATGCAAGGCTACCCATACTCACCGCCTTTCTACTCAAGGCATCGGTCACCACATTGGCCTTCCCGGGATGATACAGAATGGTGATATTATAGTCCTTTAGCAGCTCCAATCATATCCGCTGTCTCAAATTTAGATCCTTTTGTTTGAACACGTGCTGGAGGCTCCGATGATCCTTAAACATCTCACAAGACACACCATAGAGATAATACCTCCAAATCTTCAATGCATGAACGATGACAGCCAACTCCAAATCATGAACATGGTAGTTCTTCTCATGAGGCTTCAACCGACGCGAAGTGTAAGCAATAACTCTACCCTCCTGCATCAAGACACACCTAATACCAACCCGAGAAGCATCACAATACACTGAATAAGAGCCAAAAGCTGAAGGAAAAACTAGAACTGAAGTTGTGGTCAAGGCAGTCTTGAGCTTCTGAAAGCTCTCCTCACACTCATCAGAATCTCAGTTGTTGAGGACGGTCTAGGCCAAATCTGAACCGCCTCTATCTTCTTTGGATCCACCTTAATCCCCTCACTAGACACAACGTGCCCCAAGAACGCCACCGAACTAAGCCAAAACTCATACTTGGAGAACTTGGCATAAAGCTTTTCCTCCCTCAACCGCTGTAATACAATCCTCAAATGTTGGGCATGCTTCTCCTGGCTACGTGTGTATACTAGGATATCATCAATGAATACTATGATAAATGAGTCGAGATATGGCTGAAATACACTGTTCGTCAAATGCATGAATGTTGTTGGGGCGTTGGTGTTACACCCCATATTTTTATACGTGAAAGTACGCCATAGGTAAATTGATATAAGCTCGGAAATGAGATGTCACATCCCGCATTTCATACGTCAAAGTTTCATCGTAAGTTAATCGACGTAAGTTCGGGAATGAGATTATTTGGAGATTATAAGCATTATGCTACTTCAAATAAGTGATGAGTAAATTCGTGAAGGTGAGAAGGTAAGCAAATCGAAGAAAATGAATTTTCGTCGAAGTTTGACATTTTGAGATAAAATACGGTCCAAGCTACAATACCCCGTATTTATGGACTAGTGTCATACAAGGTACCACATGACCATAATACAAAGGTGTGCAAAGTGTGTTAAAAGTGAATAGTATTTTAAATAATTTGAGATAATTCCTAATTATGTGGATAATTGGGTAATTATTGGTTAATGGGGGATTAACAAATTAATTAAGGAATTAAGTGGATAATGTTGGATAAGTCTAAATTTCCCCACGTGGCAGCAACACATGATTCATTAGTGACTCTTGAATTAAAATTGCAAGATGGCACAATTAAGAGGGGTTGGTGCCTAAGTCATCACTTTAGACTACCCTTTCCATAATTCCAATACGAGAATTCTAACATATTTCACGTCAAATCTAATTACTCTTTGAATTGTATAACGCATGAAAAGAGAATCAGAAGATGCTGGTTTTGCCTTCTATACATCGCAAGTTCCTGAAAAATGGTAGGCAACTTAGTAACGTGACATTTCTGCTTCACCAAGAATTCAAGCAAGAATATCATACGGATTTTTCTCTACTCCATGTATGTTAAGGATAAGCCCTTCCTTCATTTTGGCATGATCTCGTAACTACATGTGTTTAATAACGAGGCATAAAGAGAAGTTCATACTCCCGAATTTATATACATTATCCTAGTCTCATAAGTTACAGTATTCTCCCTTATCGGGACTTTATATTCAATTGAGTATTGTCTTCTTCCAGTCAAGAGATCAGAGGGTCTATATATAGACACTGTATTACAGTATTTTCACCACCATCGAGCTATAATCGATAGGCAGGCCACTATTAGGAACCCTCTGATCAGATAGCAAGTTATATACCGAGCATACTGTGGCCGAGCGCCTATAAGCGAGCCCAGTTGGCCGAGATACAGAGCCTAGTATGGCCGAGCGCCTATGAGCAAGCCTACTACGGTATATAAAATGTATATATACCGAGCCTTATAGGGCCGGACAACTATTTTACTTACTATATTGAGAGAGTTGAGTCAGTATCAGCAGATAAGCATATCTTCAGATTATCTTTGACTCCCACTTACTTTCAATTATTATATTATCAGTTCAGTTTTAGCTTTCAGTTATTCTGTTGCCTTACATACTCGGTATATTATTTTGTATTGACGTCCCTTTTTTTCTGGGGATGCTGCATTTCATGCGTACAGGTTCAGACAGACATGCGGGTAGACCTCCTCAGTAGATGTTGCCCGAGTTCAGCTTTATCGGTAAGTTCCACGTCCTTCGGAGTCGTCGGTTCTAGGTGTTTTGTATACATCTTGTGTATATATGTATATAGGTCATGAGTAGGTCGGGCCCCTGTTCCGATCACGGTACATCCATCAGTAGAGGCTTGTAGATATAACCTGTCAGTTAGTGCAGTATGTTGTGCTTGTAGGCCTTGTATGTAAATTTTGTTGGTTTGTCAGCTGTAGTAGTCATGACGGCCTTGCCGGCCCAACTTTATATTGATGTTTAGTCAGCTTTGGTATCCTTTCAGTTTTATATTTTTCTTTGCAAATTGCCTTGCAGTGTAGCCCATGGCCAAAGTATGACATTATATGTTCAGATTGCCTTAGTCGCAAGTTGGTACGCAAAGATAGGTGAGGCACCGGGTGCCAGTCTCGCTCCCCAGGTTCGGGGTGTGACAAAAGTGGTATCAGAGCAGTTCTGTCCTAGGGAGTCTACAATCCGTATCTAGTAGGGTCTTGTTTGTAGATGTGTTGTGTACCATATTATATAAGCAAGGGACTACAGGGCATTTAGGAGTTGGTTACCCTTCCTTCAAATCTAAATCGTGCTGTAGAACTGAGTTATAAAAAAATTGAGTTAAACTTATGTGTTGGCGTTTGCATGCACAAATGATGTTTACTAGAATGGCTACGGCTAGCCAAAGGAGAGATACAACAGTAGGTGAGGGGACTAGCAAGGTACCCCCAGTAGATGGGGCCCAACCTGAGGCCCAGGAGGAGACCCCTACTCAGCCATTACCGGCTCCTTCACCGCCTGAGGAGATTCCTAGGGAGACCACACATCCAGTTCCCCCTCCGCTTCATCAGATCAAGACTTGAGGAGTGCGATGCATTTGTTAACACAGTTGGTAGCTACCCAGCAACAAGCTAGGACATCCACTAGTGCAGGGTCTTCTGAGGGGTTTGGGAGTTCAAGGGTCCGAGAGTTTATTGCATTGAGTCCCCCAGAGTTCACTGGGACAGATCAGAGGGAGGACCCGTAGGATTTCATAGATCATCTTCACAGGATCTTTGGGGTTATGCATGCCACGGAGAAAGAGGCAGTTGAGCAAGCAGCTTTTCGACTCCGAGATATAGCCATCCTTTGGTACGAGGGATGGGAAAGGTCCAGGGGACATGATGAACCTCCAGCTATTTGGGAGAATTTTTTGGATGCCTTCCTTGACCAGTACTTATCGCGGGAAATCCGACAATCTCGAATCGATCAGTTTCTAGCCCTCAAGCAGGGCAATATGAGTGTTCGAGAGTATAGTTTCCATTTTGACTCATTGGCCAGATATGCACCATCCATAGTTGCTACTATGCGGGACAGGATTCACAGGTTTATAGTAGGGTTGGCCCCATAGCTGATCGAGGCATGTGCCACCGCTGCATTGCAGGATAGTATGGATATCACCCGGATTCAGGCATTCGCCCAGAATATAGAAAGGGGTAGGCATCGGCAGCAGGGTACGGAGAGGACTGAGTTAGGGCAGCATAAGAGGATGAGATTTGCTAGGTCTCAGGAGCAGTCTCAGGGTAGTTATAGGCCCAGTACTTCGAACAGCCACCTAGGCCTCTGCCACCTCAGTTATAGGGTTACAAGTATGACCGCTATACTTAGTCAGGACCAGGTGAGAGCTCACAGGCATCGGGTTTGCAGCGATAGCAAGGTTCAGGGCAGACATGGTCATTTTCGCTACGGTGTGACATCTGTAGTAGAGAAAACTTGGGCCAATGCCGAGTCGATTTCGATGCTTGTTATTGATGTGGACGTCCGGGGCATATGATGCGAGATTGCCTAAATAGAGATTCTGGGGGTATGACACAACCAGCGAGTTCGGCAATAGGATCATCTATGTCTGTGAATCCTTCAGGGCACGAGTCTCAGTCGTCAGCTTGTAGAGGTCAAGGCAAAGGTAGAGGTTCCAGTTTAGGTAGTAACCAGAATCGTAGCTATGCTTTAGCGGGTCGGCATGACCAGGAGTCTTCGCTAGACGTTGTGTCAGGTATGTCGACCATTTGCTCTCACGATGCTTATGCCTTGATAGACCCAGGATCTACTTTATCGTGTATTACCCCATTTGTCGCGGGGAAGTTTGGTATAGTGCCCGAAATACTAAGTGATGCTTTTGCGGTATCTACACCGGTTGGAGAATCGATTATTGCTAGACGGGTTTACCGAGGTTGTACGGTGTCAGTTTGTTGTCGTCAGAACTCAACCGACCTAGTTGAGCTAGAGATGTTGGATTTTGATGCTATCATGGGCATAGACTGGTTGGCAGCTTGCTATGCCACAGTTGATTGTCGAGCAAAGACAGCCAGATTTCATTTTCCAGGTGAGCCAATCCTTGAATGGGTAGGTAATACAGCGACACCCAGAGGTAGGTTTATTTCCTATCTGAAGGCGAGGAAAATGATTGCAAAAGGGTGCATTTATCATATTGTGCGGGTTAGAGATGCAGATGTTGAGTTAGTTGCGGTTGTCCATGCACTTAAGATATGGCGGCATTATTTAGATGGTGTTCATGTTGATGTATTCACAGATCATAAAAGCCTGCAATATATCTTCAAGCAAAAAGATTTGAATTTGCGACAGAGGCGATGGCTTGAGTTATTGAAAGATTACAATGTTAACATTCTCTACCATCCAGGGAAAGATAATGTTGTAGCAGATGCCCTAAGTCGTCGATCTATGTGTAGCTTAGCACATGTAGAGGCCGAGAAAATACAATTAACTAGAGAGATTCATCAATTGGCTTGTTTGGGGGTTCGGTTAGTAGACTCTGGCGATGGTGGGGTTGTACTCCAAAATACTGCAAAATTATCTCTCATAGCTTAAGTAAAGGAGAGGCAGTACGAGGACCCAGAGTTGGTCGAGTTGAGAGAGGGAATTCCGTAGCAGAAGAAGCCGTTGTTAGAGCTCAAGGGAGATGGGGTTCTTTGATATAGGGGTCATTTGTGTGTTCCAAATGTGGCAGGGCTACGAGACACGATTATGTCAGAGGCACATTATTCGTGGTACTCCATTCATCCTGGGTCGATGAAGATGTATCATGACATTAAGGATGTGTACTGGTGGAACTATATGAAGAAGAACAATGCTGAGTTTGTCGCCCAATGTCCTAGTTGCCAATAGGTGAAGGTAGAGCACCAGAAGCCCGGAGGTCTAATGCAGACTATAGAGATTCCGACATGGAAATGGGAGGCGATAAACATGGACTTTATCACGAGTTTACCTCGTTCTCATCGTAAGTTCAATTCCATATGGGCGATAGTCGATAGGCTAACAAAATCAGCTCATTTCCTATCGATCAAATCTACATATACAACAAAAGATTATGCAAAGTTATATATTAAAGAGATAGTGCGTCTACACGGAGTACCAATATCTATTATATCTGACCGTGGGGCCCAGTTTACAGCACATTTTTGGAGGTCATTTCAGAGAGGCCTAGGGACTCAGGTAAATCTCAGCACAACTTTTCATCCACAGACTGATGGACAAGCTGAGCGCACAATTCAGACGCTCGAGGATATATTACGAACATGCGTGTTGGATTTTAAAAGACGTTGGGATGAACATTTACCTCTTATCGAGTTTGTAGATAATAACAGTTACCACTACAGTATACAGATGGCTCCGTACGAGGTTTTGTATGGGCGTAAGTGCAGATCTCCTATAGGGTGGTTTGATGTTGGAGAATCTGGGTTACATTTAGCAAACCGTAGAGAAAGTAAAGCTTATCCGGGAGCAATTGTTGACAGCCCAGAGTCGTCAGAAGTCATATTCTGACGTGCGGCGATGAGACTTAGAGTTCGGGGTTAATGACTAGGTATTCTTAAAAGGTGTCACCTATGAAGGGCGCAATGAGGTTTGGCAAGAAAGGCAAGCTTAGCCCACGGTATATTGGGCCTTATAGGATCATTTGGAGAGTGGGCCAAGTAGCTTTTAGTTAGAATTGCCCTCAGAATTGGAGTCTGTCCATCCGGGTTTTCAAGTATCTATGCTATGGAAGTGCATTGGCGATCCTACCCGAGTGGTGCCCACAGATGATGTACAGATTACGGAGGACTTTTCATACGAGGAAATTTCGATTACTATCCTAGACCAACAAATCCGCAAGCTACGAAATAAGGAACTAGCCTCCGTGAAGGTTTTATGGAGAAGCAAGAAGGCGGAAGAGATGACGTGGGAAACGGAGGAAGAAATGAAGTCTAAATACCCCCACCTATTTCAAATTGAAGATATGGCTCGAGGTGAGATACCTCAGCACAGCTCTATTTAGGCTAGTAGGTCATCAGGTAAGCTCTTATTTTTGACTTTCAGAATTTATAATAGATAGATGTGTGAGTCCAAGTGTTGCTATTTATCGACATTGGCCATGTGTGGCATGTATAGTATGTTTTCTGGCTGCGTACAAGTTGGTTTTAGTCTAGTGTACGGAAGAGACTCTGGCAAATTTTTTTCCAAAGTCTCTAAGAGTAAACATTCGAGGACGAATGTTCCAAAGGGGGGAATGATGTTACACCCCATATTTTTATACGAGGAAGTACGCCATAAGTAAATTAATATAAGCTCGGAAATGAGATGTCACATCCCGCATTTTCGTACGTCAAAGTTTCATCGTAAGTTAATCGACGTAAGTTCGGGAATGAGATTATTTGGAGATTATAAGCAGTATGCTACTTCAAACAAGTGATGAGTAAATTCGTGAAGGTGAGAGGGTAAGCAAATCGAAGAAAGTGAATTTTCGTTGAAGTTTGACATTTTGAGATAAAATACAGTCCAAGCTACAATACCCCATATTTATGAACTAGTGTCATATAAGGTACCACATGACTATAATAGAAATGTGTGCAAAGTGTGTTAAAAGTGAGTAGTATTTTAAATAATTTGAGATAATTCTTAATTATGTGGATAATTGGGTAATTATTAGTTAATGGGGATTAACAACTTAATTAAGGAAATAAGTGGCTAATGTTGGATAAGTCTAAATTTCCCCACCTGGAAGCAACACATGATTCATTAGTGACTCTTGAATTAAAATTGCAAGATGGCACAATTAAGAGGGGTTGGTGCCTAAGTCATCACTTTAGACTACCCTTTCTATAATTCCAATACGAGAATTCTAACATATTTCACGTCAAATCCAAATGCTCTTTGAATTGTATAATGCATGAAAAGAGAATCAGAAGATGCTGGTTTAGCCTTCTATACATCGCAAGTTCCTGAAAAATGGTAGGCAGCTTAGTAACATGACATTTCTGCTTTAACAAGAATTCGAGCAAGAATATCATACAGATTTTTTCCTACTCCGGGTATGTTAAGACTAAGCCCTTCCTTTATTTTGGCATGATCTCTTAACTACATGTGTTTAATAATGAGGCATAAAGAGAAGTTCATATTCCCAAATTTATATACATTATCCTAGTCTCATGAGTCACAGTATTCTCCCTTATCGGGACTTTATATTCAGTTGAGTATTGTCTTCTTTCAGTCAAGAGAGTAGAGGGTCTATATATATACACAGTATTACAGTATTTTCACCACCATCGAGCTATAATCGATGGGCAGGCCCCTATTGGGCAACCTTTGATCAAATAGCAAATTATATACCGAGCCTACTGTGGCCGAGCGCCTATGAGCGAGCCAGTTGGCCGAGATACAGAGCCTAGTATGGCCGAGTGCCTATGAGCAGGCCTACTACGGCAGAGCAGTTGTATATATACCGAGCCTTATAGAGCCGGACAACTATTTTACTTACTATATTGAGAGAGTTGGGTCAGTATCAGCAGGTAAGCATATCTTCAGATTATCTTTAACTCCCAGTTACTTTCAGTTATTATATTATTAGTTCAGTTTCAGCTTTCAGTTATTCTGTTGCCTTACATACTCGGTACATTAGTTTGTACTGACGTTCCTTTCTCTAGGGACACTGCATTTCATGTGTGCAGGTTCAGACAGACAGGCGGGTAGACCTCCTCAGTAGGTTTTGCCTGATTTCAGCTTTATCGGTAAGCTCCACGTCCTTCGGAGTTGCCGGGTCTAGAAGTTTTGTGTACATCTTGTGTATATATGTATATAGGTCTTGAGTAGGTCGGGGCCCTCTTCCGATCATGGCACATCCATCAGTAGAGGCTTGTAGACATAACCTGTCAGTTAGTGCAGTATGTTGGGCTTGTAAGCCTTGTATGTATATTTTGTTGGTTTGTCAGCTGTAGTAGTCATGACGGCCCAACTTTATATTGATGTTTACTCAGCTTTGGTATCCATTCAGTTTTATATTTTGCTTCGTAAATTGTCTTGCAGTGTGGCCCATGGCCAAAGTATGATATTATATGTTCAGATTCCCTTAGTCACAAGTTGGTACACAAGGATAGGTAAGGCACCAGGTGCCGATCTCGCTCCCCAGGTTCGGGGCGTGACAGTTGGTCATCCCAAAAGATATCACAAGGAACGCACTTGAATGCCGTCCTTAGAATATCTGAATTCCGAATCTTGAATTGGTGATACCCAGACCTCAAATCAATCTTGGAGAACACCCTCATTCGCTAAAGCTGGTAAAATCGATCATCAATGCGCGACAAAGGATACTTGTTCCTGATTGTAACTTTGTTCAACTACCTATAATCGATGCACATACGCATAGTACCATCCTTCTTCTTCTGAAACAGAACCGGTGCACCCCTCGATGACACACTAGGCCTAATAAACCCCTTATCAAGAAGTTCCTGAAGCTGTTCTTTCAATTCCTCCAACTCAGCTGGTGCCATACGATACAAAGGAATAGAAATGGGCTGAGTGCCCGACACTAAGTCAATACCAAAGTCAATATCCCTGTAGGGTGGCGTGCCTGACAGGCCTACAGGAAGCACATCCAGAAACTCTTGCACCACTGGAACAGAATTAATAGTAGGGGTATCAGCACCAACATCCCTCACAAAGGCCAAATATGACAAACATCCCTTCCCAACAATCCGTTGGGCCTTCAAATATGAAATCACCCTACTGGAAACATAATCTCGAGAACCTCTCAACTCGATCCTTGGCAAACCCGGCATCACCAACGTTACGGTCTTAGCATGACAATCCAGAATAGTATGACATGGAGATAACCAATCCATACCCAAGATCACGTCGAAATCAACCATACTAAGCAATAAAAGATTAACTCTGGTCTCCAATCCCCCAATAGTCCACACACGACCGATACACCCGGTACACAATTATAGTATCGCCCACCGGTATAGATACATGAACAGGTGAAACTAAGGACTCACGGGGCATATCCAAATAACGAGTAAAATAGGATGATACATAGGAATAAGTAGAACCGGGGCCAAATTAATGTGGAAGCATCTCTGTGGCACACTAAGACAATACCTGTGATCACTGCATCTGAAGCAACAACATATCGCCTGGAAGGAATAGCATAGAATCGTGCCTGACTGCCACCTGATCGGCCTCCCCCTCTAGGGCGACATCTAGATGCCTGGGCCCCACCCTGAGCTCGCTAGGAGGGTGGCAAAGTAACTGGTGGTGCTGGTATCATCGGCCGAGAATTCTGTTGTGGAACCCCACTCAATAATCTAGGGCAATCCCTCTTGAGATAACTCAAGTCCTTGCCCTCGAAACAACCCCTCCTCTAACAGAGCTGTTGTACCTGATAACCCGAGGAACTGCCTATAGAAACCTGAGCAGACGAGGCATGGTGAGAAATCTACGCTGGTAGTACACTGAATGAAGTCTGGCCCGAGTGAGCACTATAAGAACTGTGGCTAACTGATGCACCACGATGAGCTGGACAAGCTGTCTGAGCGGGCCTATAAGGACGACCCCTGCTGTAGTGGGACTAACCTCCAGAAGAAACACCGCTGAAACCACCCGATCCACGAGGCCTCTTGGCCTCCCTCTCCTCACGCTCCTAACTACGGACCATTTATAGCCACCGAGCAATATCAACCACCTCGTCGAACATAGCACCTGTTACACTCTCCCGAGTCATAAAAAAATGCAACTGATAGGTGAGGCCATCAATGAACCTCTTAATCCTCTCCTCTCAATGGGAACCAACCAAACTGCGAGATGAGCCAACTCTAAAAATATCATCTCATACCGGGTCACAGACATGCCCTCCTGACGCAGCTGCTCAAACTGCCTACGCAACTCCTCCCTACAGGTATGTGGCACAAACATCTCCAAGAAGAGAACGGAGAACTCATGCCATGAAAGTGGTGCTGCAACGGTTGGCCTGCGCCTCTCATAGGCCTCCCACCATCTGAAGGCAGCCACAGTAAACTGAAAAGTAGTAAATGAGACCTCACTGGTCTCCAGAATACCTGTCATGCAAAGCATCTGCTGGCACCTATCCAAGAAGTCCTGGGCATCCTCTGACTTAGCCCCACTGAATGATGGAGGCTTGAGTCTCCAAAATCTCTCTAGTCTCTTCTTCTCATCATCACTCATGACGGGACCCACCTGGGCCTGAGCAACTACAACCAGTTGGGCTGGTAGTACCCTTGGTGTTTGAAGTCTTTGAATCACCTGCTCTGGAGTGCGGGCGACGGGAGTATGAGTACCTCCCCGGTCTAAGAAGTGGCTGGCGTGGTCTGAACCGAAACTGCCTGAGCAAGGCTAGTGCATATAGTCAATATCTTAGCCAAAGCCTCCTGAAGGCCTGGAATCACAATGGGCACAACTAGTGCCTGAGTTGGCCCCATTGGCTCAACCACATCTGGTACCTGCTCTTGAGCTGGAGAAACTGGTGGATCTGCAGGTGCTGCTCTAGCTGCTGTACGAGCTGCACCTCAACTCCTACCACGGCCTCGACCTCTCGTGGCCCTAGCTGGTGGTACTGGTGGTTGTACGTGAAGGTCTGGTAGCACGTGTCCTCACCATTTGTGAGAGAATAGAATAACAGAAGTTCAGTTCCCGGAAGCAACAAATTCACACAATAAGAATACAAGAATGTGAAGTTTTCCCAAGGGTTCGGCATCCTCTCGAAGATAAGTACAGACGTCTCCGTACCGATCCACAAGACTCTACTAAATCTGCTCATGACTTGTGAGACCTATGTAACCTAGGCTCTGATACCAACTTGTCACGACCCAAAACTCAACCTGTCGTGATGGCGCCTATCATGGTACTAGGAAAGCCGGCAACTCAGACATTACCGACACTTTCAAATTTTTAACATATTCTTAAACAAGTTTAAATAAGTAATCTCTCATAAAAATAGATAAAATGTCATAACTAAATACAGAAATTTCCCAAAACTAGGGTGTCACAGAGTACATGGGCATTTATATAATAACATAGTCTGATACACTGTCTAGAAAGTAGAACTGAATAAATAAAACTGAAAGATAGAGGGATGAGAGTCAAGGTATGCGGACGCCATATCAGCTACCTCGATGATCTCCGAACAGGTAAAAACTCCACGAACAACAACCACCATGCCCCGAAATGCCTGGATTTGCACATGAGGTACATGGTGTAGGGTGAGTACAACCAACTCAATAAGTATCACAATTAAACAAGGCAAGGTAAAAGAAGCTTAAATTATTTAGGATACTAGTTGATTTAGTGTGATTCTGTCCCTTTAGACCAACATTGTATAATATTTAAAGCTAACTCATAAGGCTTCGTGAGAAGAATATCTGTGTGTACATGTGCACTGGTTTCTCAAAATACCCCGCTCAACAATATTGTGGCATGTAGAGGAAAGAAACAAGTAAATCAGATAAATGATCAAGGAAATACAAGTTCCACACACTGCACAGACAACTCACGTGTTGCACGGACAACTCACGTGCAAACAATAGAACCTGCATGGAAAACTCACGTGCGACACAGACAACTCACATGTAAATAATACCAATATATGGATCCACATGGACAACTCACGTGCTAATAATATCAATACATGGATCCGCACGGACAACTCATGTGCCAATAACATAATCCTCCTGGCATAGCCGCATGCCCTAGTCCAACAATATCATACAGAAGCAATAAAACAAGTATACAGGTATATGATGAATGAAATAAGATTATCATGTCCCTGGACTGATGTAAATAACATGCTAAAGTGTAGGCATGTACATAGTTTTCTATCGTTGCTCAAACCGGTAATTTCATCAATGAAAAGCATTTATTAAGCTCGTTCAGGGGTTAAACCTCTAAGAAGCCTCATCGGGGCTCAACTAGATCACATAAACTATTACGACATGTGAGATATCAAAGCTTAACAGTCATTTTTGGGCTTATAAGATCCCGAACACAACCCAAACATGAATATATAATCCCGGTGCCCGCACATGGGATACTCCCTACGCATGTGCGCACCCAAAAGCACGTGGTTATCACAACAATTCAGGCAACTAGTGCCTCAACCGAGTTTAAATATGATACTTACCTCAAAGCGAGCAAATCTCTACTCCAACAAGCCCTTGCCTCGCGAATCGGCCTCTGAATGCCTCAAATCTAGCCACAAACAATTCGATACAATTAACATGAGGTAAAAGAATCAATTCCATATGAAATTACTAAGTTCTTAATCAAAATTCAAAAAGTCAACTCAAAAGTGGACCCCCAGGCCCATGTCTCAGAATCCGATAAAAATTACAAAATTTGGAAGCTCATTCAACCACGAGTCCAACCTACCAAATTTACCAAAATCTAACACCAAATCGTCACCCAAATTCCCAAATTAAACTCTCCAAATCCCTAGCCTCAAACTCCTAAAATTCTACCTTAAAAACACACAAACTAGGTGAGAAATTTAATGGGGAAAGAATATTATTGAATACAAATGATCACAAGTGACTTACCTCAACAAACCCTTCAAAATTCCTCTCAAAAATTTCCTTAGACCGAGTTTGAAAAGTCCAAAAATGAGAAAAATCATGAAACCCTCGAATTTAATGTTCTGCCCAGTGCCTTTGCACCTGCGGGCCAAATATTCGCACGTGCAAAATCGCTTTTGTGATAAGAGTTCTACTTCTGCGGAAGTTACTTAAGTCCACAGGGTCCGCACCTGCGCTCCAAGTTCCGCACCTGCGAAAGTGCTTTTGCGACCCTCAATCTGCTTCTGCGAAGACAGCCTACACTCATCTTCTCCGCATCTGCGGAGCCTTGCTCGCACCTGCGGGCTCCCAGATTCAGAAGTCCCCTCGCACCTTCATCACACCCCAGGCCAGCCTAGCTCCTCTCCTATGCTACATCAGCCGCACTTTCGGCATCACACCTGCAGCCAATCTTCTCGCAGGTGCGATCACACCAGAAGGCTCCCAGCTTCAGCAATGCTCTAAGTCCCATTTTCGATCCGATAACCATTCGAACTCTACCCGAGGCCCCCGAGACTTCAACCAAATACACCAACAAGTCCTAAAACACAATACAAACTTAGTCAAGCCCTCAAATCGCATCAAACAACATCAAAAATACGAATCGCATCCCAACTCAAGCCTAATGAAAATTAACGAATTCCAACTTCTACAATCGATGCCGAAACCTATCAAATCAAGTCTGATTGACCTCAAATTTAGCACACAAGTCATAAATGACACAACGGACCTACTTTAACTCTCAGAACAAAAATCCGAGCCCGGTAACCACAAAGTCAACTCTTGGTCAAACTTTTATATTTCCAAAGCTTTGAATTTTCCAACTTTCTCCATTTCAAGTCTAATTGAACTACGGACCTCCAAATCACTATCCGAACACACTCACAAGTCCAAAATCACCCAACGGAGTAATCAAAATTATCAAAACTCTATTCTGGAATCGTTTACACATAAGTCAACATCTGATCAACGTTTTTCAACTTAAGCTCCCAATCTTGAGACTAAGTGTCTCATCGCATTCCGAAACATCCCCAGAACTGAATCAACTACCCTGGAAAGTCACATAATAACAATTAAGCATAAAATGAGTAGTAAATAGGGGAACGAGACTATAACACTTAAAACTACCGGCCGAGCCATTACATATTCATACTTGTACATGTTATTATGTCTAGTAGGTGTCTTGATTGTACCTCGTCACTACTCCACTGGGGTTAGTCTTGATACATACTGGGTAACCACTATGGTGTACACATGCTACACTTGCTGCACATATTTATGTAGATCCAGGGACCACGCAGTATGCCGGACATTAGTTAGCTAATTGTGAGTTGCGGCAAAGACTTCAAGGTATACCTGTCATCATGTTCGGAGGCCTCGAAATCACCTTCTGGAGTTTATGTTGTTACTATTTTCTTCTATTCAAAACAGTGATGTATTTGATATTCATAGTTATTCTTAGAAAGGCTTATGACTTGTACTTCCAGTTTTGAGATATTGTACATCTATTGATGGTTGTTGGCTATGTATGGCAATTACTGGTTCATATTTAATAGTTAATTGTTTCGAATCTATTAATAACTCTCTATGTGTTAGACTTACCTAGTCCTAGGGACTAGGTGCCATCACGATTCCTAAGGAGGAATTTTGGGTCATGACAATTATCTCATTTGATGATTTACTTTATTTTAATGGTTGTCATGCTTTATTTAAATAAGCTTTTTGAATATTTTATTGGTACTTGACACAAATACGATAGATTTTGTGGCACGAGGTCTTTCCGTGCGAAGGTGATTGATAATGTGGGCACGAGGTGCCATATGTGTAAGACTCGTGATTGTGGCTTATGATTTGTGATTATGAGGTATGGTACCTCGGGGTGATTTTTGGTTGTAAATCGTGTGTTGGAACGACTTGATGATTTGAACTGGCATTGCTCTCCTTAACTTATTTCCCTTGTATTTGATTATTTTACCGTTTTACCGCATGTTTACTCCTTGTTGCCATTAATCTACTTATTTGCTTTCCGTTGTTCTCTTTATAGCTATATCCTACATAGGTTTTTATGTCTAGTGAGTGTCTTGACTTAAACCTCGTCACTACTCCACCGTGGTTAGTCTTGATACTTACTGGGTACCGTTATGGTGTACTCATACTATGCTTTTGCATATCTTGTGCAGATCCAGGTAATTCAGATCGTGTTGGTTTTGAGAGTTGTGCCTGTGCGGTTGGAGACTTCAAGGTATACCTATCGTTCTGTTCGTAGGCCTCAGAGTCACCATCTTACTTCATTTATGCTACTGCTTAAATTGTGATCCAAAACATTATTGGATTATGGAATATCTTGTGTACTCTCCGTAGAGCTTATGACTTTGTATTACCGGGTTTTGGGATGTGTAAGTCATATTTTGTTATTGGTTATATTTTGGGCCATTTTCTCAGTTTTATTTAATATTAAGTTGTTATATCTTGTCTGATGTTGTTATGTGATATACTTACCTAGTCGTAGAGACCAGGTGCCATCACGATCCTTAAGGTGGGATTTTAAGGTTGCAACAAGTTGGTATCAGAGCTCTAAGTTCATAGGCTCTATCATACGCAAGTTTAGTAGAGTCTTGAGGATCGTACTCCAGACTTTGAGGAAGAAGAAGCTATATGCTAAATTCCCCAAGTCTGAGTTTTGGCTTGATTTGGTGACGTTTTTGGGGCACGGGGTGTCCATTGAAGTGATTAAGGTAGATCCGAAGAAGATTGAAGCAGTTCAGAGTTGGCCCAAACTTTCTTCTGCAATTGCGATCCGGAGTTTCCTTGGTTTGGTCGGGTATTATCGCCACTTTATGGAGGGTTTCTCATCCATTGCTGCACCTTTGACTAGATTGATCCAGAAGGGTGCCCCATTCTAATAGTCTGAGGAGTGTGAAGAGAGCTTTTAGAAGTTCAAGGTTGCTTTGACTACAACTCCAGTTCTGGTTTTACCTTCAGGATCAGGCTCTTACACGGTCTATTGTGATGCTTCCCAGATTGGCATTGGATGTGTGTTGATGCAGAAGGGTAGAGCTATTGCTTATGATTCGCGTCATTTGAAGTCCTACGAGAAGAACTACACTATTCATGATTTGGAGTTGGCAGATATTGTTCACGCATTGAAGATTTGGAGGCATTATCTTTATGGTGTGTCTTATGAGGTATTCATGGATCATAGAAGTCTCCAGCACTTACTCAAGCAAAAGGATCTGAACTTGAGGCAATAGAGGTGGTTAGAGCTACTAAAGGACTATGATATTACCTTTCTTTATCACCCGGGTAAGGCCAATATGGTAGCCGATTGATTGAGTAGGAAGGCCGAGAGTATGGGGAGTCTTGATTATATTCTAGTTGGGGAGAGATGGTTAGCATTGGATGTTCAGGATTTGGACAATATGTTTGTGAGGTTGTATATTTTGGAGCCTAGTCGGGTTTTTGCTTGCGTGGTTTCACGGTCTCCTTTGTTTGAGCGCATCAATATGATGATCCCCACTTGCTTGTCCTGAAGGACACAGTGTCACACGGTGATGCTAAAGACGTTACTATTGGAGATTATGAGGTATTGAGGATGTGGGATCGGATTTATGTTCCAAATGTGGATGGGTTGTGTGAGTTGATTCTTGAGGAGGCCCATAGTTCGTGGTATTCCATTCATTAGGGTGACACAAAGATGTATTAGAATTTGAGGCAGCTCTATTGGTGGAGGAGGATGAAGAATGATATTGTTGAGTATGTTGCTTGGTGTTTGAACTATTAGCAGGTGAAGTACGAGCATCAGAGCCCTAGTGGTTTGCTTCTGAGGCTTGATATTCTAGAGTGGAAGTGCGAACGTATCAGGATGGATTTTGTAGTTGGGCTTCCATGGACATTGAAGAAATTTGATGCACGCTGGCTCGGATTGACATTCTTGAGATTGTTTTCCTTCGTCGTGTGCCTGTTTTTATTATCTCGGATCGAGGCACTCAGTTAACATTGCAGTTTTGGAGGGCGGTGTAGTGAGAGTTGGGCACTCGGGTAGAGCTAAGCACAACATTTCATCCCAGACAGACAGACAGTCTGAGCGCACTATTTAGATCTCGGAGGACATGTTACGTGCTTGTGTTATGGATTTAGGAGGTTCATGGGATCAGTTTCTACCACTCGCAGAGTTCTCCTACAACAACAGCTATCAGTCGAGTATCTATATAGCTCCTTATAAGGCCTTATATGGAAGGAGATGTCATTCTTCTGTTGGTTGGTTTGAGCCTGGGTAGGCTAGGTTGTTGGGCACTGATTTGGTCCATGATGCCTTGGAGAGGGTAAAGGTGATCTAGGAGAGGTTTTGTACCTCACAGTCCACAGAAGCGAACGCGCATATGCGTAGGATTTTCCGCAAATACGGAAGGCTGGAGCTTGAAGGAAAATCACAGATGCGATGTTTGGACCGCACCTGTGGGACAACAGATGCAGTTAAGTGATCGTGGATGTAGAATCAGTGGCAGGTTCTTATATTCGAAGGGTTTGAGTGTTCTCTCATTTTGGGAGTTTTGGAACTCGGCTAAAGGCGATTTTCGGGTGACGCTTTGCTACAATTGAAGAGGTAAGTGAAGTTTAATCACTTTGGATGATAAATGTTGATTACTCATTTATTATTACAACTAGTTAATGTGAATTTAATGTGAATTTTGGGGATTTTAGGCTATGTTGTTGGAGAGTGAGATTTGGTGATTTGGGGGTCAATTTGTGGTTGGAATTTGATGCAATTGGTATGGTTGGACTCATATTTGAATGGGTGTTCGGAATTTGTAAATTTTGTCGGGTTTCGGGATGCGGATCGGGGTTGACTTTGCATATTTGATTCAAGACTTTAGCTTTATGATTTGGAATTGTTTTCTATGGCTATTATTGATGGTATTAAGTTATTTTGGCTAGATTCGAGCCGTCCAGAGGTTGATCCACGCAGGAAGGGCTTGTTAGAGGAGTAATTTGGCTTGCTTGAGGTAAGTATCTTACCTAAACATAGTTGAGGCACTAGTTGCCTGAGTTATATGTGAATGCTCCATGGTATGGGTACGCATATGTGTGGGAGATTGAGCCCATGTGCGAGCACCAAGGTATTTATCTATGCTCGGGGTAGCTTAAGCTATGATATGCCTCGAATTAACTGTTAAACTTTAAGTTGTGATGTTTCTCATATTTGTAGCCCTGTTGTGAGCTACTTGATCCATGTTTTGAGATTACATAGTGGCTAATCACCTAATTCAATTTGATATTTGCTATTTTTGTGACGAAATTGCCGATTTGAACTATGATATCACACTTCACATATGCATACACTTTAGCATGTCACTTAAACCAGTCCAGGAGCATGAAATCTGATATTTATTGATCACATACATGTGTTTTTCTATATTCGCTTCTGTGTGATGTGGGTTGGAATGGATGCTTGTGACCACGCCGGGTGGATAGTGTTGTTATGCCAGTGACTATGTTGGACGGATTGTGCTGTTATGCCTATGAACACGCAGGGCGAATTGTGTTTTTATGCCTTTGACCACGCCTGGCGAATTATGATATTGAGCATGTGACCATGCCGGGCTGATAGCACGTTGAATTGGCTGTGCTGCGTGTGGATATGGATCCATCCCCTAAGGTCACCCTCTCATGTGCCTTCTTGAAGGTGTACAAGCGATTTTGAGGAAAGCTGATCAGTGGTTTGATATGGATATGGAAATATAGAGGAAAATTTGGCCAGTGTTTGTTCTGGATTTTGCATTTCATCTTTACTTGCAATTTTTGTGGTTATTTATCTGATTATTTGCATATCATTTTATATGCTGGATCATTGACTGAGCAGAGTACTTGAATATTTTTTCACACACAAATGATTTTGTCTATGCTTTATGACATGATCACATGAGTGTTCTGTACTTATTGAATTTATGAAACTATACTTGAGTAATTCTTGCTTCTTTTACCTCACCGAGGTTAGTTATGATACTTGCTGAGTACATAGGGTTGGTTGTACGCATGATACACTCTACACTTAATTGTGCAGATCCATGTGTCATACCCAATCATCAGTAGCGGAGTTGCTTATTGAGCTGATCATCGAGAGAAGAGGTAGAACTACATTCTCGATCGCACTCTTGGCGTTTCTATTCTTATGTACTGATGTCTTTATTTCAAACAGTAATGTATTTGGCCATTTTAGACTTGTATTTCTGTATTAGAGCTCATGACTCTGTATTTACTAGTTCTGGGGGATTTTATCTTGTATTGGTATTCTTCAGCTATGTTAAGGTTTTAGACTTATGTTGATTCTGTATGGTTATATCCGGCTCGCCTAGTAAGTGTGTTAGGCGCCATTAAGGCGGATTGAGATTTTGGGTCGTGACACCCGTTCCTCTATTTATTGCCTCTTCTTTGTTCATGTGTGGTTATGTGACTTTCCGGGGTGGTTGGATTTGTTTCGGGGAGGTTTTGGAATGAATTGGGATACTTAGTCCAAGGTTTGAAGCTTAAGTTGTAAGAGTTGATTGGAGTTTGACTTTTGTGTAGGCGACTCCAGATTGGAGTTTTGATGGTTCCAATAGCTTCATATGGTGATTTTAGACTGAGGCGTATGTCCGGATTGGGATTTGGAGGATCGTAGGGTGGTTTGGAGCTTTTTAGCGGAAGTTGGAAAATTGAAGGTTTGGAAGGTTGATAGATTTGACCTGGAGTTGACTTTGTTGATATCGGGCCATTGCGTCATTTGGGACTTGCATGCAAAATTTGAGGTCATTTCGGGTTGGTTTGATGTTATTCGGCATGAGTTTTGGAATTTGGAAGTTCATTAGTTCCGTAGGATTGAATCGTGGTGCAATTCATGATTTTTATGTTGTTTTATGTAACTTGAGGCTGCGAGTAGGTTCGTGTTATGTTTTGGGATTAGATGGTATGGTTGGACGGGCTCGCGGGGGCCTCGGGTCTGTTTCAGATTGGTTTCAACTTGTTTTGAATTGTGTTGCATGGCTGAAGTGCTACTGTGTCTGGTGCATTCGCACCTGCAGAAGACTGGTCGCATGTGCGGACAAGAGGGTCGCAGAAGCGGACTAGGCTGGTGTTGTGGAAGATCGCAGGTGTGGGGTCGCATCCATGAAGGGATGGCCACAGATGCGACATCCTTTTCGCAGAAATTGAGCCGCAGATGCGGAATCACTGGCAGACTTTATATTTCGAAGGGTTTGATCATTTTGCATTATTTAGAGTTGTGGAGCTTGGTTAGAGTAGAGGTTTGGGAGGTTTCTCACCACAATTGAAGAGGTAAGTGAAGTTTATTCAACTTTGATGATAAATATTAATTACTGATGATAGGCTATAATCTCGTGTTGTATTTGCTTATTTCACTCTTATTTACTGCACTTTATTCTTATTGAGCTTTAATTGATAGTAATTTGCACTTATTTTGTGTTTTATGCCTTGTAGGAGTGATTCCGAGCTATGTAGATATTATAGAATGAATTCGAGTGATTTGGAGCTTTCAAGTCTGAGTAAAATCCCAAGGGATTAAACTAGGATCATGCTCGAAGGTCGAGGACCAAGTCTGGACGTCAAGAATCGAGATTCAATTCATACTCTGAGAAAAGTCCACAACCGAGGCGCGTGGCGCGCCACGACTGCCCAAATTCTGTTGTCTGTTAGATGTTCAACTCTCTGGATTTCTACACTAATGCCCCGTATGGCGCGTCGCCCCATGCGGCGCGCCTGTGCAATTTTTACAGAGTGAAAATTCAATTTTGTCTATGAGAAGGTGATTTTGTCTGGGCCCGACCCTACTTTGTATAAATACATGGAAAAATGTTATTTTCTGGACTTTTGACACATATTCGACCTAAGGAGGCTAAGGAGGAGTTGGAAAAACACGAGCACAAGGATTTCATCATTCCTTCCTCACTCAAGACACGAGTTTGGATTGAATTTATGTTTTCCTATACTTTAATTTTATTTATGATGAATTGCTCCATATCTATGGAGTAGTTCCTTTTAGGGTTTGATGGATTTGATATATTGATGATTGTTTGTGGATTATAACTCTAGTTTTATGTATTGAACCGTTTTTGGATGATTTAATTATTGCATCGATATTCACTTGTTCATGTAAACGAGAGAGGCATAACTTGTGATATCTTTGCATTATATTGTTGGTGGAGTTCATTAATTCTTCTTAGTAATCGAAAGAGGCTAGTTGAATCATTGATTAAACCTAGTTAGGAGAATAATCGAAAGAGGTTTTCCTAAAGACCAATCCACTACACATTCTTGCATATTTTCACGTGCTTAAATTGGTTCATCTTGTGAGGTTAAGACTTAATCGATAGAGGAGTTTTGCCTAACGTTTGAACTTATGATGGAGTAAATTCGAGAGACTCACTTGAACATTAGAAGTGAATTATCTAGAGTTAGATCCCAAATAATTATCTTGCACCTATCCTATCAACCCCTATTTTCTCCCATTGATAACTTCCTTGCTTACCTTTGTTGCGATTGTCACTAGTTAATAGCTTTAGATTCTTAGTTAATTGTAGTTAGAAATCATATAATTCTCAATTGTTGTTCATCTTGGATAACAACCAAGCTAGAAACTACTAGAATACTGTTTAAATCCAATCCTTGTGGATACGATATTATACTATACTATATTTGACTAGCGAGCAGAATTTGAGTGTGTGTTTTGTGCTCGTCAAATTTTGGCGTCATTTCCGTGGATTGGAAATCAATAGTGTTTGAAGTTGTTTGTAGTGCTAATTCAGGTTACAGGTTAGGTTGGTGCATGACTCGAGCTTATGTAAAGGAAGTGCTACCATACGAACCAGAAATTAAAAAATAACTGCGACAACTGAGGAAGGAAAGAGATCTCACAGATACTTTAGAAAAGGTTAGGCAATCCTCAACCATAGAATCTATGGCAGGAAATGGTGATGATAATGTAGATTTGGCTGCAAGAGAGGCAGCCCAACAATGAGAAAAAGCTGCACGGGATGCTGAGGAAGCAACTATTAGAGATGCACAGATTATCTATGAAGAATAGAGGTGGGTCTCAGACTTAATCAACATCAACCCTTGCGTGGGAAACCACTTGGCGATTATGCTAAACCGGTCTACAATCAAGGATTATCCAGTGCTAGACCACCTCCAATTGTAGCAAACAATTTTTAGTTGAAGCAAGGGTTGCTTCAAACCCTTCAGAATTGTTGTGTCTTCAGAGGGAAGCCAAACAAAAATCCAAACACTCATCTAATGGACTTCGAGGAGATTATGAACACCTTTCAATACAGTGGTGTGTCACAAGATGTAGTGTACTTAAGGGCATTCCCTTTTTCACTTAAAGATGATGCTAAGGAGTGGCTTCAGAGTTTTCCCAGTGGATCGATCAGAACTTGGGAGGAGATGAACAGAAAATTCCTTGATAAATATTTCTCCTCAGCTAATATGGGCAAGATTAGAAGAGAAATCCATAACGTCTGCCAGAAAGAGACTGAAACAATTTTTGAAGCATGAGAGAGGCTTAAGGAGATAGTTAGAAAGTGTAAACACAGTGGAATTGAACTATGGATGCAACACCATGATTTTTGGGAAGGATTGACACTGCCCTCACGTAGAACATTGAGCAACGCAGTTGGAGGCCTTTTGATGAAGAAGACTTCAGAGGAGATAGCTACAATTCTTAATGAGTTATCTGTCGATGCTAATTAGTGGTCCTCTGAGAGTGCTGAAAGAATAAGATCAACTGGTGTTCACCAAGTTCATACTAATACATCTGTGCAGGTACAACTTGATGCTATAGCTAAGGAAATACGGAAGCTGACCTTAGCCTCGATACAAAAGGAGCCTCACACAGCTTGTGATATATGTGGAAGAAGACACCCTACTCATGAGTGTCAAGCCTCAATTGAGGAAGTGAATGTTGTAGGAAATTATAATGCAATGGGTCAGAGGCACCCCGATTTTTCATGGAGTTCACCTGGAGGTACTGCGAATGCTTGGCAACAAAATAACTCTAGACCCCACGGACAAGGAGCTCCAGCATATCAAAATCAGTAGAGGCAGCAATATCAGCCTCAACAACCCATTAAGTCTGGCATAGAAGATCTCATGAAGGCCTTCATTCAGAAAACAGATGAGAGGCGGGATGCCTACGGAGCAACTATCAAAGAACTGGGCACTAGTTTTCGAAACCTGGAGAGACAGGTTGGGCAACTTTCAACAATATTATCTGAGAGGATTCCAGGAACTCTCCCCGCTGATACTAAAAGAAATCCCAAAGAAACAGTGAATGCTGTAACCTTGAGAAGTGGGCAAGTGTTGAAAGATCCCATCCCGATCCAAAACGATGTGACACTTGAAAAAGAAAGTGGGGAGCAACTTAAGAATGATGTTGATAAAAAGAAGAAGGGGCAGATGAAAGCTGAGAAGAAGAAGGAAGTAAAATCAAGAATGGAGGAACATGATGAGAGCGAGCATATGCCTGCTTTACCTTTCCCTCAAAAGCTATATAGAGAAAAGCTGGACAAGCAGTTTGGGAGATTTCTGGATGTTCTGAAATAGGTTCATGTGAACTTACCGTTCACAGAAGTGCTCTCACAAATGCCTACTTATGCCAAATTCTTGAAGGAGATCCTTACAAAGAAGAAGAAGATAGAAGAGACCTCAGTGGTCAAGCTCACAGAGCATTGCAGTGCGATATTGCAAAATAAACTCCCACAAAAGTGTGGAGATCCAGGGAGTTTTACTATACTCTGCTCTTTAGGATCTATTAATTTTGATAAATCTTTGTGTAATTCTGGTACCTCAATTAACTTAATACCTCTATCTATTTATAGGAAACTGGAGAAGGAGATTGGAGAGATAAGGTCAGTGCCAATATCTTTGCAGCTGGCAGACCAAATGACTTTAATACCAGAAGGGGATAGTGGAAGATGTGTTAGTTCGGGTAGATAAGTTCGTATTGCCTATGGATTTTATAATGGTGAATATGGAGGAGAACAAGGAGGTCCTCCTAATCCTAGGAAGACCATTCTTAGCAACGAGTAGAGATATATTCTATATAGACGAGAGAAAACTCATGCTTAGAGTGGGTAAGGAGACTGTGACGTTTAAAATGGATGTAGAAAAGGGGGTGCAAAAAGAAAAAACAGCTACAAGTATTGAATGGAAAGTGAGGGGTTCAAAAGAGAAGGCTGCGGTGAGAGAGAAAGATAAGTGTGGGGTGTACCCAAAAAGGCAGAGAAGAAGCTATCGGCATGGATGTGCGCATTTGTTCGGGCACGAGGAATTGTGCATGACTTTGACTCAGACCCCGACTAGATATTCAGGGAAGTTTCCTTTACCTTATGATTTTTAATTGTGTGTCATGAGGATATGCCACAACTTAAAGTGTGGGGTGGGGGTAATTGTATGTTGTATGTATATGTGTTAGTTTTGTTAGTTTTAGTAGTTATATAAATTTCTTTTTGAGAAAACCATAACAATTAAAAAAATTGATTTTTCCCGACGATGATATCATCGACAGGTTTCTTGAGCGATTAAATTCGAAAGGAAAAAGACAAAAAGATTTTCTTTTGTTAGGTAGTGTATTAATTCCCCCTTGGTTTTTCTTTGTGCCGCGGTTCTTTTACAAGGGTTTTGTTTGAACCGGGTGTAGTTAGTTTTTATTTTTTTAGGAGTGGGAAACCTTGTGTTATTATTTGAATTGAAAGCAATGTCTATTGACTTTATTATTACTTGAGAATAGTGAGTGCTTTAGTTGTGACACTTAGGCTCAGTTTTTGACTCTTGTAGAAGTATCTTAAATTGTATGATCTTAACTTTGCTTAACTGCTTTGACTAAAGTGTCTTGATGGTCCAATCCTGAGTGAGTTATGTGCCATGTGTGTGTGAGTTTTGTGTTATTCTTTGCATTGCATTTGATGTTTAGAACTTGCCCCGTGTGTTTGCAAAGCGAAATAGTAATTTTATTCAGTCTTGAAAGTGATATAGGCATTTCTTTGTTGAGCCAGATATATGTTTATCCACCTAATTGTTATGTATCTTAGTTAACTCATCTGAGCATATAATCATGTTTCTTTGGCAACCACATTACAAGACTTACCCATTTGTTTGAATTGACCATCTATTTGAACCTTGTACCTATCGTGAGCACTTGAAATAATTATGAACTTTGTAAAAGTTAAAGTGTGGGGTGATTGAGTTGGCTTTTGAGTGGAACTAATGAAATAAGGAGAAAGGTGCACTGTTTTAAAAAAGTAAGAGCCACTTGAATTGAAAAAGAAAGAAAAAATAATAATTGTATGATTGTGAAAAATATTCCTTGATAGTGATAACTCTTGATGTAATTATGCTTAAAGAAGTTGGGAGTTGATACATGTTGATTTAAGAGTGGAGTTATGGTTTGGCATAAGTGTGGGTTTTTGAACAATGAAATATATGTATTAAAGTGCTTAGGAAGGTGTAGTCACTCTTATATCTAAATGTATCATACCCGTCCCAGAGCCTACATTACACCCAATTAAAGTCCTATATGATCCTTGACTGAATGAGCTCAATTAGTAGAGTAGTACACTACGGGAAAGCCTATGGTACGTCTTTTGTGGAATATGAATGTTATTTCTTGGAGTGAGTGAATTCTTTCTATCTTGAGTTCCAAATTGTTCTTAAATTTTATTGTGTGTGGAACTACTCTCTATTGTTGTGTGAGGGCACGTGATTCATGAAGGAAAGGTAATGCTTGACCTCTGTGTTAGAGTAAGTGAGCGGGTTATAAATAATGCGTAGTGCTTTTGAGTCAAATCTTGAGGTGAGGATGTTAAGATATTGTGCTTAATCTGTTTTAAATATTCTTGGTATGATGAGTTGTGAGAGTTGTTGTAAAAGGTCGTGTCGATATAAAGTGTAGTTTGATTGCTCGAGGACGAGCAATGGTTTAAGTGTGTGGTGTTGATGGTAGGCTATAATCTCGTGTTTTAGTCTCTTATTGCACTCTAATTTACTGCACTTTATTCGTATTAAGCTTTAATTGATAGTGTTTTGCACTTATTTTTTATTTTATGCCTTGTAGGAGTGATTACGAGCTATGCAGATGTTATGGAATGAATTCGAGTGATCTGGAGATTTGAAGTCTGAGTAAAAGCCCAAGAGATTAAGCCGGGATCGTGTTCGGGGATCGAGGACCAAGTCTGGACGTCAAAAATCGAGATTCAATATGTATTCTGAGAAAAGTCCACAACCGCGGAGTGTGGCGCGGTGCGGCTGCCCAAATTCTGTTGCCTGTTAGATGTTAAACTCTATGGATTTACCCACTAATGCCTCGCATGGCGCCTTGCCCCATGCGGTGCACCTGTACAATTTTTACAGAGTGAAAATCCAATTTCGGTTAGGAGAAGGTGATTTCGTCTGGGCCTGACCCTACTTGGTATAAATATATGGAAAAAGTTATGTTTTGGACTTTTGACACATATTCGACCTATGGAGGCTAAGGAGGAGTTGGAAGAACACAAGCACAAGGATTTCATCAATCCTTCCTCACTCAAGACACGCGTTTTGATTGAATTTATCTTTTCCTATACTTTAACTTTATTTGTGATGAATTGCTCCATATCTATGGAGTAGTTCCTTTTAGGGTTTGATGGATTTGGTATATTAATGATTGTTTGTGGATTATAACTCTAGTTTTATGTATTGAAGCATTTTTGGATGATTTAATTCTTGCATCTATATTCACTTGTTCATGTAATCGAGAGAGGCATAACTTGTGATATCTTTGTATTATATTTTTGGTTGAGTTCATTAATTCTTCTTAGTAATCGAAAGAGGCTAGTTGAATCATTGATTAAACCTAGTTAGGAAAATAATCGAAATAGGTTTTCCTAAAGACCAATCCACTACAAATTCTTGCATATTTTCACGTGCTTAAATTGGTTCATCTTGTGAGGTTAAGACTTAATCGAGAGAGGAGTTTTGCCTATCGTTTGAACTCATAATGGAGTGAATCCGAGAGACTCACTTGAACATTAGAAGTGAATTATCTAGAGTTAGATCCCAAATAATTATCTTGTACCTATTCTATCAACCCCCATTTTCTCCCACTGATAACTTCCTTGCTTACCTTTGTTGCGATTGTCACTAGTCAATAGCTTTAGGTTCTTAGATAATTATAGTTAGAAATCATATAATTCTCAATTGTTGATCATCTTGGATAGCAACCAAGCTTGAAACTACGAGAATACTGTTTATATCTAATCTCCGTGGATACGATGTTATACTATACTATATTTGACTAGCGAGAAGAATTTAAGTGTGTGTCTTGCGCTCATCAATTACCCATAGATTATTACACCTAGCTTATGTGAATTTAAGGTAAAATTTTGGGATTTTTTACTATGGTTTTGGAGAGTGAAAATTGGTGATTTGGGGGTCAATTTAAGGTTGGATTTGGGTGAAATACATATATTGGGAGTTGACTTTTAGGGTTGACTTTGCATATTTGATTCAAGATCTTAGCTTTATCATTTGGAATTATTTCTGATGGCTTCTATTGATGATATTAAGTTGCTTTGACTAGATTCGAGGCGCTCGAAGGCCGATTCGCATGGAAAGGGCTTTTTGGAGTATTGATTCATGCATTTTGAGATAAGTAACATATCTAAACTTGGATTTGAGGGTAATTATCCCTGAAAACTATGATATTTGAGATGTGCTGTGAGTGACACACGTGCTAGGTGACGGGCGTGTGTGCATGCACTGAGGTATTCATGATTTCGGTGGACTTTAGACTATTTTGGACTTGTTTTGCTATCATGCCTTGTTATATCCATGTTTTCTTTACTCATGATTATTTGAGATATGATTCATGTTAGAAATAGGGTTATTCCTGCTGTTTTGAGCTGTTTGCCTTAATTGTAGTTATATACTCCATCATAATTCTTCATTTGCATGTTGTATCTCAGTCTCTGTACATTATTTGTTTGTTACATCACATGTTGTTATTATTTTCCATATGTGATACTATTTGGGTTGAGTTATATGAGATTGTGAGCCCTTGAGACTTGAGAGGTTGATGACAGATGTGGTCCATAGAGCCGTGTTGTGAGTTATATTTGGACCGGGCGCACGTCACAACAGAGTGTTATTTGGATCAGGTTGCACGCCGCAACGAAGTGTTATTTGGATCGGGTTGCATACCGCAACGAAGTGTTATTTGGATCGGGTTACATGCTGTAATGAAGTATTATTTGGATCGGGTTGCACGTCGCAACTGTTTGTTATTTGGATCAGGTTGCATGCCGTAACAGGTCATATTGACTATTGATTAGTGCTTCGGTCAAGATCCGCCCCTCCGGAGTTTGATATTACAGTGTGCGCGGGCATAAATATATATGTTCTTTGGTGAGGGGCATTTATGCCAGGCACCCGTATAGTGCTGAGTGTAGTGTGTGTGATGATGAGGGGCCTTGTGCCAGGCACTGTGAGCGTGCTGGGTGTGGTTACTCTTGAACTGTGATGACATTGACTTGACATATATATTTGACATGTAGGCATAAAGATGTACTTTCCTCATGCTAGCTGGTAAATAAAATGTCTTATCTATGTTGGACTTTAAGTGTTATACTTGGAAAGCATGATTCAATTCTTGTAATGTGAATGAGCTGAACATGATATCATTGCGTTATTTACTTATATTATCCTTATATACTCAACTCCTACTGATTATTAAAATTGGTCACTGACTATTCCTTCTGAGCTCATTATTGCTTCCAGACCAATGTTCGGTTTGTTACTTATTGAGTACATTGGGTTGGTTGTATTCATACTATACTCTACACTTCATGTGCAGATCCAGGTACTTCTGGGTGCAGCGATTGCTAGAGTTCACATTGGTACTAGTTTAGCAGACTACGAGGTAGCTGCTATATCATTCCCAGACCTTGGAGTTTTCTTTCATTTACTTCTGTTATTACTGTTCTATTATTCAGACAGTTGTATTGAGGAATTGGCCTTATATGTTGACACTCCGTAGTGCTCATGTGCTCGTTGACACCAGATCATTGGGATGGTTGTAGTAGTATTATCGTTGGTTTTCTCAGTTATTCAATGTTATTTCCACTAATGAGATTCTTAATATATGTTTATTATTATTGTGAATTTGTTGGCTTGCCTAGAAAGTAGTGTTAGGTGCCATTACGACTCCGGTGGGAGTTCGTGTCCTGACAGATATCTTGATGTATTTTGTGCAGCACCTGGTTTAGTTGAAGTTAGAGTTGGCAAAATGACTGCAGAAAATATAAATGATGATAAGTGGTCTGAAATGTGTGATTCAGAGGCTCATAAATTAACATGCGAGCTTCGTAAACAAACAACAACTGAAGATCTTCTATCTTGTCAGATGCCTAAATAGTCAATTGATGTAGATGTTCCAGCTGGCGAGATTAGTAAATTATCAACAACGGAAATGTTTTCAACTTACGAGGTTAAAATGAGTGACTCTCAGATTGAGTCTCAAATTCATAAACTAACAGATGAGATTGCTAAAACACTCCATAGGTGTAGGTATTGTAATGTGTTCTATGATAAATTGATATACACCTGAAGGTGCTGCAACTTCGTGTTTGCCGAGTCAGTCAACATGTGAAGAGGTTCAAGCTTATGTGATTTCAGATAACTCAAGTCAAGAAGAAGCAAAAAGAATGAGAGAACCTGTTGTACCTCGTGTCGTTGTCAAAGAGGATCACCCTTTTAAAACCTCAATTACGAAAGAAGTTCCTCTATTAATTAGTCATGAGTTTTCTAAGTTTGTTGAAAGAAAGTTAATTGTAACTCGCATGTAATGTTAAAGTTTTAGTTATGGTTGATTGTATTTTTCTTTTTATGATAGTTTCAACTAGTTGATTTATATATCTATTAAATCTCAGGAAGAAGGTGTACAAAAAGAAGGACGATATAATTGAGCAAGAGTTTGATGTTGGAGTTGCATACCTAGCCGAGAGGACGTAGTTTTTTGAACTACACTATGCTCGTATAGGATTGAGCTCGACGGTATGACAACATTATACTGCATAGTATTCTCTATAAACTGTGATACACTATATCATAACCAGTATACTCTTTAACAATATACTTTTCGTTATTATTATTCATTTTTGTTTAGTTGACAAGTATGTACATACTGGAGTAATGCCTTTTTTACAGCATATTGATGTGATATTCTACTACCTCTAGAAGAAATCTAAATATAAAAATATGAGGATCACAATGACTAGCAAATGTTTTCACTTGTAGCATTCAAGAGTTGTTCGCTAAATCAACTTCAAGGAGCACAAATGTAAGAAACAAAATGCTCGACTTGACAAAGAAATTAAAAGAGTATATGCTTGGGTATTACATTCTTGATAACACCCCATGTGTTGACGTTTATTATGTGCTTATGCCAATTAATGTGAAAGCTGCATGGCATATGATATTGGGTGTCCTGTCTTTGTTTGATGAGTGCATTTACATATACGACTCTATGAGATATGCAAGTCACAATGCAATTGTTCGTGAAACAATGCAATCATTTTCAACCTTAATACCATTGGTGTTGTCCGCTACTCCCTTTTATGAGCAAAGACATGACACTGCAAGGGATCGCTCTCATTATTTGGAGAAAGAGAACCTGACTGATCCATTTCCTCTTTTATCAGTGAAAGACTTTCCTAAACAGGAAAAAGCGCAAGTGGTTATGCTGTTCTATATAATCTTCTTCTATTTTTGTTGTTTTATTGTTATCTTATTTATTTTTTATTTATAATTTTGTATGTAGTGATTGCAGTGTATATGTTTGTGCATTTGCAGAGTATATCATTGAAGTAAGAAGATTCTTGCGGACAACGGCATCTTTGATTGCGTATGTCTTCGAACCAGATTTGGATTGTTATTATACCACTATGGGAAGAAGAAGCAGGTGGAGAATATTGTTAATGAAGATGAGGCCATTCGAAGATTGGACAAACCTTGCGAAAAGGCGCAACACGAGGAGCAAGAAGTAGTTTTTTAGGTTGTAGGTGTCAGTGATGATGTTGATTAATTAGTACTCTCATACACCTTTTCGGAAAATTAGTATTATAGTTGTGAGAATTGCAAAATTAGTGATGTACTTTAGGAATTTTTTGATTTTTTGTTTATGAGTATGTTATATGCAAACATCTTCTAAAGTTCTTTTTAGCAATCTTAAATTTAGTCTTTTGTGTTGTAATTGTGCTCGTTGCGCAACCACTACCTTATGTTAAAATCCTAACTTTTTCTATGATTTTATAATTTTTTTTGTTGATAAATGTTAAAGATATGCCAAGACCACTGGGAATACCAGTTGTTGTAGTATACTCTGTAGTTATACCAAAGACCCACTGAAAATACCAGTAATGATCAAGGACACTGAGAATACCAATTATCATGGTATACTAAAAATTCCAGTTATTATAGTATACTTTGTAGTTATACCAAAGACTCACTGGAGTAGTATACCAAGACCCCTAGGAATAGCAGTAATCATGGTATTCTATAGAGTATACCAAGAATAGTGGCATACCAACAGTATAAGGAATACAAGTAATGATGGTATACTCTGTTGTATACCAAGACTATTTGGAATAATGGTATTCTCTACAATAAAACAATTTGCCTCATCACATTAACAAAAAAATAAAATAAAAAGAAAGAAAAAAAACTGAAATAGATAAAACCAATATATTCCTTAAACTGTATTCCAGAAAAGTATATATGAGCAACACTATTACAGTAATCCAATGAAACAATTTAATACTATGCAAATTTCTAAGACATTAAATGTATGTTAAGTGCTCTTTGAAGGATTCTTGCACGTTTTACGATTGTGACCCTCTTGTCCACATAATCCACATATAAATTTTTGTCTCTTGGATTTTTTTTATGCGGCTTTTTGTATCTCAATTTATGTGGCCTTCTCGGTTTGATCTTCACATTGGGTGGTAGCAGCTCATAAGGATCTCCCATATAGTTTCATCAGGTATAGGATACACCGATTCTTTATAAGTCTTAATCAAGTACTCTTTTTTGTAGTATACCGAGCAGTATTGATATTGATCCATATTGAATTTCTTAATAATTTCCAAAACATGTGGACATGGAAGTTCATCCAGTTAAAATCTTTTGTAACTGCACTTTTTTCTTGCATACGGACAACTTATCTACTACCTCCATCATATATCGTATATATCAAATTATTTGATGGGGTTACCTACATTATTAACACAGATTTATGAATGCTATATAAATATTGTAACATAAACAATAAATAAAACCACAATATTGTTCTTGCATAATATCATACAAACTGAAATGCCTTTCGCATTTCTATTCTCTATGGTATCTAATAAATATGGTCATAAAACTTATACCGTCATCCTTCATGCAGAAATAAATTTTTTTCTCTTTTGTATGGTATTTAATAAGTATGATATTAAAAATTATACCGTCATCCTTTGTGCAAAAATAATATTTTTTTCCAGCACATCTTCATACTTTTGTCCAAGCTTTATAAATATTTCAGTTTGGAGCGTTCTGCAATTGTAGTTCTACTCCTTAACCAAATTTGTCATTAAATCTAGTATCAGGATTATTCGAAGACCTCTTGCACACTTATTTGCTGAATTCATGGATTCAACAATGTTTGATGTCATTATTGTTGTTCGTTTTACTTTTGAATGTGCTCTTGAGCATTCGTCTTATCCAATATCAAATAGATATTTTTGCATCCTCTTACCAATTGTTTTAATCTCTTCCATTTGGTAATTGTACTCGTCAATTGTGTATGCTTTGGCCATTTTGAAGAATATTTGCGCAAGTTGGTTATGACTCTTCTTGAACTTCAGCTTAATGTTGTTCAAGAGGTGAAAAATATAAAAACAATGGGGTTCATCTGGATAGATAGTAGAAGCTGCCTTTGCGATACTATTATGCCTATCTGACACTATGCACATGCCATTTGTCACGCCCCGATCTCGGGGAGCCCGACCGACGCTCAATCGAGGTAACTCGACCGAGAAAGCATGTTAGATTTCCTTCTACCTAAATCATCCGCGAATAAAGAGGAGATATATTCTATTAATTAAACACTGAGATAATTTCATAAACAACCCCAACTCCATTACCATTAGTTACTCTATTTTGTTTTGGGTCTCAAAATATAGATACGTTCATAGTTTGAAGTGGAACAAGTGATACACATACAACATTACTAGCTTGAGTTTTCTAACACCAATACACAACCCACACTATGTCTACAGAGCCTCTAATAGATACAAAAGAGTACAATATAGTATCGGCAACAAGGTTCTGGCTATACTTCAAAACATAATACACACAGAAAAAGGGATGCACGACCCCTAAATGAAGTGGGACTCACCAGGTCAGCTGGGAAGAGAATGTACCGCTATCACTGGTCAATGCCCTTACTGTGGAACCACCTGCATCCATTATAGATGCAGCGCCCCCAACAAAAAGGACGTTAGTACATGTCGAATAGTACTAGTATGAAAATCAAAATATCTATTCAAGGACTTAGAAATACAACATGAATATGTTGAATCATAGTAACAATAATAGGTCTTAGATAGCCGTTAAAGTCAAAACAAATTTATTAAGAACTTCTAATAATATTTATAAATTTCAAGTCGGGGACTCTCTGCAACCACCTTTACACAAAGTGGTTCTGCCGCCTCACCCCAATATATGCGTGTGGGGGTGTAATCAACATACCACAACTTGACACAAAGTGGCCCTACTGCCTCACCCCAATATATACGGGTGGAGGCATAATCACATTATCATAACTCTACACAAGCGGCCCTGCGGCCTCTCCCCAATGCATGTGGGTTTAGGTGTAACCACAATACCACAACTCTACACAAAGCGACCTTGCCGCCTCACCCCCAATGTATGCGGGTGGAGGTGTAACCACAACATGGATTCTCAAAACGATAACAGTTTGTACAAAATATTTCCTTTCAAATCAATCCCTTTGGCACCTTTGGCCTTAACAAAAATATGAGTTCATAAGATTTCATCATATAAGAAATAAGTGTTTGATCATATTGATTTCATACAAGGTTTTCTTCCCAAAAAGGGGTATAACATAATTAAGTCATAATAGTAATGTTTAACACATGAGGGTTCGAACATATTATGCAATTTGAGAATCAATTTACTAGCGTGAACATCCACCTCAACAGTATTTCAAGTTTGACTACACATGATGGAGTTTTACAAGGATTCGGAAATTCCGATACTAGAAGAAGAGTTTAGCCTTCGTACCTCGAAAGAGCTTTTCTTGGTGTAACAATAACGTCCCGATAATTATAACGATGTTAATCTTTAAAAGAAGGGAGAATTACAAGCATGAATAGAGGAATTTGTATGGCAAGAGTTGCTACACTGATGACCTAATCTTCCCTCAACTAATTCAAGAACAAAACCACCCAAGATGGTTCAATAAATTCCCCACAATCTCCATTAGCTCATGCATGTGATAAATCTACCCTCATCGCCCATAGTCAACCCAAACCCAAAATTGAAGAATTGGGAGAAGAAATTCTTACCTTTTTGTAGCCCTAGAAAATTCCTTTTGATGGAATTCCAATGTTTGATCAAAGTAGAGTAGTGAAATCCTTAGTCCTCCCTTTCCTCTCTCTATAATAGCTCTCTCCTCTCTATAAAATGTTAGGTAATCTTCCAAAAATGAACTCTCAGGCTAGATAAATGAAATGGGGCTCGAGTTATAAAATTATAAAAATGAAGCCCCGATGCAAATTTGCTGTCGCATATGCGATCGCATAACACTTCTGCGGTCCGCAAAATAGACCGCATAATGGCCCTCCAGAACTAGTCATTTCTGCTTCACTCTGCGATAGGTCTGCGGTCTGTAAACCAATTCCGCGGTCGCATAATGGACCGCAGAATCTCCTCTCGAAATTTCTCATGCAGGATCTGCGATGGGATGCGACCCGCATAATGGTCCTCAAAATTGGCAAATATTCCTGCTTCATTCTGCGGCCGATCTGCGGCCCGCAAACTTGTTCTGCAGTCGCATAGTGGACCGCAGAACTGCCACGTTGTGCAAACTTTTTCCTTCTACTCCTCAACGTACTGAGCAACCCCAAAAGTCTGTACTCAAATATATTAGCTTACCTCGGCACCACAAAAGCTCAGATTCTAGGTGAGATTTCACGGGGCCTTACTCCATCCCTAAGCCCATATGTATCCATGAAATGTCTGAAGAACCATTCCCATGATGCATTATTTTCTAAATCAACCACTGAATAAGCAAGATGAAGAATTTTACTTGTATAAAAAGATTTGAATTGTAAAAAGTATATCATTGATTTATAAACAGTATAATACTGATGATCTATACTTACCTGATGCATCTTGCATGCAAGTTGTGATTAAGGTTCCTCGGTATGATACTTTCAGGAAAGTTCCATCAACTACTAGAATAGGCCAACAATACTGTCATCCTTTGTTTGTTGCATAAAGTGCCACAAATTGATACATGAAGCATCCATCTTCTGACTTGAGCAGCTTAGTAACAAATCCGATTTGTTACCTCCAACAAATAAAGATATTTTAGCAACTTCTCATATGAACTACTTGGGTTTCCTCTGAGTATTTCAAGAGCCTTTTCCTTTGTTATACACATTTGCTTATAGTTCATGGTGATTCCATAATCCTTCAACATGTCATGTTGTATGTCTCCATGTGTATACTGACTTTGTGTCAGTATACTTGTATTTTACCAAGTTTGCCATTACTGTTGAAGTAGCCTGACGTGTGTCAAAATTTTCATCAACTGGGCATGTGTGAAGTTTGTTGAAGCTTATAACTTTGAAAACACGAGAACTTGTTTAGCCTTGATGATTTAAAAGCCCAAGAACAATTCCGATTTACGCAATCAATGAAGTACCTGTTATTATATATGTATAATGTTGGTTTATAACATATGCCAATTAACAATATGGTATGCTATCACAACTCTGAAAGTTAAAAATGAACAGTAAACCTAACTTTTTGAAATTAAGACAAAGAAATTTACAACAGGCAAACCGGACTACATCATTAGCTAGTATCTTTGGTGACAGAATCTGGTGTTCGTAAGCTTATTCAAATTCTAATACTTTCTTACTGGAAATGCTCGACAAAATTTTCTGATCAATATCAATAACTCTATCTTACTTAATACACGGCATTATATATAGGTAAAATCTTATAGCTTAGCAATATCCTATTAGAATTAAAATCTCATACACACCTTCTTGAACATGTTTTTCGAATTTATGAATTGAAAATTGTTCTTGATTGTGTGGTATTTCATCGTATTACATATGGTCTCCTTATCTTTGAATAACTGAGCTACTTTAACCTTTTTGTGTAAAGCATTTGTAATTTATATTCATATCATTGACTTCCATATTCTTATAACCCTCTGATTTCCCTGTTGTTAATATATCAACAACTTCATCTTCACGGTGCGATGCTAATTTCACGTTCATGCTTTGTATTCTTAGCCTTGGCGTTGCAGCTGATCTTAGAGTCGAGCAGATCACGTATGCAGTATTCTCCTTGAATATAATACATAGGGGAAAAGCTATCACATCCGAAGTTTTCTCTTTCAACTTGATATACATATCTATGTTACTATTTACTATTAATGGTGGATAACTGTCTTTCACAGTATACTTGATATCTACCGTGGTCGTATGCTCCTTATGAAGATACTTTCCAATATCGAACTGAAAATCATCGAAATTCCAATTCGATTTGATTAATATTCTATCAACTTCAAAACCTATAAAACGATTATCATCACAGCAATACCCACTAAGCTGTAGCAATATAGGTATTTTAGTCATTGTTATATTTCAGCTTTGCATCACAATTTTTCTCCCAAATTTGTTTGAGCCTCAATTCTTCTCAATTTTTTCTCCCAAATTCGTCTGCTCACCAACAAACGTGCAGACAGTAGGAAAATTATTAGATTTTCTTTGGTTTTGCAATCATCCATATTTGGTGGGCGAGAAATACGCAGAAAATCACGCGTATAGCATTTTGGGGGATTTACGGGTATCAGGTGGAATGATTTTGGGGGTACCAATGATAATTAGAGGTTTTAGGAGCATGGCTTGTCATTAAGTTTTAGTAGTAGGGTATATTTGTCCTTCCCCCTAAATTTTAAGGAAACAGATCCATTAGTAAGGCGTAAGCGCTCCAATCTATCCTCCTATCCTTTGTAGATTTGTTTTCAATAATACCAACTCGTCAAAATTTATGAATAATCTAGCAAGATAAATTGAATAAAGATAGTATTTAGTCTTACCAATTTAGCATAACTTGTGAAATATTTGACAACATAGATTGAATGAAGACAATACCAAGTTCTACGGATTCGGTATAACTTGTGAATAATTTAACAAGATAGAATGAATTGTTATAGTACTCACTCCTACCAATCCGACATAACTTATGAACAATTGAACAAGCACAAAGTCATGTCAATCATATTGAGTTTGTGAGTTATCAAACAAGATAGCTAAGTCGAATATAGTACAGAGTCAATCGAACAAAATAACTAGGTCGAATATAGCACAAAGTCATGTAAATCTGGTAGTATTTATGAACAATTAAATAAACATAAAGCCATGCCAATCCGATAGAATTTGTGAATATTTGAATAAGCACAACATTATGCCAATTGGGTAGAGTTTATGAGTTATCCAAATAAATAGCTAGGCCGAATGTAGCACAAAGTCATGGCAATCCGATAGAATTTTTGAACAATTGAACATGCACAAAGTATGCTAATCCGACATATTAGTGAACAAGAATAATATAGATAAAGTGAATATAGCATAAAATCATGTCAATCATATGAGATTTTATAAATAAGTCAACAATTATAGTGAAAAAAAGATAGAGTTCAATTCATCAAGTAGGGTTTTATATGTCTCCTTTGTACCCCCCCCCCCCCCCCCCAAATAAGATATAATTCATATGTGAAACAACGAAACCTATTCAAAGAAAAGGTAAAATAAATCAGCTAAAATACTTGTAAATTATTAACGACATCTTATAACTCACAGATGTTGTTATTACGCATTCCTAGATTTTCTTTTTGCCAATTGCGATTCAGGCTTCCTTTTAATAAGCTCTTGCTTTTCAGACAAGATAAACTAAATATGGTGGGGGAATGACACATAGGGTTTTATTCATCCATGAGCCTTCAGTGTCTGGTTCACTTGAATGTGAGATTTCGTGACACAGCAGGGCAGAGAGTAGCAGTAGTCGTGTTAGCTATTCTAGAGGGAAGGGTATTTTAATCTAAAATTTATTCATTAAACTAAAAACGGCCAATTTCAAATCAATATCAAAAGTGGGGACAATATTTGAATAATAGTGCCAAAAATATTTCTTTTACGTAAATTACCGTGTTTACCCTAAAAAACGGATAACAATTAAATTTGTAAGTGATTTTAAGGATACGTGGATTTATTCAATACATAGAGGGCAGCCTCAATGAGGTATCCGTCTTCGATCCCGGGCTTATAATAGTGAAACACTGATCAACAAAACGTAAGAGATTTGAATAACAGAAAAATAATAGTATATTGCCTTGGTATGCGTGTTACAATATCCTCAATGAATAATCAGACCCCCCCTTTATATAGTAGGGGAGTCCTACTCTGGGTACAATTCTATAAAAGGTAAAAAATCTTCCGTTTAACTAATCACCGAATTTTCGTGCCGAGATCCACGCCGCGATACCCGAACGGTCACAAATATCACGGCCTCCTATTGATCATGTTCGGTCGCCCGATAATGCTCTCCGGAGTCTTTTAAGATTTGGACCGATACCGGGGTCACGGCCCAGATATTCTCGAGGGCGGGCATCGTGCCCTCGGAACTTGTCTCGATGAGTCCCTCACCTCGATTCCGACTCTTTGTCATCACGTCCCTTACTCGATTTATTTTATCGAAAACCGGTCCGTCTCATAGGTCCGGTTTCACCCGTATACAGATAGTCCCCTCGTTTCTCGGAGAGCAAGTTTTAGGGAAACGACGAGGAACAACATGAGTTCTCCGATCTCTTCTTCAACATGCTGCGACACAAAATGACAAAGAAATCGAAACGTCCCGTCAGTCGGGTCATAATGACCCCCAACGTGTATCAGCCGTCGGCAGGTCGCTCCTGGATGTGAAACGGCGCGAAGCCCCTATAAATACCCCCTCTTTCATTCATTTTTTACTTTGGACCAAGCTTCTACCTTCGATCCTTCTTCCTTCATTCTTCAGTATTCTTACCTTCGTTCTTCAAATTGCAACCTTTCTTTTACCCCTCACCTAAGCCAGTATTCTTGATTTTCTTAGGAAGTTCTCACCCTTCATCTCCTCATTCTCCTTCATACCTTCAAACCTTTGTATTCAAGTGAATAAAATGGCAAAGACTTCCAAGACCGTTCTCCAGAAAGATGCTCCTTCTTCTACGCAGTCGACCACCGAGGTCTAGGAGACCGCCCCTGACATGGTCATCCTTGAGAGGTCCGCTCCGGGCACGGCCACTGATGAACCGGCAACCGAGCCCCCCTTGAAAATGTTCGTCCCAGGGGGTGTTCGGTTAATGATGACTTCAAGGTTGAAAATCCCTCTTCGGTTCAAGGCCGATGCGAGGCGGTGTCGATAAGATCCTTTTGATCTTATGGTCCTCGAAATATTTACTCACTTTGCTGCTAATGAACTACTTCCCATTGTCGCACAATATCTCGGCCGGCATTCTGAACCGTCTTATTATGAGGTTCTAAATAAATTCAATAACTTCTTTCTCCTTGACTTTATCAAATGTCTAGGCTTCCACCCATTTAGAAAAATAGTCAGTCATAAATAATATAAATTGAGCCTTACTGGGTGCCTATGGCAGGGGACCGATGATGTCCATTCCCCATTTCATGAATGGCCATGGTGACAAGACCAAATGTAGTAGCTCCCCGGGCATATGAATCATCGGTGCATGCCTCTGACATTCGTCGCATTTTCGCACGAACTCCTTTGCGTCTTTCTCCATGCCGATCTAGTAGTAGCCAGCTCTGATTATCTTGCGAACCAATGATTCGGCACCTGAATGGTTCCCGCAAGTGCCTTCATGAACTTCCCTCAAAACATATTCGGTATCTCCCGGTCCTAGACATATGGTGAGCGAGCCATCGAATGTTCTCCTGAATATGGTGTTGTCTTCGGACAAGCTAGACCTGGCCGCCTTCATGCGAGGGCAGTTTTTCGGTCTTCAGGTAATCTATATACTTGTTTCTCCAATCCCAGGTTAAGCTTATCGAGTTTATCTCGGCGTGGCCTTTTTCCACTACCGATTTCATGAGTTGTACGACCGTTTTCGAGTTGAATTCATCGTCGTCAACCGACGATCCTAAGTTAGCAAGAGCATCGGCTTCACTGTTTTGATCCCGAGGTACATGTTGCAAAGTCCATTCCTTGAATCGATGTAACGTCACCTATAGTTTGTCCAGGTACCTTCGCATTTTTTCTTCTTTAACTTCGAACATTCCATTGACTTGGTTCACCACAAAGAGAGAATAACACTTAGCTTCAATCACCTCGGCCCCCAGGCTTTTAGCCAATTTGAGACCTGCAATCATGGCCTCATACTCGGCCTCATTGTTAGTCAATTTTACTGTTCTAATAGATTACCTAACGACATTACTCGTCAGTGGCTTCAACACAATGCCAAGTCCGTACCCCTTTGAGTTTGAGGCACCATCGGTAAAGATGGTCGAGATTTCGGAGGAGGTTCCCGAGTTCAACAACAATTCCTTCTCGACCTCGGGTATTAGGGCCGGCGTGTAGTCGGCCATGAAGTCCGCCAAAATTTGAGATTTGATGGCGGTTCGGGGTTGATATTCGATATCGTACCCGCTGATTTCCACGGTCTATTTGGCCAATCGTCCCTAGAGCTCAAGCTTATGCATTATGTTCCTCAACCGTTAAGTAGTCACGACACATATGGGATGGCATTGAAAATACGGTTTTAACTTCCTGGAGGTGCTTAGCTAAGCGAGCGCCAATTTTTCCAGGTGAGGATACCTAGTTTTGGCCTCGCCTAGAGTCCTGCTAACATAGTAGATAGGAAATTTCCTATCTTCCTCTTCCCAGACTAGGACTCCACTTACCGTTATCTCGGATACCGCTAAGTACAGGTACAACTGTTCATCTGCCTTCGGAGTATGAAGCAAAGGCGAGCTCGAAAGGTACCGGTTGAGTTCTTCCAAGGTTTGTTGACACTCCGGGGTTCATGAGAAATTATTCTTCTTCTTCAATAATAAGAAGAACCGATGGCTCTTGTCGGAGGACCTTGAAATGAATCAACCCAAAGCAGGTATGCGCCCGGTTAACCTTTGAACGGCCTTGACATTGTCCACCACGGTAATGTCCTCTATGGCCTTGATTTTATCGGGATTGATCTCGATTTCCCGGTTTGACACCATGAATCCGAGAAATCTCCCAGACCCGACTCCGAATGCGCATTTCTCCGGGTTCAGCTTCATATTGTATTTCTTCAATATGTTAAGGTTTCCTCCAAATGTTTCAAATGGTCCTCTACTCGTAGGGACTTAACTAACATATCATCAATGTAAACCTTCATTGATTTTCCTATTTGTTCTTCGAACATCCGATTTACTAGGCGTTGGTAAGTGGCACCGTCATTTTTTAGTCCGAATGGCATTATGATATAACAGTAGGTACCGTACTTAGTGATGAAGGATGTTTTCTCCTGGTAGTCCGAGTCCATTGGTTGTACCCGGAATAGTCATCGAGAAAATTGAGGATCTCGTGGGCGTCTGTGGCATCGATCATGCGATTGATGTTGGGCAAAGGGAAAGAGTCCTTGGGGCATGCCTTATTCAAGTCTTTGTAGTCTACACACATTCTTAATTTATTCCCTTTTTAGGGACTACCACTATGTTTTCTAACCAATCCGGGTACTTAACCTCCCGAATGGATCCTATTTTAAGGAGTTTTGGTTCCTCGTCTTTGATGAATGCATACTTGACTTCGGACTGAGGCCTCCTATTTTGTTTGACCGGGTGGAACTTCGGATCCAGGCTCAACTTGTGAGTAGTTATTTCCGGCGGGATCCCTGTCATGTCAAGGTGGGACCAAGCAAAACAATCTATGTTAGCTATAAGGAACTTAATGAGTTTTTTCCTGAGCTCATGACTTAACCCCGTGCCCAGGTATACCTTATGATCGGGAAGGTGCTCGATCAGTATGACTTGCTCCGGTTCCTCGATCATTGATTTGGTGGCGTTAGAGTCGTCGGGGAATATGAAAGTCCTGGGAACTCCATAGTCGTCATCCTCACCCATCCCCGGTCTTTGGGGTTCGATCGGAACCGGCATCAGTGATTGATATTTTGCTTCTTCCTTGGTGACCAAACTCGGACCCTTTAGTGTCGAAAGTGAGGATTTTGGGACCACCTCATCGACTGCGAACATCTTCTTTGCGGTCGGTTGCTCTCCATAAATTGTTTTAATCCCTCCTGGCATTGGGAATTTCAACACCTGGTGTAGTGTTGAGGGTATTGCCCTTATGTTGTGAATCAACGGCCTCTCGAACAGAGCATTATATCTCATATCTCCTTCGATCACGTAGAACTTTGCTTTTTGGATGGTTCCGGCGGTGTTCACCGTTAGTGTTATCTTCGCTTTAGTGGTCTCACATTCTATGTTGAATCTATTTAGAACTCGGACTGCAGGCACAATTTGTTCTTGTAGACCCAACTGCTCTATGACTCTCGATCTGATGATATTGCCCGAGCTACCTGGATCAATTAACACACACTTAACTTGAGGTTATTTATGAGTATAGATATTACTAGTGCATCACTTTGTGGCTGCACGATTACTTCAACGTCGTCGTCGTTGAAAGATAAGGTTCCTTCTCGCATGTAATCTCTAGTACGTTTTTCCCTGGTGATGGATACTTTGGTGAGCTTTAACATCGGCCCCTGGGGGACGTCGACCCCAGCGATGATCATGTTAATGACATGCTGAGGTTCCTCATGCTTGATCTGCTTATTAAAGTCCCTATTCTGAAATGGTTGTTGGCTCGATCGCTCAGGAACTCTCAGAGATATCTGTTGTTGAATAATCAAGCTACTTCCTCTCTCAGTCGTCGACAATCTTCAGTTTTATAGCCGTGAGTGCCATGGTATTTACACATTAGGTTGGGGTCCCTTTGGGCTGGATTGGACTACAAAGGTCGATGCCACTTTGTGTCTTTGATGCGTCCGATGGCAGCAGCATCGACGTTGAAGTTGTACTCCGATAACTTCGGCGCTTCCTTAGGCCTGATGGGCCTGTTGAAACCGTTTCTCCTCATAAGTCCCTGGTTATTTTGACCATGATCGCTTCTCTTTTCACTTCTCACAGGGTTTCGCCCAGACCCATTAACTCTTCGGTCTCCATTGTATGGTTGATACCGGTCCCTATTTGATCGTGGTTCATGATCAATGTCTCTTTTGGATCTGTCAATAGATCTGACGGGATAAACAGCCTGGAAGGGGCCCCATGCTGATCATCTTCGACCCTAATTTTTGATTGATACCGGTTATGTACGTCGGCCAAAATTATAGCTGGATATTCTATCAGATTTTGCTTTAACTACTGTGAAGCCAGTGAGCTTTGAGTATTGAGTCCTTGGGTGAAGGCCTGAATGACCCAATCGTCCGAGACCGGAGGCAGGTTTATTTGTTCCATTTTAAATCGGGAAACGAATTCCTGAGCATCTCATTATCTCTCTATTTCACTTTAAAAAAGTCTGACTTCCTGGTCTCGACCTTGATGGCCCCGGCGTGTGCTTTCACGAAGGAGTCTGCAAGCATAGAAAACGAGTCAATAAATTTAAAGGGTAAGTTCTGATACCATATCATAGCTCCCTTTGACAAAGTTTCCCCGCATTTTATCAGCAGGACGGACTCGATCTCATCATCCTCCAAGCCGTTCCCTTTGATGGCGCATTTGTAAGAGGTCACATGCTCATTTTGGGTCAGTTGTTCCATTTTACTTAAGAATCTCGGGCATGCGGAACTTCTTTGGGATTGGCTTCGGAGATGCACTCGGTAGTGCTCCTGGGATTTGGTCGACCCCTGAATTATAAGTTTCCACCTTTTTGTCATTGGCTTCGATTTTCTTTTCTCCTGATTATACCTATTTTGTCAGTTCCTCAAGTATTTTTATGATCTCGGGGTTAGTCTCGGGTTTAGCTTCACTCGGCCTCTCCGTGACTGGTTCGTTTCTGCGAGTGATTTCTGGGGGAGGCTCGAGCTCAACTTTGCTGGGGGCGCGGCTTTGGTTCTGCAGCTGGGCTATCGCTGCCTATTGAGCCTGTAGCATTTCGAAGATCACTCGCAAGTTGATCCGATCTCTTTCACCATCGTGCGTATTTTGGGCTACCGATCGGACTCCCCCGTGGACGCTGTTCTCAGAATCGGTAGGCAAATTTGCATTGATGGCCATATGTGAGTTGGCGTCGATTGGGTCCGCGGCCGGAGCTCTATTGGGATCGACAGTGGGCATCTCGTTACTGGGTACCATATTGTTGTTCTCACCATGGTAACCGGACTCATCATCCGCGTTTAGAGGGGAAGATTGGGAGTTCGACATCTTAAACTTTGACCTGAAATTAAAGACACGTCAAAGAACAATTGCAAAATAAGGTGTGTTATGGAAATTTGTATCAAATTTCCACTATTATACTTAGCCCCACGGTGGGCGCCAAACTGTTTACCCTAAAAAATGGATAACAATTAAATTTATAAGTGGTTTCAAGGATACATGAATTTATTCAATACAAACGGTAAACATTGCTAGAATGAATAGATAAGAGATGTAACAAATTATCAAACCGCTTGAAAATAAGGGGGGAGGGGGTGATTCTTGACTCGAGGGCAGGCTCAATAAGGTATCCGTCTTCGGTCCCGGGCTTATAATAGTGAAACACTGATCAACAAAGCGTAAGAGCTTTGAATAACAGAAATATAATAGTATATTGCCTTGGTATGCGTGTTACAATGTTCCCAATGAATAATCAGACCCTCTTTATATAGTAGGGGAGTCCTACTCTAGGTATAATTCTATAAAAGGTAAAAAATCTTTCGTTTAAGTAATTACCGAATTTCTGCCGGTACGTGCTGAGCTCCACACCGCGATACCCGGCCGGTCACGGATATCACGGCCTCCTATTAATCATGTTCAGTCTCCCGATAATGCTCTCCAAAGTCTTTTAAGATTTGGACCGATACCGGGGTCACGAATCCGATATTCTCGAGGGCGGGCATCGTGCCCTCCGAACTTGTCTCGATGAGTCCCTTACCTCGATTCCGGCTCCTTGTCATCATGTCCCTCACTAAATTTATTTTATCAGAAACCGGGTCGTCTCATGGGTTCAGTTTCACCCATATACATACCCTTCAACCTAAAACTAAAAGATGATAATTTCGACATCTACCCAAAATGGTTGGATAAGAAAAAAATGATATTGCCGCTGCCTGAATAATAAATGGGATAATTATGTCCAATACCCATTTGTTTATACAAACGGTGGTGTTTGAGTGAATTTTATGAGTCCTATAAGGAATGTATATACATTATATAAAATTGTAAAAGAGGTGTATATACACCTCTATACACTTTTATATATTAGATATTCACCTTTTATACTACTTATACTTTTTTATGCACTAGTTATATATCTTTAAATACAACATATGTATCTTTATATACTACTTGTACATTGTATAATGGATATATAAGATGCGTTAATACATTGTATAACAATATATCAAACACCATTTTGGGGTCGTTTTCACAATACGAAGCTATTGGACTAGACCTGGAACGGTGTTTTGATGGCTTCAATAGCTTTGTATTGTGATTTCGGACTTGGGCATATGCCCAGAATAGATTTCGGAAGTCCGTAGGTTGAATTGTGTTGGTTTGCCGAAATATGGCAATTTGAAGTTGAAAAGTTCTGTAGGTTGACTTCTGGCTATCGAGTTTGGAATTTGATTTTGGGACTTGGAATAGGTATGTTATGCTATTTAGAATTTGTCTACAAAATTTGGTATCAATTGGAGTTGATTTGATAGGATTCAGACGTTTAGGTGCAATTCTAGAGGTTCTTGAAATTTACTTTGAAGTTCATGTGAATCAAGGTGAAAATTAGTGAAACTTTGTCAAGTTTTTGAAAAATAAGAATTTGAGTTTTGAGCGTCGATTTGGACTCGGATTTTGAAACTAATCACATATATGAACTCGTGGGGTCATGGGTAGTCGGAATGTACCATTTGACCCGGGTTTTGACCAGGCGAGCCCTGATTGACTTTTGTTGAATTTTTGAGAAAAGTGTAAAGATCATAGCTTTATCTATTGTAATTGGTTTCCCTTGCATTGTTTGATGATATTAAGTCAATTTTTTTTAGATTTGAGCGATGTGAAGGCGAATTTTAGGGGGGAAACTATTTTCGAGGGTTGAATTGGCCTAATTGAGGTAATTATCTTGCCTAACTTTATGTGGGGGAACTACCCCTTAGGATTTGAGATTGATTGTGTCATTTGTGTTATGTGAAAGTCGTGTACGCAAGGTGACGAGTGGGTACACAGGTTGTATGTGGTATTTGACCGGTTTAGGCTACTTAGACTCTTTCCATGCTTTAATTGAATTGTCATAACATGTTCTAAATTCTCATAGTTCATCTACTCTTGTTTGTGTTAATTTAACTTCACATGGCTTAAATGACTTTGTTAATACTTGTTCACATCTTACTTGATATTTTGCTCTTATGCTTTAGTTGAACTTGTTGTCTTTTTTATTGTTACATGTTATCCATTTCATTGTTGATTGTTATTATTTGAAGTTACTATTACATGTTATCCCTTTCATTGTTGACTATCATTATTTGAAGTCATTGTTACATGTTATCTCTTTTGTTGTTGATTATCATTATTTGAAGTCATCGATATCAGATCTTGCAATTCCAAGCAGTGGGGTTTGTTCTTCACATCAAGAACTATCTCTCCGACAAAAATCAGGCAATTTCACCACCGGAATAGTGAGTTCAAGGTATGGCGATATGAGCCCTTTCATGGCTGCCAACATCTCTGCTCAAGCTTTGGCTGTGGGAGAGCAAAATCAAAACCTTAATGAAGCAAATCAAAATGATAGAAATAACGTCACATATGCAGCAAGTTTGAATCCAAAACAATCTGCCGCAAATTTTACAAAAACAAAATTAAAGCCCATTGAATATGTTCATGGAGTGCCTACAATACAGTTTTCAATGGATGAACGTGAAGATTTTGGAAAGGAAGAAAGATTACACCAGGCAGTGGTGATTAAACTATCAACATGCGCACTGGATTTGCAAATTTTGAGCAGCATTCTGCCGAAAACTATTAGTATCAAAGGTAATTGTTTGTTAGGATTATTGGCCAAGCAGCAAATTTTAATTCTTGTGATCAATATGAAGATTTTGTGTGTTGTTTAGCAAGAGCTGTGAATTACTTTCAACACAATGGAAAACTTCATCAATATAGAGTTTTTCCATGGAGTGTTTGCTACAATCCTAAGGAAGAAACCTCTAAGTCTGCTGTTTGGATTTCCTTGCCGAATTTGTCGCCTGAACTGTTTGCATGTAAGGCTTTACTATCTATTGCAGCTATTATTGGTAAGCCTATTGTAATTTATAAGGCAACACAAGTAAGATCTCGTCCAAGCACAGCTAGAGTGAAATTGATCATGGATTTTATTGACAAACTACCTAAAAAGGTGAGACTTCAACATGTCGATGCCGCAATGGGTAAATTTATAGAGGAGTTCCAGAAAATTCTCTATGATAATCTGCCATCATACTGCTTCCATTGTAAACACCAAGGCCATGACGAGATAGATTATCGTCGTTTGTAAAGAAAAATATTGGCAACAGCTCAACGTGTTACTGACGTGATCGATGAAGAGTTTCAACATGTTGAAAAATTACAAGGTGATGCCAGGGATTTTTTTAATGCAAAGAAAAAACAAAATTTGGAGATTGTTAAACATACATGGAGCTTGGTTGATGGTGAAATAGGGACTGCGCAGACTTTTCCAGCAGGTGCCTTTGGTCGTGGGGCTGTCTTGAATCGAGCTACTACTGGTCATAAACAAAATGGGGTTGCACAGGTGAATCAAGGAGTTAGGAGTGGTATTAATGCTCTCGAAACTGTGCAAGTAAGGAAGGATCAACAAAAAATTCCTGTGAAGTCGAACCTTCCTGCTGATATTCCTGCTGCCACAAGTTTTTCTAGGATGTATGCAGCTACTGCTGGTGCTTTGAGAGCTATTGCTGATCGAGCTGTTAACTCAAATAAAATATTTATGCAGCCTATGAATGGTGTTTCACAAATTGGGAATGCACGTTTGGATCCTACTTTCTTTGTGAATGCAACTGGTGTGGATGATATATTTCCTACAGGTGATCGAGACATTGAGACTGCAGGTGAGGTGATGAAAATCGAGGGTACTAAGCAGGCTGGAATTGAACCAGCTATTGTAGGGTCAAAGGTGGAGGCTACTGATGCACAGAATGTAGCTACTGATCGACCTACTGCTGGAGTTGTCAAATATCATGCTGCACTATTTGATCTAGTGGAAAAACCAGCAACTATTATAGCTACTGCTGTGCAAGTGTAGGCTTGGAAATAAGAGCTGGACAGGTGCTGTGTCCAGGCAAATATGGAGCAATTCCAGCTGAAGCAAATGGTGTTGTGGCTGCAAATTACAGTAGCAACTATTCTAGGAATATTGATGCATCCATAGTTAACTTGAAGGCCTATAAATTGGGCAACAATGAGGAAAACAATTTGGAGGAAAACTGGACTACAGTAGCTTGCAAAAAGAATGCTACAAAACAAATTACTGCTGTACACGATAAGGTGGCCCATGGTGAACAAACAGATGGTGCAAAGCAGTTGTGTACTCTAAACTCTTATGAGGTTTTGATGCATAATGATCCAATGGAGGTTATAAATTCCAAGAATGATACTGATAAGAAGTTGGAACTTGTGGGTGGCAATACAGTCTCAAAACCTGGAAAAACAAGCTATACAAGCAGTATACAAAAGCAGCAAAACTCCAATACTGTTGGTGCTCGAGTGAAGGAATAGAATTTTGGGAAGATGCTGGAACTGATTGATTTCAAAGTCTCAAAAGCAGGATAAAACAGCTTTCCAGGCAGTGTGAAAGTGCAGCAACAATCAAAGATTTTTGGTGCGCAATCAGTTGCTTCGAGAGACATTGTTCCTGTAGATGCCTTCAACAATATCCAGGAATCTAATGCAGCTCCTACACTGCAATTCTCCAGTCCAGCATTAGCTAAAATGATAAAGGAATCCTAGGCAACTATGTTGATGCATACCATTCCAAAAGTAAAGGCACCATTGGTTACTTTGAATACATCCGCTCAGGAGGTCCCTTCCTAATCGATGGAGTCTTATGGTGAGCATGTAATTGATTATGGGTAGTAGCTATTGTCAACAGGTAACAATCAACAAGCAAATGTAGGTATGATCTCGCTCTCTCAAGCATCCACAAATGAGTTATGTGGTTCTAAGGATCAACAAGGTGCGAGAAGTGCAATTATTGCAAATACAAAGACTTGGGTTGAGAAAGTTGAAGAGGAGGAAGAAAATTATGCGGATAACATCCAACATGATAGTGACGATGAGGCAACTCAATTTTAAGAAACTCCTCCATCAAAGGACGAGGCGGAATAGGTGCAAAGGGAGCATGTTTCTATTTCTAATTCTAAGGATAGTGTGACAAGGAGGAAAGGATTAAGTCCAAACGATCCTTTTTTATACCATCCGGGCAGCAACAACAGATCAAAAATGCAGCAGGATTGAAGGAAATAGAAATTTGGTCGATGCACAAGGCAGTAACTACTGAACTACAAATGCAATGGCGGCAAAATACAATTTAACACCTACCAATATCCTCCATACTCCTGTTTCTCATGATATGGATACATTGATAGCTCTTGATAATTTGAGGAATGAACAAGGTGCACTAGTGCCCGTGTACAACCTATTGATGCAATTGGTGTGGATATGGGGCAAGGTATCTATGAAGAAGGGGAAGAGGAAGAACTTCTAGATGCATGCTTTAAAAATTTAGCTAGGGAAGGAGATCGTTCACCTAGACACTTGAGAAGTGGTACCAACAAAAACAAGACAATGACACATGAGACACAACATAGTTGGGATGGTAAGGTGACACAAGAGACTACAATTAAGCGACTCCCGATGAGGGCTGCAAAGAAAAAGTTGGCTGCCACTACCACCTCCACAAGGTCCAACAAGTTTAATCGATCCAAGAAGAAATGATTAAGTTTGAATACATTTTGAAGAGGGTTGATGATGAACAACAGGTTTTACAAGTTAAAGATTTCACAAGATTAGAGGGGAAAGGGCAAGACTCTTATATATAAATCATTCTAGTTTGCCATTTTATTAGCATAATCATATGTAATATTATAATAGAGTATGTTATAAACTCTATGATGATCATACAGTACTTAGTTCGCTCTACTTCTTACTTTTTACATTCTTGTTAGTAGATGAGGTTGTTAATGACTCAGTAGGAATTATAAGGTAAGGTCTATCGCAGTATGTATTTGCTTATGTCCTATGCCTTTGGAAATTATCCAAACGGTTATGAGATCATTCGCCCTCATGAGACTATGCCGGCAGCCTAAATGAGGCTGCAATCAAAAGGCAATGGAGGTGTAGAGGGATGATTATATAGCCAAGGCATAGAGGCAACACTACTGTCGCTTTTTCCTCCCTTACTTGTACTCTTCCTTTGTGGTTTTTCTTTTAATATTAATATAATAACTACTAGGCAGCATGCCTAGTAGTATAATTTGCCAAAAAGAAATCTCTTCTATTGTTAGTTATTCTCATTTAGTATCATGGTTACACATTATCTTTCTCATTGTTGAATTATTAGTGGTGAAGTTGTGAAAGCCGTTATCACATTGAGGTGATGTTTAATTGTTGAGACATCTTTCTTGTTGAGGATTTTACATTCATTGTATTGTTGATATTTTTGTACACATTGTGGTTGAGCCATGGGCTATCGTTGTAGAAACATTGATATTATTGATTATGGCAAGTTGTGACATATGAGCACTTGTGGTACGAGCTGTTATTGTGATATTGATGCGCATGCGACAATATAAGGATAGGGGTTAATGTACATGCGATGGCATAAGGTGGGACTTATGTGTGTGTTGCTTGTAGGGGACTTACGTGAAGCCACGCAACGTCATTAGGTTGGCTAAAGCGCGTGTAGCTATTTCATGAAAAATGTTTTCAAAACTATTTAAATGTAAGTCTCACACGACGGTATAAAGAGGGATTGTGATTGAAATTGAGAAATGTGAATACGAGGCGGTACCTCAGATTGTGATTCTTGATACATACGAGGCGGTATCTCGATTGTGGTTCTTATTGTGCACGAGGCAGTACCTCGTTGTGATTTTTATTGTTTATCTCATGTTACAAAGAGTTTTTGTGGGAAAACTTCTTGTTGTTTTGTTATTCCTTGTTCTATTAGTTGTTGTCCGTATATGATCATTGTGGTTCTCCTTAATTGGTTCCTTTATATTAGCACCATGCTTACAATTTTCGGTATTAGTTCATGTTATTAACTTGTTTCATACCAGTTATTTTTCCGCCTTACATTTTTTATCGTTATTATGTTTTCATACAGTTTATTACATCCTAGTATGTGTCTTGACTTGGTCTCGTCACTACTCTACCGAGGTTAGGCTTGATACTTACTGGGTACCATTGTGGTGTACTCATACTTTGCTTCTGCATATCTTTTTATGTAGATCCAGGTACGTCTGCCCGTGCCGGACACTAGAATTGATTTGAGTAGCTACTTTTGGAGACTTCAAGGTATACTTGCTCTACGTCCGCAGGCCTCAGAGTCCCTTCTGTTCTAGACATTCCACTATTTCTTTCCTGTTTCAAACAGTATTGTACCTTGAGACTAGTAGTACTATCTTGTAGAGCTTATGACTCCGTTACACCAGGTTTTGGGGAAAGTGTTGGCTATTGTACTATTGAGTTATTATTAGAGTATGAAGGTTTTATTTGAAGTTTTAGTAGTATTTCTGTTGTTTCTCTATGCATGTTAGGATTACCTGTCGTAGAGACTAGGTGCCATCACGACATACTACAGAGGGAAATTTGGGGTCGTGAAAAGTTGGTATCAGAGCTCTAGGTTCATAGGTATTACGAGTCATAAGCAAGTTTAGTAGAGTCTTGAGGATTTGTATGGAGACGTCTGTACTTATCTTCGAGAGGCTACGAAACTGTTAGGAAAACTTCACTTCTTTGATTCTTTATCATGCGAATTGGTTGAATTCGAAGACTGGATATTTGACTTTCTATTTTCTCACAGATTGTGAGGACACGCACAATTGCTGGATCCGAGGATCAGACACCCGCACCCCCTTCTAGAGCCGCAAGAGGCCAGGTCCAGGGCAGAGGCCAAGGAGGGGCACGTGGTGCAGCCGGAGCATCTGCCCGAGCTGTGACAGAGGAGCCACCAGTAGTTCCAGTTGGGGGTAGGCACTCGAGGCGCCTGTTGCCACCCCTGCACTTCTAAAGACCCTCACACAGTTCTTGAGCATGTTCGGTACCTTAGCTCAAGCGAGGTTGATTCCACTTGCACCAACCAAATCTTAAGCTGGGGGAAGAGCTCAGACTCCCGCAGCCCGTACTCCAAAGCAGCGGGTCATATTGATCAGGTCCCAGAGGTTATACTAATACAACTTGTTGTTCTAGTTCGGCTCGCATTTTATAGTAGCAACATATGAGGATGAGCAACTTAGACTTGAGAGGTTGAAGAAGTATCACCCACCTACTTTCAATGGTTTGGCTACATAGGATGCTCATGGGTTTCTAGAAGAATGCCACCATATTCTTCGCACCATGGATATTGTGGAGATGAGTGGGGTTGCTTTTATACATTCTAGCTGTTAGTAGCAGCGTATCAGTGTTGGCGGCTTTACGAGGAGGGTAACACAGCCGATGCAGCTTCACTTACATGGACTCGGTTTTTAGAGTTGTTCCTGAGAGAGTTTGTTCCCCAAAACCTTCAGGATGCATGGTGTACGAGTTTGAGCAGCTGTGCCATGGTACTATGACAGTGTCAGAGTATGCTATCCGATTCAGTGATTTGTTGAGACATGCACCTTCCTTTGTTTCTACAGTCAGAGAGCGAGTCCGTTGATTCATCGACGAGTTCAACTATGGTATTAGATTCAGCATGGCTCAAGAGTTGGAGATAGATACTCCATATCAGTAGGTGGTAGAGATTGCACGGAGGTTGGAGGGTATGCGGGGCCATGGGAGAAAGGACAAGGAGGCCAAGAGGCCTCGAGGTACGGGAGGATTTAGTGGTGGCCACGCTGCAGCTACAACCCATCATGGTAGAGGCTATGTGAGCCGTCCAGTTCACTCAGCAGTTCCAGCTTCTAATGGTGCTCCAGTTATTCCGAGATCTCATGTTGCCTACTTTGCTCAGCAACTTTCTAATGCACCACACGCACGGGGTGCCTTCAGTGGTCAGTCCAACTGACCAGGCCCGAGCTAGTACCAGCAGTCACCCCCACCGAGAGCTTGCTTTGAGTGTGGTGATACTCGTCATATGGTTAGAGACTATCCCAGACTCAAGAGGGGTGCACCTCCACAGACTACTCAAGATCCACGGATTCAGTCAGGTCCACAGACTTCCCAGATGTATTTCCAGCAAATCTTCCGGGCATGCTACCCAATAGGGATATCGATTTTGGTATTGACTTATTGCCAGACACTCAACCCATTTCTATTCCACCATATCGTATGGACCCAACAAAGTTGAAGGAGTTAAAGGAGCAGTTGCAAGAATTGCTTGATAAGGGTTTCATTCGGTCTAGTGTGTTGCCTTGGGGTTCTCCGGTCTAATTTGTAAAGAAGAATGATGGTTCTATGCACACGTGTATTGATTATCGCCAGTTGAAAAAGGTTACAGTGAATAACATATATCCATTGCCATGCATTGATGACTTATTTGATCAGCTATAGGGTGCCAGAATGTTCTCAAAGATTGATTTGCGGTCACGTTATCACCAATTAAAGATTCAAGATTCGGATATTTCGAAGACTACCTTTAGGACTCGATATGGTCACTATGAGTTCCTTGTGATGTCATTTGAGCTGACCAATGCCCCAACAACATTTATGCACTTGATGATTAATGTATTCAAGCCATATCTTGATTCATTCATCATTGTGTTTATTGATGACATCTTGGTGTACTTCCACAACCGGGAAGATCATGAGCATCACCTGAGGATCATGCTTCAGACCTAGAAAGAGAAGAAGTTGTATGCAAAATTCTCGAAGTGTGAGTTCTGGCTTGATTTAGTGGAATTTTTAGGTCATGTGGTTTCAAGTGAGGGGATAAGGGTTGATCCGAAGAAGATTAAAGCAGTTTAGAGTTGGCCCAGACCATCTTCAGCTACTGAGATTCAGAGTTTCTGTGGTTTGTCTGGGTATTATCGCCGTTTTGTACAGAGTTTCTCATCTAGTGCTGCACCTATGATAAGATTGACCCAGAAGGGTGCTCCTTTAGGTAGTCCAAGGAGTATGAGGTGAGCTTTCAAAAGCTCAAGACTGCCTTGACTACAACCCCAGTGTTGGTGTTGCCTACGGGCTCGGGAGCTTACATTGTGTATTGTGATGCATCATGTGTTGGTCCTTGAGAAGAAATATCCGGTACACGACTTGGAATGGGCAGATATTATGCATGCCTTGAAGATTTGGCGGCACTATTTGTAGGGTGTCCCTTGTGAGGTCTTTACCGACCACCAGAGTCTACAACATTTATTCAAACAGAAAGATCTTAACTTGCGATAATAGAGATGGTTGGAGTGTCTTAAAGACTATGATATCACTATTCTATATCATCCCAGGAAGGCCAATGTGGTGGCCGATGCATTGAGTCGAAAGGCAGAGAACTTGGGCAGTTTAGTATATATATCAACACTAGAGAGGCCACTAGCCCTTGATGTTCAAGCCTTGGACAACCAGTTTGTTAGATTGGATGTTTTGGATCCCAGTCAAGTTCTTGCTTGTGTGGTTTCTAGGTCTTATTTATATGATCGCATCAGAGAGCGTCAATATGATGAACCCCATTTGCTTGTCCTTAAGAACACGGTTTAGCACGGTGATGCCAAGGAGGTTTCTATTAGAGATGACGGTGTGTTGCGGATGCAGAGCCGGTTATGTGTGCCCAATGTGGATGGATTGCATGAGTTGATCCTTCAGGAGGCTCACAATTCGCGGTACTCCATTCATCCGAGTGTCGCTAAGATGTATCAGAATTTGAGGCAGCACTATTGGTGGAGGACAATGAAGAATTACATATTGGAGTATGTAGCTCGGTGCCTAAATTGTCAGCAGGTGAAGTATGAGCATCAGAGGCTGACCGGTTTTACTTCAGAGACTTGAGATTCCCGAGTGGAAATGAGAGTGTGTCACCATGGACTTCGTTGTTGGGCTCCCACGGACTCAGAAAAAATTTGACGCATTATGGGTGATTGTGGATAGGTTGACCAAGTCGGCTCATTACATTTTGGTAGTGACTACCTATTCATTAGAGCAACTGGCTCAGATCTATATCTGCGAGATTGTCCGACTTCATGATGTGTCGGTATCCATCATCTCTGACTGGGGTACACAATTCACATCGCGTTTCTGGAGAGTTGTACAGCATGTGCTAGGCACACAAGTTGAGTTGAGTGATGACGTCCAAATCCACTACTAAAAAGTAAATGGACACGGTCGCATGCAATATAATATACCCAACTATGAGTCGGGGTCGAATCCCACAGAGAACAATATGTAGGCGATTAGGCGTGTAAGATAATTATCACTTGTTATGATAAGCAGAACACTTAGAAGGTGTTGAGAGAATATTTATGTTTAATTGTGAAAATTAAACTAACCTAGAAAGAAAGTAAAATGATCAGTGGCTACAAACACAGATGCAATGGGAATTACACTCAAGTAACGATCCAATGTATTTCATGATCATACAAATATGGGCGAGTTTATGTTAATTAGCCTTGGGTAATAATTCTTTATTCGCTTTTTCCAAATACTAACAAGCCTTCCTAATTGAATCACCCCTAAAACTATTAAGAGGTTAAGCACAACCAATCATGGTTACACGTAGTTCAATCCTATCCCTAGGTAGAATATATAAAGTGCGGGTTAACGCTTCAAGTTCTTGTTAATTAATCTTCCCCAACCCCAAATTATCTTTTCCAAAATTAATTCAAAGTTAGTGGGCGAGTCCTAGGGTTAGCAAATCTCTTTGGAAACATTAAAGAAAAAGAATAATTAAAGAAACAATAACTCACTTCAATATAAATAAAAATCGTTCAATACATAAGCACGACAAGATACTTAATCCACACTTTAAATATGAATATTCCCATAAACAAGATTCAAGTGTGGAAAAAATTATACACACTTAGATATATAATACAAAGCAAGAAAATGAAGAAATGAACATAAATGGGTAAGAAATTCTCAACCAAAAGCTTCAAATCTTCAAGACCCAAGTGTGTGTGCAAGAACCCTAGCTCCAAAACTTGTCTTCTCTAGTCAAGAGACTGAAAATATGCCAAAGATGTCTTTCCAATAAGCTAGGTCGTGTATTAAATGGTTTGGGGGTCAAAAATATGAAATTCCAGTACTGCCCAGGTTTTCCGCCTATTTCTTCTTCGCGTTCGCGATCATGCCTTCGCGTTCGCGAAGGTTTGTTTTCTACAGCTTCACATTCGCGCTTACTCCTTCACTTTTGTGAAGGTTTAGTTTCCTGCATCTTCGCGTTCGCATTACTCCTTCGCGTTCCAGAAGGGTAATTCACTGGGCAGATTTCCATTGTTCATTTTAGCTCATTTTTTACCTGTTTTCACTTTGTTTCTTCACGATCACATCTAAATCACATAAAACCTGTAAAATAGAAGTAAATGACATTAAGCACACGATTTAATCAATCAAACATTGAAAACATCTAAGATTAAAGACGAGGTAAGCTGGTAAAATACCAACTTATCAAACCCCCAAACTTAAACTATTGCTTGTCCTCAAGCAATTCAACAAATAAGAACATCCTTCAATATAATCATCAATCAAGCTCAATGGCATACCAAACATCATTTCAAGTAAAAAAGGCTCAAATTAAACACAATCTAGTGACTTCGGTTGGTACCAACAATTAATCCAAAGCATATGAATTGCCAACAACTTCTCACAAATTTTATTTCACTTCAAGTGTTAAAACACCATATTAATCAAAGTAGCACCCAAGTCATGACACTAAAGCTTCAAAATTTGCCTCATTATCAAAAATAATTATCTTTTGTTCATTCCTCCCAATTGGAGATTGGATTAAGTTCACAACTCAAAATTTCATGTGCCCTTAAGAGAGAATCCCAACTTATAAATTTCAATTTAAACACAAAGGGGATATCAAATAGAAAGAATTAACTCTCTCTCACAAAGATATTCAAATGCACATAAGTAGTGCCATAGGCTTGCCCTTCATGTATTTCTCCATTAATGTAGACACACATGGTTCAAAATCAAGTAGGACTTAAAGGATTGTAATATAGGTTTTTGGTTAAGGTAGGGCACAATTTGGATAAGAGTGACTTAAAACCTCCCTAAGAACTACAATTTGCAAAAGTTAAAGCACACTTCCTTCAAAAACGTTTCCATCCTTTCTTCCCTTTTCATTTCACACCTAATCTTCCCTTTATTCACAACTCCTTATTTTTCCTTCCCTTTTCTTCTTTCTTAGTCAATTTTCTTTTCTTTTTTTTCAAAAATCAAGGAAGGAACCATATTTTGTTTTGTTACCTTTCACCTTTTAAGCAACTTCCCCATCACAACTTTTCCAACCTTCACCCCCAAACTTAGGCTTTTAGCCAATGTTTACTATTTCAAAGTACTTAGAGAGGTAGGATTCCAAAAGATAGATCAATAAAGAACGAAGTATTAAAGTTTGTAACATGGTTGCCAAAGAAAAAGTTTAAAGGCTCAAAAGGGGTTGACTAGGGAAAATATGCAAGGGTAGGAAATTTAAGGCACAATAACGGTCCAAGGAAGGCCTAACATTATTTTTCAAACCAAGTTAGTCTAGGATTTCGCCTCGAAGCACATTCGAGGTAAGTTCTAGACTACAAATAATGCAAAAGAACTCACAACAAATCTCACCACACATGGAACATGCAAACTTGAGAGAAATATAAATCCAAAATCCAATTAAAACCAATGAACTCAAAGAAAATCACATATACCCTAGAAGACTATTTAATGAATCAAAGAGCCAAAAATAGAACCTAAAAGTCATAACAAGGATTATCACTTCAATCATTTTTCATTTTAAAGATCAAGAATTCAATGCCAAAGTGTAAATCATGTTGGTACCAAACAAGCCACACGTTGGTTTATGGATAAAAAGATCACATACAATAACCAATTTATTCACTACTAGTTACTAACTATCTAAAAAAGAATTTACCTAAAAAAGAGAAAAATTAAACAAGACTAATCCCTTAAGAAAGTTGTCACGCCATCTGTCATAAGGAAAAGTCACCTGGTCCGACATAAAAATATTCCTCGGGAAAGAACCGTAGCATAAAGAAAACCCAAGGAAATTTATTGGAAAGTATATTACTACTAAAAATAAAATAAACTAAAAACTACTAAATGAATAAAAATAAAATAACTAAAAACTACTAAGGACAATAAAATAACAAAAGCGACTATTCCACACTCTATTAATCACAAAACAAGCCCGGCAAGGGCACACAATATCCATACAAACTCATAATCCAGGCAAGGGCAAAAGTCAAGCATAATTATATAAATAATGTATGCCACCCCCAACTAAAATCATTGCAGTGTCCTCACTGCACAATATCAAAACAAAAAGCATAATAGTTAGAGGGGCTCCCTGAATCGGCCTCAGTCGGAGCTGGAGGTGGAAGGAAATTTGAGCTCCTCCTCCTCCTCATCATCTTCTTAAGGCTGACTATAGCCGAACAAGGCACATGTGGAATAAAACAATTGCTACTGCCCCTCTCATAACTCATCACCTTCTAGGAGTAACCGATACTAACGTATTTATCCTCCCGATTATGCCTCCCATATATCACATGTCTAAAATGTGTCACTTTTTTTACATCTCAGGATCATGTACATGGTTTCCGCATTATCAATGTGTAGTAGTTAACAGTAGGTCTCATTTGTCAAATTTATGATGTCATCACAATGGTTTACTATGTCAGCTCTATTGGTAGTAATCTTCGCACCTCTTAGGGTATAAATTCCTGAAATACCTGTACTCAACATATTGACGGATTCTTGAATAATTCTATCTCAATCTTGAACCTCGTTGTTCCTATTTGTAGTAGATCTATAGAGGGTTGTAGGTTCAAACATTTCAAAGAAGAATCAACATTCCATGATCCAACATATTGGGTAGGAAACTCTATGGTCGTATTCATTCAAACACATCGCAGAATAAGGCGGTGGAGGTTGGGAATTGTCAAAGTCCAATTCAGATGTTCGACACATAGATTTGGGAGTTCGAAGAAAGTGAGCGGGTTCTTCTCAAGATTGTCTCCACGAAAAGATTATGTGAATTGTTAATGAAGGTAAAGTAGGTGCAATACACATATGGCCTTATGGGATCTTAAAGGAAATAGGCAAAACTATGAGTATGATGTCCCCCATCGTTGTCCTCCTTGCAACTGTTACTTTATGTGTCTACGTGAAAGAAGGTAGTTGGAGATCCTTTGCCTATCGTCTCAGTGGATGCTATTGAAGGTGAAGTTAATAGATACATGGCTTATGAGAGGTGCCTAATTGTCATCCTTGTTAGACAAGTCCGGAAGTCGAGATTGCCTCCGTCAAGTGCTATGGCGAAGTCTGTGAGTCGAGGAGGTCACCTCGAAGGCTGGGGGTGTTGCAAAAGGAAAACATTCTCACTTGTTTGTATAACCAAATGGTTGTGGTTGGAAAATTACTCCCTATGTGTTATGATTTAAACATGTACAGCTTATGTTGAGATACCATTTTTTGGTGATATATTGCTTGTAAGGTTGAGATTTGTGTCAGTTATATTTTTGTGATGTTTCCTGGGGTTGTGATTGTGATCTTAGGATTGGTTCATGGGGCTCTCTGACAGGTGGATAAGCCCAAATGCAAGGGAAACTCTGTCAAAATTTTCGGAAATATGGGGAGTTACCCAAATTTGGAGCTCTTGGTGTGTGAATGAAGAATTAAGTCATATCCGGCCTCTACGGCAGACTCTAAGCCTCATTCGAGGATGAATGATCCTAAGCGGAGGAGGATTAAAGGCCCCGTACAAATTTCTTAATGATTTAAGACTTTAAAGAGCACCAATGGTGAATGGAGATAATGTTTTTGAGTGCCAAAGGATGCCTACGAATTGGAACTATATAATTTGGTCATGGAGATTTATGAGGGAAGTTGTTTGGAGCATGTTAATGAAGTTTAAAAGTGAAAAGGTTTTTTGGTTGGAGAAAGTGGGAAATGTTAGGTGGAATATGAAGTCCTAAGTCATGCACCCCATGGCTTTCGGCAAGTACAACTCTCTAATTATATAAGTATTTTCCAATGGATTTTTATTCTACGTGGTTTTAAGACCCTCAATATTTCCTAGAAGTTTAAGGCCTTACAGTGCGTCTTGAGATCTCGACTTTTCGTTTTGCATGCCACGAATGGCCACGGATGAGGATGTTATTATGTAAACATGTTTTCATACTTATATGAAAGTTTGGAAGTCAATTTGGGTCTACATATATCATAGCAAGGAATCAAATGAGGGTGAGTGGAGAAGCAATAAATGGAAAAGAAAACAACTGGGAGCGTGCTAGGATTCGCGCAACGCACGGACTGTGGCATGCCAACCCTCTCAGCAACTTTGAAAAATAGTGAAGTATAGGCATTTGGCGCTGGACCTAGCACGCTACCCCCTGAAGCCTTTTTAAGTACTCACTTTGGGGGCTCATTTCCCCCACTTTACTTGGATGGATTTTGGAACTCTTCTCCACTCTCTCAAGACCACACACTCCTCTCTTCTTCAAGGTAAGTAATCCCCATTATCTTGGTGTGAAATTTCATCATTTCTACATTAGTATTGATGAAATCTACACATAAAAATCCCTAGATTTTCAAGAAATTTCTTCAAGTGCTCAAAGGAGTGTTTTGCAAGATTTCTTCCAAAAGGTAATTTTTCACCCCTAAACTTACATGAATGGATGTATTATGAGTATGTGAGTATGAATGAAGTATTGGAACTTATGGAAAATTGATTGAAAGCCATATGTTCCCAATTTAAGTTCATAACCATTGTAGAGATTTAGGGGTAGTTATTTGGTGGAATTTGTTGGTTGGTTGTGGAAGGTCGGACATGCATATGATGTTGGAAGTTATAAAGTATTTAAAAATGATAGTGGGGAGTAGTGTTTGTAAATAATGGTGGTATTTTGATGAACAAACTCCATGGTTAAGAGGTGTAGAGATTTATGCCTACTAGGTGTTTGATAAAGTGCCTAGATGACCTAAATTGGGGAAATTGCTACTAATATTGGTCCCATTGGATGTTATTTGTTAGGCCCCGACCTCATGGATCGCAACCGATGGTCAACTGAGATACCCCGGCCGAGCAAGCATGTACAATACCTTGTACCCAACTCGCCCATGAATAAAGAAAAGATACATTTATATCATTAATTAAACATCAAGAGGTCATGCGAATAATACCAGTTCACTTCCATTAGTTACGTCTTTAACTAGTCTCCAAAAGAGTACACTATACAATCATAGTTAAAGTGGAACACATTATACGATTACAACATTTTTAGTTTAACCTTCCCAAAAACAGATACAACCCACACTATGCCTATGGAGCCTCTAACAAAAACAAAAAAGTGCTACGACAGTGCCGGCAACAAGGCCCCGGCTATACCTCAAAACACTATGTACACGGAACAAGAGATACAGGACCCCAGAATAAAGTGAGGCTCACCAAGTCAGCTGAGGAGAGGGTGTGCTGCTATCACTGATCAATACTGCCTGCTATGGAACCACCTGCATCCATTAAAGATGCAGCGCCCCTGGCAAAAGGGATGTTAGTAAATGTCGAATAGTACTAGTACGAAAACCAAACACCTATGCAAGGAATAGGAAATACAACATGAATATGATGAATCACGGTAACAATAAAAGGCTTAGTTAGCCGTTAAAGCCATAGCAAATTTATTAAGAGCTTTCAATAACATTTATAAATTCATAAGTCGGGGATCCTCTACAACTACCTTTACACAAAGCGGCCCTGCCGGCTCACCCCAACGTATGCGTGTGGAGGTGCAATCAAAATACCAGAAACTCTACACAAAGCGGCTCTACTGCCTCACCCCAATGTATGCGGGTGGAGGTGCATTCACCATGCCACACACTCTACACAAAGCGGACCTGCCGCCTCACCCTGATGTATGTGGGTGGAGGTGTATTCATAATACCACTACTCTACACAAAGCAGCCCTACCGCCTCACCCTAATGTGTGCGGGTGGAGGTGTATTCACAATGTCACGATTCAGATTCCCAAAATGATAATAGTTTGTATAAGTGAGTTCCCTTTTAAATCAACCATTTGGCACCTTTGGCCTTAACAAGTGTAAGTTCACAAGGTCTCATCATATGAGAAATAAGTGTTTAATCACATTGATTTCATACAAGATCTTCTCCCAAAAGGGGGTATAACATAATTAAGTCAATAATAGAGAATCATTAACACACGAGGGTTCTAACATGTTATGCCAACCGAAAATCAATTTTACTAGTTTGAATACCCCACATCAATGGCGTTTCAAGTTCGACTACACGATAAATGTTACAAGGATTCAGGAATTCTGATTCTAGAAGACGAGTTTAGCCTTCATACCTCGAAAGAGCTTTTCGTAGTGCCACAATAATGTCCAAACACTCCTAGCGATGCCAATCTATAGAAGAAGAGAGAATTATAAGCACGATTAGAGGAATTCGCATGGCAAGGGATGTTACGATTATGACCCGACCTTTCCCTCAACTAATTTAAGAATAAAACCACCCAAGATGGTTCAACAACCTCCCCACAGTCTCTCTAAGCTCATACATGTGATAAGTCTTCCCTCATCACCCATAACCAACCCTAACTAGCCGAAGGGAAGAAATTTTTATCTTTTTAAAGCCCTAGCAAGTTCCTTTTGATGGAATTCCAAGGATTGATCAAAGTAGAGTAGTGAAATCCTTAGTCCTCCCTTCCCTCTCTCTAGAATAGCTCTCTCCTCTCTCTAAAATGTCATGTCATCCCCCAAAAATGAACCCTTCGGCTAGTTAAATGAAATGGGGGTCAGGTTATAAAATTTGAAAAACGAAGCCCCGACACAGATTTACGGTTGCATATGCAACTGCATAACGCTTCTGCGGTCCGCAAAATGGGCTTCTAAATGTCCCTCCGAAATTGGGCACCCCTGCCTCACTCTGAGATTGGTCTGCGGTCCGCAGACGTAATCTACGGTCGCATAATGCGCCGCCAAACTGCCCTCCGAAAATTTTTGTGATGGGTTTGCGATGGGTTATGCGGCCACACAATGGACCGCATAATGGCGCTAAAATTGCCCAGATTTTTTGCCTCAATCTACGGCTGTTCTGCGGTCCGCAGATCAGTTCTACGACCGTAGAATGGACCGCAAAAAATATCCTGCAGTTCCAAAAATTTTCTTCAACTCCCCAATAATCATCAACACACAAGTCTACTTCGGCACCACGAAACCCCGGGTTTTAGGAAATAATTTAAGGGGCCTTACATCCTCCCCTGATTAGGATCATTCGTCCTCAAATAAGGGTCAAAATTCACCATTAGAACCCAATGTGACTCAGCTGCTATTACACACACCAACAGTTCCAATTTTTTGACTAACTATCTAGATTTCCAGAAATTTGGCAGAGTCTCCCCTGTAATTTGGGCCTATCCACCTGCCAGAGAATCCAAAACTAGTCCTAACAACATAACCACAACACAACGATATAAAACAACAGGGAAACAACACCGGCCACAATGCCATTAAACACTACATTATCAAGGAGGAACAACCTCAACATAAGCCGTGCATGGGAAATATAGTTTATAGAAAGTTAGCTTTCAACTTCATGGACATAATTACATAGCTATTCAAATAAATTAGGATACTTCTTCTTCATCTCTTCCTCGGCTTCCCAGGTGGCCTCTTCGACTTGTTGGGTTCACCATAACACTTTCACGTAGGCAATTTCTTTATTTCTCAACTTTCGAACTTGCCTACCAAGAATGGAAACTGGAATTTCTTCATACATCAGTACTTCATTAACCTCAATAGTCTCAAACGGAACAATAAGTGACAGATCTCCAATCACATTATTCAATATGGATGCATGAAACATCTGGTGAACTAATGGCATCTCTGGAGGTAGTTCTAGCCTGTAAGCCACCTGGCCAATCCTCTGAATGATTTTGTACGGTCCGACATACATCAAACTCAATTTTCCTTTCTTACCAAACCGCATTACAACCTTCATAGGGGAAACCTTAAAGAACACCCAATCTTCTTATTTGAACTTCAAATCCCTACGACGCACATCAGAATAGGAATTTTGACGACTCTGAGCAGTTTTCAACTATTCTGTAATGATCTTAACCTTCTCCATAACATGATGCACAAGGTTCGGTCCTATCAATTCTGCTTCCCCAATCTCAAACCACCCAATGGGACATCTACATCTCCTACCATATAAATCCTCGAACGGTGCCATCTGGATACTAGCATGATAACCGTTGTTGTAGGCAAATTCTATGATCGGCAAAAAATCATCCCAGCTACCTTGAAGTAAAGAACACAAGCACACAACATATCCTCGATTTTATGAATAGTTTGCTATGCTTGCCCGTCAGTCTGCGGGTGAAAGAATGTACTAAGATTCACCTGAAAACCCAAATCTAGCTGAAACCTCTTCCAAAAATTAGCCATTAATTGTGCCCCTCGATCTGAGATAATAGAAACTTGAGTGCCATACAACCTGACTATTTCCTTGATATACAACTGAGCATACTGTTCCGTTGTGTCGGTAGCCTTAACAAGTAAGAAGTGTGCTAATTTTGTGTGTCGATCCACAATCACCCAAATCGAGTTGAACTTGCGAGGAGTGCGAGGTAGTCCTACCACAAAGTCCATATTTATCATCTCCCATTTTCACATTGATCATCTCCCATTTCCACAACGGCATATCTGTGTTCTGTGCTAACCCACCCGACCTTTGGTATTCGGCCTTCACTTGCTGATAATTTGGACATCTTGCCACAGAGTCCGCTACATTCCTCTTCATATCATTCCACTAGTAGACTTTCTTAAGATCATGGTACATCTTTGTAGAACTCGGGTGTACGAAATACCTAGAAATGTGAGCCTCGGTCATGATTCTTTCCCTGAGACCATCCACGTTTGGAACACATAGTCGCCCTTAGTACCTTAGTGTACCACCATCCATGCCAAGAGAAAAGGCTATGGTCTTATGTTTATGAATCCCCTCCTTCAATTGTACCAACAATGGGTCATTGTATTGTTTTTCCTTAACTTCCACAACAAATGATGATTCAGCCTTATTTTGCACAATTACTCCTCCTTCACTAGAATCCGCAAGACGAACTCCCAAACTAGCCAACAGATGAACCTCCTTGGACAATGGCCTTTGATATACCTCCAAGTGAGCCAAACTACCCATAGATTTCCGGCTAAGAGCATCCGCCACAACATTAGCCTTCCCTGGATGATATAGGATATCAATGTCGTAATCCTTGAGTAACTCAAGCCACCTTCTCTGCCTCAGATTCAATTCCTTCTATTTGAAAATATATCGAAGACTCCTATGGTCCGTGAATATATCCACATGGACCCCATACAGATAATGACGCCAAATCTTCAAGCAAATACCACCTCCACAAGCTCCAAGTCATGTGTTGGATAGTTCTTTTCATGATTCTTGAGTTTCCTAGTAGCATAAGCTATCACCTTTCCATGTTGCATTAATACACACCTAAGTCCGATTCTTGAGGCATCATAATATTCCATAAACCCATCTCTACCGTCTAGTAGGGTCAACACTGGTGTCATGGTCAATCTCGATTTCAACTCCTGGAAGCTCCTTTCACATGCATCTGACCATTGGAATTTAACCATCTTTTACGTTAATTTAGTCAATATAGAGGCAAGGGTAGAGAACCTCTCCACAAACTTCCTGTAATATCTAGCTAAGCCCAAAAATCTGCGAATCTCAGTCGGGGTAGTGAGTCTAGGCCAATTCTTTACCGCTAAAATCTTCTGATGATCAACCTTAATTCCTTCTTTGGAGACGACATTCCCCAAGAATGTAACAAATTCAAGCCAAAATTCACATTTTGAAAACTTCGCATATAACTTGTGTTGATGTAGAGTCTGTAGAACTGCCCTGAGGTGATCGGCATGGTCCTCTCAACTTCATGAATATACCAGAATATCGTCAATAAACACTATCATGAATGAGTCAAGGAAAGGCTTGAAGACTCGATTCATAAGATCCATTAAAGCTACCGGGGCATTTGTTAGCGCAAAAGACTTTACCAGAAATTCAAAGTGCCTATACCGGGTCCTGAAAGCTGTTTTCGGAATATCTTGCTCCCTGATCTTCAATTGGTGTTACCGGATCTTAAATCGATCTTTGAAAAGTACTTAGCACCTTGAAATTGGTCAAACAAGTCATCTATCCTTGGCAGCGGGTATTTATTCTTGATCGTGACCTTGTTGAGCTACCGATAGTCAATACACATTCTTAGTGACCCATCTTTCTTCCTTACAAAAAGGACCGGTGTGCCCCAAGGCGACACACTCGGCTGGATGAAACCCTTTTCTAACAAGTCCTTTAGCTGCTCCTTTAGTTCATTCAATTCTGTCAGTGCCATTCTGTGGAGTGGGATAGATATAGGCTGCGTGCCTGGTATCACATCAACCCCAAAATCAATCTCCCTGTCTGGTGGGATCCCAGGGAGCTCATCCGGAAAGACCTCCGAAAATTCATTCACAACAGGCACAGAGTCAAGTGTGGGTACCTCAGCATCAATGTCCGTAACCCGGACAAAATGGAAGATACACCCCTTGTTAATCATCTTCGTGGCCTTAAGGTAAGAAATAAACCTACCCTTCGTCACCACATCCTCCTCCTTCCATTCAATCATTGACTCATTTGGAAATTCAAACGTAACGGTTCTGGTTCGACAATCAAGCTTAGAAAAACATAAATAAAGCCAGTTCATCCCCATTATTACATCAAAATCAACCATCCCCAATCCTGTGAGATTGGCAAGGGTGTCCCGACCACGCACCGTGACAACATAATCCCTATAAACTCGTGCGGCCACAATAGACTCACGAACCAGGGTAGATACAGAGAATGACTCATGAAGTTGTTCCAGTTCTATCCCAAATTTCATAGCAACATAAGGAGTGACATATGACAAAGTGGAACCGGGATCAATAAGAGCATATACATCATGGGATTGGACAGTCAATATACCTGTGACAACATCTGGAGAAGCCTCTGAATCCTGATACCTCCGCATAGCATAAAATCTGATGGCTTCTCCCGAACTCTATGCACCACCCCTAGCTACACCAAGCCCTATGGGTGCTGGGGTGCCTCAAGCTGGAGGAGGTGTTGTGGATGTAGTAGATGCAGAGCTAGCTGGCTGCTCCGCACCTCTGCCCATGATTCGGTGGGACGCATTACAATCCTTCTGAATATGACCCCTCATACCGCACCCGTAGCATATAGGTAGGTCCATGAAGCAGACCAAAAAGTGCATCCTCCCACACTTAGGGCATGGGGGCCTCCGCTGCTGCTGAAATCTCCCACCAGGCCGGCCCTGCTGATGGGGTCCCCTGTTGCCCTGACTGGGCCCAGATGTTGATGCACTCATCAAAGACTGAGCGAATGACTGATGATGGCCCTGGTGACCCTCCCCTTAATGCCGACCTACTACGACCAGAAGAACCACCCAAGTTGCCCGCGGTCCGGGCCTTGCTGCTACCCTCACGCTCCCTTTTACCTTTTAGTTTACTGTCCTCTGTAGCTTGATCAAATGCCACCATCTTCCCATAGTTCATATCAGAATTCAAGGTAGCTGTAGAGGCCTCATTAAAAAGCAATGGGGCTAATACCTTATATAAATCGTCGCACTCTACCATATAAAGCCTCGAACGATGCCATCTGGATACTAGCATGATAATTGTTGTTGTAGGAAAATTATATGAGCAGCAAATGATCATGCCAGCTATCTTTGAAGTCAAGAACACAAGCGCACATTATATTCTCGAGTGTCTGAATAGTCTGCTCTGCCTGCCCGTCAGTCTGCGGGTGAAAGGTTGGACTAAGATTCACCTGGGTACTAAACCTTGCTGAAACTTCTTCCAAAAATTATCCATGAACTGTGCCCCTCGATCTGAGATAATAGAAACTGGAGTGCCATGCAACCTCACTATTTCCTTGATATACATATGAGCATACTGTTCCGCTGTGTCGGTAGCCTTAACAGGTAAGAAGTGTGCTGATTTTTTGAGTCGATCCAAAATCATCCAAATCGAGTCAAACTTGCAAGGAGTGCGAGGTAGTCCTACCACAAAGTCCATATTGATCATCTCCCATTTCCACAACGGAATTTCTATATTCTGTGCCAACCCACTCGGCCTTTGGTATTCGGCCTTCACATGCTGACAATTTAGACATCTTGCCACAAAGTCCGCTACATTACTCTTCATATCATTCCACCAGTAGACTTCCTTAAGATCATGGTACATCTTTGTAGAACCTGGGTGCACGGAATACCTAGAAGTGTGAGCCTCAGTCATGATTCTTTCCCGGAGACCATCTACGTTTGGAACACATAGTCGCCCTTGGTACCTTAGTGTACCATCATCCATGCCAAGAGAAAAAGCCATGGTCTTATGTTTATGAATCCCCTCCTTAAATTGTACCAACAATGGATCGTTGTATTGCTTTTCCTTGACTTCCACAACAAGCGATGATTCAGCCCTATTTTGTACAATCACTCCTCCTTCACTAGAATCCGCAAGACGAACTCCGAAACTAGCCAACCGATGAACCTCCTTGGACAACGACCTTTGATATACCTCCAAGTGAGCCAAACTACCCATAGATTTCTGGCTATGGAACCACCTGCATCCAATAAAGATGCAGCACCCCCGGCAAAAGGGACGTTAGTACATGTCGAATAGTACTAGTCGAAAACCCAAAACCTATGCAAGGACTAGTAAATACAAGATGAATATGATGAATCATGGTAACAATAAAACGCTTAGTTAGCCGTTAAAGCCATAGCAAATTTATTAAGTGCTTTCAATAACATTTAGAAATTCATAAGTCGGTGATCCTCTACAATTGCCTATACACAAAGCGGCTCTGTCGCCTCACCCCAGCGTATGCGGTTGAAGGTGCAATCAAAATACCAGAAACTCTACACAAAGCGTCCCTACCGCCTCACCCCAATGTATGCTGGTGGAGGTGTATTCACCATTCCATAAACTCCACACAAAGTGGCCTTTCCACCTCACCCCGATATATGTGGGTGGATGTGTATTCATAATACCACAACTCTACACAAAGCGGCCCCGCCGCCTCACCCCAATGTATGCAGGTGGACGTGTATTCAGAATGCTATACTTCGAATTACCAAAACGATAATAGTTTGTACAAGAGAGTTCCATTTTAAATCAACCATTTGGCACCTTTGGCCTTAGTAAGTGTAAGTTCACAAGGTCTCATCATATGCGAAATAAGTGTTTAATCACATTAATTTTATACAAGATCTTCTCCCAAAAGGGGGTATAACATAATTAAGTCAATAATAGAGAATCATTAGCATACGAGGGTTCTAACACGTTATGCCAATCGAGAATCAATTTTACTAGTTTGAATACCCCACATCAATAGCGTTTCAAGTTTGACTACACATGATAGAATTTTATAAGGATTCGGGAATTCCGATACTAGAAGAAGAGTTTAGCCTTCATACCTCGAAAGAGCTTTTCGTAGTGCCACAATAATGTCCCAACACTCCTAACAATGCCAATCTATTGAGGGGGAGAAAATTATAAGCACGATTAGAGGAATTCGCATAGCAAGGGCTGTTACGATTTTGACCCGAGCTTTCCCTCAACTAATTTAAGAACAAAACCACCCAAGATGGTTCAAAAACCTCCCCACAATCTCTATTATCTCATGCATGTGATAAATCTTCCCTCATCACCCATAATCAACCCAAACCCGAAATTGAAGAATTGGGGGAAGAAATTCTTATCTTTTTTGAAGCCTTAGCAAGTTCCTTTTGATGGAATTCCAAAGTTTGATCAAAGTAGAATAGTGAAATCCTTAGTCCTCCCTTCCCTTTCTCTACAATAGCTCTCTCCTCTCTCTAAAATGTCAGGTCATCCTCCAAAAATGAACCCTTAGGCTAGATAAATGAAATGGGGATCGGGTTATAAAATTGGAAAAATAAAGTCCCGACACAGATCCGTGGTCGCATATGCGACCGCATAACGCTTCTGCGGATTGCAAAATGGGCCGCATAATGGCCCTCCGAAATTGGGCACCCCTGCCTCACTCTACGAACGGTCTGCGGTCCGCAAACCTATTCTGCTGTCGCATAATGCGCCGCTGAACTTCCCTCCAAGACATTTTTGTGCTGGGTCTGCGATGGGTTATGCAGCCCACAAAATGATTATTCAGCCACATACTGGACCGCATAATTGTCCAAAAATTGCCCAGATTTTCTGCCTCAGACTGCGGCAGATCTGCGGTCCGCTGATCAGTTCTGCGATAGCAGAATAGGCCGCAAAAAATGCCCTGTACTTCCAAAAATTTTCTTCAACTCCCCAATGCACTGTTCAACCCAAAATGTCCGAACCCAAAATCATCAATACATAAGTCTACTTCGGCACCACGAAACCCTGAGTTTTAGGAAACATTTAACGGGGCCTTACATTGTTATTGTAGATTGAAGTTTCTTAGTGCAGTGGATAATTGTAATATTATTAAGGGGCGAATTTGAGGTATGTTGGCTAAAATTCTCTCTTAGAATCGAATTCCATGATGTACCCATAAGTTTCAAGTATGGTTTGCCCAGGTTCCTAATCCCCATGTTCCGAGTTGTTCCTAATAGATTATCCCAAGTAAGCATTGTGTTGAAAGATGTATATACTCAAAATGTGCTCCAATCTCTCCTATCTTATCATGATCTCTTTCGAGAATGTGTTCAAGTATGGTTTATGTATTAAAATGTTATAACTTCAATTCATGTTTCAAATAAAAGATCATTTGTAACGATCCAGTCGGTCATTTTGAGAATTTAAATCCCGTTCGGTGGTATAAGGCCCTGAGCAGCTTCGTATTATGTGTATTGACTTGCGTGCGTGGTTGAATTCAGTTACTGGATGATTCAGAGTGATTTGGGGCACTTAGTCCCTAAAACGGAAGCTTAAATCTTAGGATTTTGATCGTAGTTGGTGTAACTAGTGCATATGATTTGAATCTATGTTTCAATCGTAAATCACCATGCTCTCCTTCTGTAAGTGTTTCCAATGTGTTTTGAGTTCTTAGTTACCCATGAGATGAAACTATGCATTGCCTTTTTAGATAAGTATTTCAAAAAGAAATGGTGTATTACTCGTTTATGATTAACTTGTGTTGCGATTATAGGTCATTTTTCTCCATACTTTGGAAAGAAATGTATTGTGTTTAAAGCCTTCATTGCTAATGAACCTAAAGTTGTGATTTTTGGAATACTCTATATATTTATGTATGATGGTGATCCTTGAAAGTAAAGAAATAAAAGTGTGAAATATGAGTTACGGCCATCGTGCCTTGAATGAAGAATCATATGAATGGCCAAGAGAGCCAATGAAATAATGATGTTGTGAGTGGTTGAAAGTACTAATGAAGCTACACTTGGTATGATAAGTTATGAGGTGAATGCATTTGTATTTTTGTTTCCTTTGTGCAAAACAAAAATATTTTTGGGAGTATCATTAGCGAGGCGAGGAAGGGTGGGTCGTATGGCCCACACCCGAAACTACACGTGCCAGTGTAGGGGTGGATTTTGATTATTCCCCTTAATTGGGATGATATTGATGTGTTGAGATTATTACCCTAAATTGGGATGAGATTGATGTTAGCCCTGGATTTGAAGTCGACACACACGACATATGGGGGAAGGCGGCCTAGCCAATCGGGTACAGATCGAACGCCATGTCACGCGCATGGTGGTTCCTACTCTTGGTAACACCTATTTTTCGCATCACATATCGATCCACATTGTTCGTGGAGATATGGCCTAACCGATCGGGCGTGATCAGACTCCGTGCTAAAAACACGGTGGTTCTGTGCTTATGATCTCCCAACCAAAAATAATATAATTTTTACATTTTGAAAATTGTTATGTTTTAACTTGGCATTTGGACATCATTCATTGTTACTTGCTGCTTCCATGTTTTTATCCTTCTTATATTGGCATTCTATTTTTAAAGAGGACATTTAGCTTTACATACTAGTACTATTCCACATGTACTAATGTCCCTTTTGCCGGGGGCGCTGCATCTTCAATGTATGTAGGTGGTTCATCAGTGGGCAGTTTTGATCCTCGTTAGAAGTTACCCTCTACTCATCAGACTTGGTTAGACCTATTCTACTTTAGGGCCTTATGACTTCTAGTTTTGCACATTGTGTTTTGAGGTATAGCCGGGGCCTTGTCGCCGACACTTCCATACTATTCTTTTGTTATACTTAGAGGCTCCATAGACATGTTATGAGTTGTGTTCGATGTCGGGTAATGAACTAGAAGTGTTGGTATTTGGCAAACATGTGTTCCCTCATAATTATGAACTTGTAATACTTTGGAAATTGTAAAATGAATATCCTTTGAGTAATTGGAAAAGAATGTGAAACACTTTACTCCTCTTATGTTTATCTCTTGTTACTGATTCTTATATTTTTAATAGGTAAGGTTGGGTAGAAGGCATCCAGTAGGCTTGCTTAACCAGGGTATCTCAGTTGAGCGCCGATCGCGCTCCCCGAGGTTGGGGCGTGATAAGCTTGGTATCTAAGCCTAAGGTTTTAAAGTGTCCTAGGATGTCTAGGCTACTTGGGCATTTAGGAATTTCACCTTTCTTTGATACTCCAGATCGTGCAATAGAGCTCAAGATAGGAAGCTAATTTCCTCGTCATGTCTTCTTTTCCAGACGAGTAATCCATGAGTTCGAAGCTGCGAAGAGGGAGTGACCCCGCCATTGAATTTGGGGGAGATTGCACGAGACTTTGTTGGGAGAATGGGTCGAGCCGTGGAGGGATTGGAAGAACTAATTGCTGGGGGAAGTGTCCTTGTTCCTATCAATGTCACCGCGCCACCGGATCATGTGGTGAGAGCACCTAAGAAACGAATTTAATGTAAAGCAGCCTAATGTTGAGATCTTTTTTGAGCCACTTTCTCTCCCACATGTGTATGTGGCTCATATGGTTTGAACGGTCACTCTACTCCCTTTTTGAATATTATCATGAACCCTTTCACTGTCTAGTAACATAATAGCATATCTCAGCACCTATCATACGTGTTCATATCAATTGAAAGGGTCACTTGTCCACATAAAGTTTCTTTGAAATTTGAGATCCTCACAAATTTGTCATAGGAAGATCTTTTGCTTACCCATCCCAGTATAACTTTCAATCCACCTAAATCATTCCTCAGTGAGTAACTCACTTATTTCCCAACATTGTATCTGCTCATGACATGGCCTGGTAGTTTGAGAGTTATTATGTCCAGCTCACAACAAGTGTTCACACTCTCTTTACACGTCTACAATATATTCTGATTGTGTTCTTTAGTTAGTAAACTCATTGCGCTAGTCTCCCGACACTTGTTGGGATAACCACGAGAGAGCGCGTCCTTCCACGAGTCGTTGTAACACTTCCTTCCTCATATGATCCTTAATAGGCTTTTCGTCAAGACCGAATATACTTTTGGGGTTATCGTAGCATAACGTCTGATTCTCATGTTTTTCCCATCCTTCATTAGCATATGGGTACTTTCCAAGTCACAAAATCCATGGCAAACTCATTATGAACATTCACAAACCTTCCATGATTACTCCATAGTGCCTCCATGGGTTCCGTTATCTTTAACACTTGGCTTCTAGAATCATTTACTATGCCATTATTATGTGCAGAGAATTTACTTTCCCTAGCATTCCATATCCTTGGGTGGACGAGGGTTTTTCTTTCGCATTTCCCTCCGGATCATCGCATCAACCATTAGGACCTCTCTAACCAATGCATGATTTCATCCCAATATTAAGATGCCATAGGTACATGGTTTCACTCATATATGGTTGGGGTTAAGTAGCTATAAGGCCCCGTAAAGGTTTACTTAAAACCCGGGGTTTCGTGGTGCCGAAGTAAGCTTATGCATTGATGATTGAACAGTGTGTTAGGGAGTTGAAGAAAATATTTAGAAGTGCAAGGCATTTCTGCGGTCGCAGAACTGATCTGCGGACCGCACATCTGCCGCAGACTGAGGCAGGAATATGGGCAAATATTTGGACCATTATGCGGTCCATTATGCAGCTACATAATCATTTTGCGGGCTGCATAACCCATCGCAGACACAGCACAAAAATTTCCAGAGGGAGGTTCTACGTCGCATTATGCAACCGCATAATAGATTTGCGGACCGCAGAGCGGTTGCAGAGTGAGGAAGAAATGACCAGTTCCAGAGGGCCAATATGTGGCCCATTTTGCGGACCGCAGAAGCATTATGCTGTCGCATATGCGACCGCAGATCTGCATCGTGGCTTCATTTTTTCTAATTTTTGAACCCGACCCCGTTCTTATAAAACAACCTAGGGGATCATTTTAGAAGGTTAAAACTTACATTTCTAGAGAGAGGTAGTGCCATAGAGTGAGAGGGGAAGTTCCTAAGCTTATCATTCATCAATTCTTGCTCAAAGTTGAAGAATCTATAAGAAGAACTCACTAGGTCTTCATCCTACAGGTAAAATTCTACTCCCTAGCCCTCAATTCCGGGATTTAATTGGAAATAGGTAATGAGTAAGGCAGTACTTGGGGATGGGAGTTGTTCATTATGCATGCATGTACCATCAAGGGTAGTGGGAAGATTGTTGAGCTCATTTGGGTAAGCTTTGGGTAGTGGGATGAAAGAATCCACCATAGGAGGACCTTGAAACCTTAATGCACACCTAGTGTTTGATAAAATGCTCAAGTGAGATAAAACTATGAACTTCTTCCTAATTTGTGTTCAATTTTGCTATATCTCTAAATAGATCGAAGTGGCTAAGATTTTCGGAATATTGAAGTAATTTAAAAAGCTCGAGGCGAGGTATGTTGGCTAAACTTCTCTCTTAGATTTGAATTCCCACGATATTCTTGTAAGTCCTGAGTTGTCCATTATGAATTGACTTTGCTGAATAAGTTTGGTGTCGAAAGATGTATATATGTAAATATGTTCAAAATGTGTTCCGAAATATCCTTATCATATTATGTTATTCTTCGGGAGCATATTCAAAGTATGAGTATGTATTAAAATGTTGTGACTTCAAGTGAAGCCCAAATGAAAGTGATCATATCAAATTGTGTAAGAAATCACATGTGCCTAAGACCCTAAATTGCTCAAATGTGTGCTTAAGTCTTGAATAGAAATGTTTGTTGTTGACAGTCTGTGGTAGTGTTTGAAAGTGAAATAGTGAGCATGAATTATGAAGTACGGCCAACGTGCCAAGAATGATATTGTGTTATGGCCGATGGTGCCAATAAAATGAATGACATGTAAAATAATATGAAATGAGTGGTAAAATCTTTTTAATAATAAATGCCTTGGGAGTATTGTTTAGCCACCGAGGAAGGGTAGGTCCGAACAACCTAACCCCGAAACTACACGTGTCGATGTAGGAGTGATTGAGGGGTAAATCCTCGTGTTAACGTGATGAGATTGTTTCCCCTTATATGGGATGAGATTGGTGTGTTGAGATGTTTCCCCTTAAATGGTATGAGATTATTGCTAGCGAGATGCGATGTGATGTCGACCCATATGGCATTGTGGTGAGACGGCTTAGTCGGTCGGGCTGAGATCGGACTCCGTGCTAAAACACGGTGGTGTATCAGTGATAAAGATCTCCCAACTTAAATTACTGAAACTTACTTGAGATTTACCTTTCCCCTAACTTGACACCTTAATATTGTTTGAGTCTCTTATTGATTTCATATTTTATTCTCCGTTTACTATTGCTCGTTCTATTGAGAGGGTGTTTAGTTTTACATACTGGTACAATACTTTAAAGAGAAGCAATGGTGAATGGAGATGATGTTTTTGAGTGCCAAAGGATGCCTACGGATTGGAACTATATAATTTGGTCATGGAGATTTATAAGGGAAGTTGTTTGGAGCATGTTAATGAAGTTTAAAAGTGAAAAGGTTTTATGGTTGGAGAAAGTGGGAAATGTTAGGTGGAAAAGGATGTCCTAAGTCGTGCACCCCATGACTTTGGGAAGGTATAACTCTTGAATTATATAAGTGTTTTCTAATGGATTTGATTATACATGGTTTTAAGACCCTCAATATTTCCTAGAAGTTTAAGGCCTTACAGCGCGTCTCGAGATCTCAACTTTTCGTTTTGCATACCATGAATGGCCACGGACGAGGATGTTATTATGTAAATGTCATTTATAACTTGTGTGAAAAATTTGAAGTCAATTCGGGTCTATATCATAGCAAGGTATCAAATGAGGGTGAGTGGAGAAGCAAGAAATGGAAAAGAAAACAACTGGGAGAGTGCTAGGGTCCGTGATACTTGCATATTGTGGCACGTCATCCCTCTCAGCAACTTTGAAAACTAGTGAAGTATAGGCATTTGGTGCTGGCACTGGCACGCTACCCCCCCCCCCCCCCGAAGCCTTTTTAAGTACTCACTTTGGGGGCTCATTTCCCCTACTTCACTTAGACGGATTTTGGAGCTCTTCTCCACTCTCTCAAGACCAAAAACTCCATTTTTATTCAAGGTAAGTAATCCCCATTATCTTGGTGTGAAATACCATCATTCCTACACTAGTATTGATGAAATCTACACATAAAAATCCCTAGAGTTTCAAGAAATTTCCTTAAGATCTCAAAGAAGGGTTTTGCAAGATTTCTTCCAAAAGGTAATTTTTCACCTCTAAACTTACATGAATGGATTTATTATGAGTATGTGAGTATGAATTAAGTATTCGAACTTATGGTAAAGTGATTGGAGGCCATATATTCCCAATTTAAGTTCATAGCCATTGTAGAGATTGAGGGGTGGTTATTTGGTGGAATTTGTTGGTTGGGTGTGGAAGGTCGGACATGCATATGATATTGGAAGTTATAAACTATTTAAGGATGATAGTGGGGTGTAGTATTTGTAAAAATGGTGGTAGTTGGATGAACAAACTCCATGGTTAAGAGTTGTAGAGATTTATACCTACTAGGTGTTTGATAAAGTGCGTAGATGACCTAAATTGTGGAAATTGCTACTAATATTGATCCCATTGGATGTTGCTATTGTAGATTGAAGTTGCTTAGTGTAGTGGATCATTGTAATATCACTAAGGGGCGGATTTAAGGTATGTTGGCTAAACTTCTCTCTTAGAATCGAATTCCATGATGTTCCCGTAAGTTTCAAGTATGGTTGGCCCAGGTTCCTAATCCCCATGTTCCGAGTTGTTCCTAATAGATTCGGTTATCCCAAGTAAGCGTTGTGTTGAAAGATGTATATACTCAAAACGTGTTCCAATTGCTTCTATGTTATCATGATCTCCCTCGTGAATGTGTTCAAGTATAGTTTATGTATTAAAATGTTATAACTTCAATTCATGTTTCAAATGAAAGTTTATTAAGCTTAATTTGGAAAGAAAACCCAACATGATTAAGTTTCAAAACTACTCATATATATATATATATATATATATATATATATATATTTGAAATCTTGATTCCAAATGCCCTATTGTTGATAACCCATGATGATGTTTGGAAGTGAAAGAAGTGAGAGTGAGATATAAAAATGTGGTCATGGTTGTTGTAACTAGTGCATATGATTTGAATCTATCTTTCAATCGTAAATCACCATGCTCTCCTTTTTTAAGTGTTTCCAATATGTTTTGATTTCGTAGTTACCCATGAGATAAAGTTGTGCATTGCCTTTTTAGAGAAGTATTTCAAAATGAAATGGTGTATTACTCGTTTATGATTAACTTGTGTTGCGATTACAGGTCATTTTGCTCCATACTTTGGACAGAAATCTATTGTGTTTAAAGCCTTCATTGCTAATGAACCTAAAGTTGTGATTTTTGGAACACTCTATATATTGATGTATGATGGTGATCCTTGAAAGTAAAGAAATGAAAGTGTGGAATATGAGTTACGGCCACCGTGCCTTGAATGAAGAATCATATGAATGGCCAAGAGAGCCAATGAAATAATGATGTTATGAGTGGTTGAAAGTACTAATGAAACTACACATGGCGTGATCTGTTATGAGGTGAATGCATTTGTATTTCCATTTCCTTTGTGTAAAACAAAAATGTTTTTGGGAGTATCATCAGCGAGCCGAAGAAGGGTGGGTCGTAAATCCCACACTCGAAACTACATATGCCGGTGTAGGAGTGGACTGTAATTATTCCACTTAATTGGGATGCAATTAATGTGTTGAGATTATTCCCCTTAATTGGTATGATATTGATGTTAGCCCTGGGTTGGAAGTCGACCCTCACGACATATGTGGGAAGGTGGCCTAGCCGATCGGGTGGAGATCGGACACCATGTCGCACGCATGGTGGTTCCTACTCTTGGTAGCACCCTTTTTTCGCATCACATGTCAATCCATATTGTTTGTGGAGAGATGGCCTAGCCGATCGGGCGTGATCGGACTTCGTGCTAAAAACACGGTGGTATATCTGTGCTAATGATCTCCCAACCAAAAATAATATTATTTTCGTATTTTAAAAATTGTTATGTTTTAACTTGCCATTTGGATAACATTGATTGTTACATGATGCTTCCATGGTTTACCCTTCTTTTATTGGCATTCTATTTCGAAAGAGGACATTTAGCTTTTCATACCGGTACTATTCCAAATGTACTAACGTCCCTTTTGCCGGGGACGCTACATCTTCAATGGATGCAGGTGGTTCATCAACGGGCAACTTTGATCCTCGTTAACAATTACCCTCTACTAAGCAGACTTGGTGAACCTTATTATACTTCGGGGCCTTATGACATTTGGTTTTGCACATTGTATTTTGAGGTATAGCCGGGGCCTATTACCCTCTTATGTTTATCTCTTGTTACTGATTCTTATATTGTTAATGGGTAAGGTTGGGTAGAAGGCATCCAGTAGGCTTGCTTAACTGGGGTATCTTGATTGAGGACCGATCACGCTCCCCGAGGTTGGGGCTTGACAATGTGCTAGCTCCAGAAGGGCCAGTAGGAAGGCCAGCTATAAGCTGCCTAATGTGTGCATCTACTCCATGCATCTGGCTGGAGAGGTTACACATGGTATGAGGGTCAGACTGGAGTGGTCCCATGGGGTCAAATGACCTTGGTGCACGTGCAAAGGATCCGACGAGACTCCTCTTTTTCTGCTTGTCAGTGGGTCGCCTTTTCTGCTATGGGTAGATCATCAGCTTTCTCGGACCTCTCTCATCATCATTTGGGCATTTTAACACCCCAGCATCATAGCATAGCCGAGTAATCAATGATGGGAAGAATAGGTTCTTGGACCTCCCATGGGTGGCTTCCTCAATTTCTCTAACAATGTGTTGCACCACATTCACGGGTAGTTCATGCATGATAGCAGCAATTATCAGTGCCCTCTCTGGTGTCACATCAATGTCATTTGTAGAAGACAAGACCCTCGCACGGATAATGGAGAGCCAAGTCTTTGCCTCAGTAATGAAGTCATGAGAATCAACACCTTTGTACAATGTCAACCACTTCGGGGTCACCTTGTCATGCAATATGTCCACCAACCATTGGTTTCCCTCTACTTTTTCTCTCTCTCTCTATGTAAACCTCATTATCAGCATTGGGAAGGCCGTAAATTCCGTTGATTATCTCAAGGTTGAAGTTGACTTGCACACCCCGCACAGTAGTAACTAAGGCTCCTTCGAAGTCGATCTCAAGGCATTTGGGTAAAATTCCAACACCACTGTGTAGTTAGCATCATTTGGTTGAAGGGCAAAAAAAATCCACCTTCTTTCTACCTATCTTGTGTAGAAGCCCAAACGATGGTTTTTAACAAGAGTTTGTCATATTTTCGTTCACATTCCGTAGATAAAAACCTGTCATGATCAAAGGGTTCCTCTTGTTCAGCTTCGGGAACATGTTCTTGCTCAATTTCATTGTGTTCAAGATGCATTTTATGCCCAACGTACCTACAAAATATACCAGTAATGTTAAAAGATCGTGCAGACACTTAAAGAAATGTATTAGGAAGTATTTCAGCCAATGCAATGGGTCAAAGAGGTCATGGGCAGAGCTGTGCAAAGCTACTATTTTTAGACGTTTTTGGGACTGCCAGGGATTGCTCTTCTCGTTCGTGAAAGGGCCATCGCGTTCGCGAAGAGAAAAAACTTTTGCTAAGAAACAGACCATCGCGTTTGCGAGCATACTATCATGTTCACGAGCGTACCATCGCGTTCGCGAAGGTCATCTTCATCGTCAAGACCTTTTTTTCTTTCAGGCATTTTTTCAAACAGTTTGCTTGCATTGTTTTCTTGCTCGTTTTTATCAACTTTAGCACACATCTCACCCAAAATTTTACAATAATAATCACACACTCACAATTAACCAATCCTAACCCAGCAAGCATTCATTTTAGCACACAAGGGTTTCACTTCAAAACTAAAAAGTTACACCCTAAAACTTTAAGACGTGGCCGCTCTTCAATTGTGTCACACCAAGAAAAAAAGGAAAAAGTTAAGAGACAAGAGAGAAAACCACATACCTTGCAAATAGCGAGGGAAAATTGAAATGGATTTGAAGATTATGAAGAATTTGATTTTTGGGATTAAGGAGTAGGAAGAAACAGTTCTTGAGCAAAGGGAGGGATTAAACGTTTCCGGTGTTTTGATATTTTAAACTTACCCGAGGCTCGCATTTGCGAGAGATCTATCGCCTTCACGAAGGGTTAAAGTTGGACAAACAGACGCGAACGCGATGTGGACATTGCGAACGCGTAGGCTTAAAATTTTGTTATCCTTCGAGATCGTGAAGGTCCATCGCGAAAGCAAATCAGTGCTTCTGCAATTTCCAGTAGCTACTGATTTTTGACTGTACGGTCACCCTGACCTGCGCAAATCAACTCCAAGAAATTCGAAACTTTGCAGATTAGTCAAAAATAACATAATAAACTATTCTAGAAATGAAAATTGCAAAAAACAACTAAACATTTTTGAAAACGATGGGTGTGTTCTTGGTCAATGTGCGACCGCATTTTCGGTCGCATAACCATTATGCGGTCCGCAAAATTGGCATTCCTTTCATGCCCCACCATCGGGGAGTGCGACCGGCGCTCAACAGATACAACCCACACTATTTTTGTGGAACCTCTAACAGAAACAAAAGAGTGCTACGACAGTGCCGACAACAAGGCCCCGACTATACCTCAAAACACTATGTACATGGAACAAGAGATGCATGACCCCAAAATGAAGTGGGGCTCACCAAGTTAGTTGAGGAGAGGGTGTGATGCAATCAATAATCAATACCACCTGCTATGGAACCACCTGCATACATTAAAGATGCAGCGCCCCCAGCAAAAAGGACATTAGTACATATGGAATAGTACTAGTATGTAAAACTAAACACCCTCTCAATAGAACGAGTAATAGAAAATGGAGAAGGAAACTGGAAATCAATAAGAGAATCAAATAGTTTCAAGGTGTCAAGTTAGGGGAAAGGCAAATTTCAAGTAAGTTCCAATATTTTTAAGTTGGGAGATCTTTAGCACCGATACACAACCGTGTTTTAGTACGGAGTCCTATCTTAGCCCGATCGGCTAAGCCGTCTCACCCCGAGACATCCACTCACAATACCACCATGTGCGCGACATGGCGTCTGATCGCAGCGCGATCGGCTAAACCGTCTCGCCACAATGCCATGTGGGTCGACATCACATCAAATCTCGCTAGCAATAATCTCATCCCATATAAGGGTAAACAGCTCAACACATCAATCTCATCCCATATAAGGGGAAACAATCTTATCACATTAATGCGGGGATTTACCCCTCAATCACTCCTACACCAACACATGTAGTTTTGGGGTTAGGCTATTTCAACCTACCCTTCCTCGGTGGCTAATCGATACTCCCAACGCATTTACTATTAAAAGGATTTACCACTTATTTCATAATATTTTGCATATCATTCATTTCATTGGCACCAATAGCCATGACGCAATATCGTTCTTTGCACGTTGGTCGCGCATCATATTTCATGTTCTCTTCTTTCACTTTCAAATATCATCATGGATAATCAACAGCAAGGCCTTTTAAATTAAGACTTTAAACATATATTTGAGCAATTTAGGGTCTTAGGCACAGGTGATTTCTTACACAATTTGACATGATAGCTTTCTTTAAATTCACGTTTTTAAATCATAACATAATAACACACAACCCATACTTAAATCACATTCTCAAACAGTAACTCAACATAACAAGAATCTTTGGAAAACATATTGAACGCATATTTATTTTGATAGAAGGCTTATATGGAATAATCAATTTATAATGAGCATCACGGGATTTACAAGGCCATTGTGGGGTCAATTCTAAAAGAGGAGTTTAGCCAACATACCTCACTTTGAGCTTTCCTTAATTCACTACACAGTTCCGGAATCCTAGCAACTTTGATCTATTTAGAGATACAACAACATTGAACACGAATTAGGAAGGAGTTCATGATTCTAGCTCATTCGGGCATTTTATCAAACACTAGGTGGCCACTATGATCTCAAGTTCCTCCTATGGTGGGTTCCTCTAATTCACTACCCAAAATCTACCCAATTGAACTCAACAATCTCCCCACAACCCTAGATAGTACATGCATGCATAATGAACAACTCCCACACCCAAGAATTGCATGGCTTATTACCTATTTTCAGTCAAAACTCGAAATTGATGGCTAGGGCTAGAACCTTACCTTTTGGTTGAATCATTTTGTGTAATTGCGCCCCGTTACCCTTTTTGATGCTTCACACATGTTGTGATTTTATGACTTACGGGGTTGATTAGTTCATTCCGGGAAGCTTTCGGGTTGATTTAGACCTTTGATTCTTGACTTAGAAGCTTAAATTAGAAATGTTGACCAAACCTTGACTTTTGTGAAAATGACCCCAAAATGGTATTTTGATGGCTTTGATAGCTTCGTATCGTGATTTTGGACTTGGGCATATGCCCGGAATTGATTTTGAAAGTCTGCAACTTGAATTGTGTTGTTTTGCCGAAATTTGGCAATTTAAAGTTGAAATGTTTGGCCGTTGGTTGACTTTTAGCTATCGAGTTTAGAATTTGATTAGGGACTTGGAATAGGTCCGTTATGCTATTTAGAACTTGTTTGCAAAATTTGGTATCAATTAGAGTTGATTTGATAGGATTCGGAAGTTTAGGTGCAATTCTAGAGGTTCATGAAATTTACTTTGAAGTTCATGCAATTTAGTGTTTGATTCGTAGTTTTAGATCTTATTTATATGTTTTGATCACATGAGAGACTTCGTATGATGTTTTTAGACTTGTTTGGATGTTTGGTTTGGAGCTCCGCGGGCTCAGATGAGTTCCAGACATGTATCAGAGTCTTTTGGACTGAAATGCAGAATATGTTGTGCTGATGCTTTAGGTATCGCATATGCGAACACCAGGTTTGCAATTGCGAGCTTAGTAGGGGTCCTCAGGTATCACAACTCGCAATTGCGAAGTGGTCTTGGATTTTGGGTAGCTGCATTTGCGACTAAACTGTCGCTTTTGCGAAGGGGGCAGGGTTCTATTGATGCGGATTTTTCAAACTAGTAGGCATCAATTGGCATAACGTGTTAGAACCCTCATGTGTTAATGATTCTCTATTTTTGACTTAATCATGTTATACCCCTTTGGGAAGAAGATCTTGTATGAAATCAATGTAATTAAACACTTATTTCGCATATGATAAAACTTTATGAATTTACACTTGCTAAGGCCAGAGGTGCCAAACAGTTGATTAAAAGGGAACCCTTTTGTACAAATTATTATCATTTTGGGAACTCGAGCTGGGGCATTGTGTTTACACCTCCACCCGCATACGTTGGGGTGAGGCGGTAGGGCCACTTTGTGTAGAGCTGTGGTATTGTGATTACACCTCCACCCGCATACGTTGGGGTGACGCGGGGTGACCGCTTTGTGTATAGTTATGGTATTATGAATACACGTCCACCCACATACATTGGGGTGAGGCGGCGGGGCTACTTTGTGTAGAGTTTATGGTATTGTGATTGCACCTCCACCCACATACATTGGGGTGAGGCGGCAAGGCCACTCTGTGTAAAGGTAATTGTAGAGGATTCCCGACTTGAAATTTATAAGTGTTATTGGAAGTTCTTAATAAATCTGTTTTGACTTTTATGGCTACATAAGCCCTATGATTTGTACCGTGATTCATCATATTAATGTTTTATTTCCATGTCCTTGAATAGGTGTTTTGGTTTTTATACTAGTACTATTCGACATGTATCAACGTCCCTTTTATCGGGGGCGCTGCATCTTTATTGGAAGCAGGTGGTTCTACAGCAGGAGCCATTGACCATTGATAGTGGTACACGTATTTCCAGCTGACTTGGTGATCCCCACTTCATTCCGAGATTGTGCATCTTTTGTTCCGTGTGTATTATGTTTTGAGGTATGGACAGAGACTTGTTGCCGGCACCATCATTGTACTCTTTTATATCTATTAGAGACCCCGTAGACATAGTGTGGGTTGTGTATTAGTGTGGGAAAGTTAAAATAAAGATGGCATAATTGTATCTCATACTTCCACTATAAAACTATTGTTGTGAAATGTATTGTTTTGGAGACTTATAAATGAAGTAACTAATGGTGATGGAACTAGTGTTGTTCATGAACCCTAGTGGTGTTAATTAATGAAGTTTATATTCTCTTTATTTATGGGTGAGTTGGGTAGAAGGAAATCCAGCAAGCTTGCTCGACTGGGTTATCTCGGTTGAGTGCCGGTCGCGCTCCCCGAGGTCGGGGCGTGCCATTAATGAACTAAAAGTGTTGGTATTTGGCAAATATTACTTTCCTCATATCTATGAACTTGTGATATTTTTGAAATCATAAATGAATATCCTTTGAATAATGGAAAAAAATGTGGAATATTTTACTTTTCTCATGCCTATCTGTTATTATTGGTTCATATATTGTTATAGGGTAAGGTTGGGTAGAAGGCATCAAGTAGGCTTGTTTGACCGGGGTATCTCGGTTGAGCGACGGTCGCGCTCCCTGAGTTCGGGCATGACATGTTATTTCCGTGCTTACATTCCGGTATTATGTCATGCCCCGACCTTGGGTAGCGCGACTGACGCTCAATCGAGATATCCCAGTCAAGAAAGCCTACTTGATGCCTTCTACCACACCTTACCCATGAATAAAGTAGATATGTATGCCATTCGTTAGACAATAAGAGGATTTCATAAACACACCAATTTTATTACCATTAGTTACTTGATTTACAATTCCCAAAATAATATATTACACTTTCATAGTTTAGAAGTGGAAACATGTGATACATATACAACATTTCTAGTCTCACTTTCCAAAATCAAGATACAACCTACACTATGTCTACGGAGCCTCTGATGGATACAAAAGAGTAATATGAATGTGCCGGCAACAAGGCCCCAGCTATATCTCAAAACACTATACATAAGGAACAAAAGACACAAAACCCTGAGATGAAGTGGGGCTCAGCAAGGCGGCTGAGAAGAGGGTGTACCGCTATCACTGATGGATGCCGCCATTTATGGAACCACCTGCATCCATTAAAGATGCAGCGCCCCCGGCAAAAGGGATGTTAGTACATATGGAATATTACTAGTATGTAAGACTAAATACCCTCTCAAAGAATCAAGTAACAGTACAAGGAGAAAGTAATATGGAACCAATGAGAGACTCAAACAATATTCAAGCATCAAGTTAAGAGAAAGATAAATGTTCGAGTAAATATCAATGTCTTTTATTTGGGAGATCTTTAGTACTGATACACCACTATGCTTTTAGCACGGAGTTCAATCTCGGCCCGATCGGTTAAACCGTCTCACCTAAAGATACCATTATGTGCGCTGCATGGCATTTGATCTTGGCCCCATCGGCTAAGCCGTCTCACCACAATGCCGTGTGGGTCGACATCACTTTCCTCTAGCAATCATCTCATCCCAATTAAGGGGAATAGTCTCAACACATCAATCTCATCCCATTTATGGGGAATAATCTCAACACATCAATACGGGGATTTTTATGGCTACATAAGACCTATGATTAATACCATGATTCATCATATTCATGTTGTATTTCCAAGTCCTTGAATAGGTATTTTGGTTTTCATACTAGTACTATTCGACATGTACTAACATCCCTTTTGCCGGGGGCGCTGCATAAACCATACTTGAATACATTCCCGAAGGAGAGCATAATGTGATAGGAGCAATTGAAACACATTTTGAGCATATAATTTCTGACAGAATACTTATATGGAATAACTGAATATATAAAAATGGTCCAGATCATGAGAAAGTAAGAACTTGGGCCAACCAGGCTTGAAACATACGAGGATATAATGGAATTCGATTTTATTAGAGAAGTTTAGCCAACATACCTCGCTTGAGCTTTACTTAGGTTACTAGAACGTCCAAATACTCCTAGCAATTTCAATCTATAAGAAGATGATAAAATCGAATCAAAATTAGAAGCATTCTAATGAATTCTACTACTCCTGCTCGGACTGTACCAGTTCCTACGCCAACTGAGGGTGCATCGATTCCTCCAACTAATATTCCAGTTCCACCTCTAGCTTCAGCTTCTGGTCTCGCTATTTCTGATAGGGATCCTAGGGGAGCCATACAGGTGTTGGCTCAAATAGTGGCCTCCCAGGCCCAGAGATCACATATTGCACCTATTTCTTCTAGTCAGCTAGGGGATTCTGCTAGTTCCAGGGTGAACAGGTTTCTCCAGTTGGATCCTCCAGTGTTCACAGGTACTGATCCTGAGGAGGACCCCCAGGACTTCATTGAAGTGATGCACAAGACTCTCCGAGTTATGCGTGCTACTGAGACGGAGGGAGTAGAGTTGGCCTCCTACCGCCTGAAAGGGGTGGCCTATTCTTGGTTTTTTGGAGCCCTCCGGTGAGGTGGAGTAAGTTCAATGATGCCTTTATGAATCATTTCTTGCCTACCGAGACTAAGGCGGCCCGTGCCGCTAAGTTTGAGAACCTGAAGCAGGGTAGCATGAATGTGTGGGAGTACCATATGGAATTTGTGCACCTGTCCAAGTATGATATTCACATGTTGCCAACTATGGAGGCTAGGGTGCGCCAGTTTGTGCAGGCCTTATCCCGGTAGTTATTAATGAGGCCATTACGGCTACCTTAAATTTTGAAATGAACTATGGTAAGATGGTGGCGTTTGCTCAAGCTATAGAGGATCGTAAACTGAAAAATAGAAGGGAGTGTGAGGGTAGCAGCAAGGCCCTTTCCGCGAGCAATTTTGGTGGTTCTTCCGGTGGTGGTGGTGGTGGTAGGTCAGCATTCAGGGGAGGGTCATCAGGTCCATCTCAATCTTTCGCCCAGTCTTCGATAAGTGCACAGTCATTCGGGCCCAGTCAGGGCAACAGGGGACCCCACCAGCAGGGTCAGCCTGGAGGAAGATTCCAGCAGCAGCAGAGGCTCCCATGCCCTAAGTGTGGGAGGATGCACTTTGGGGCCTGCTTCATGCACCTACCTATATACTACGGGTGTGGTGCGAGGGGTCACATTCAAAGGGATTGCCGCTCGTCCCGCCAGATCATGGGCAGAGGTGCGACGCAGCTAGCTAGTTTTGGAGCTACTACATCTACAGCTCCTCCTCCAGCTCGAGGCACCCCAGCACCCGCACGGCGTGGTGCAGCTAGGGATGGTGCACAGAGTTCGAGAGGACCCATCAGATTTTATCCTATGCGGAGGCGTCGAGATTTAGAGGCTTCTCAAGATGTTGTCACAGGTATATTGACTGTCCAATCTCATGATATGTATGCTCTTATTGATCCCAGTTCCATTTTGTCATATTTTACTCCCTATGTTGCTATGGAATTTGGGATAGAATCCAAACATCTCCATGAGTCGTTCTCTGTATCTACTCCGGTTGGCGAGTCTATTGTGGCCGCGCGAGTTTAGAGGGATTGTGTTGTCACGATGCGTGGTCGGACACCATGGCCGATCTCCTTAAATTGGGGATGGTTGATTTTGATGTAATAATGGGAATGGATTGGCTTTATTCATGTTTTGCTAAGCTTGATTGTCGAACCAGAACCGTTAGGTTTGAATTTCCAAATTACTCAGTGATTGAATGGAAGGGGGATGATGTGGTACTGAAGGGTAGGTTTATTTCTTACATTAAGGCCACGAAGATAATTAACAAGGGGTGAATCTACCATTTGGTCCGTGTTACGGACACCGATGCTGAGGCACCTACACTTAAGTCCGTGCATGTTGTGAATGATTTTCCGGAGGTGTTTCCGGATGAGCTCCCTGGGATCCCACCAGACAGGGAGATTGATTTCGGGATTGATGTGATGCCGGGCACGCAACCTATATCTGTTCCACCCTATAGAATGGCACCAGCAGAATTGAAAGAGCTAAAGGAACAATTGAAAGATTTGTTAGAGAAGGGTTTCATCCGGCCGAGAGTCTCGCCTTGGGGAATACCGGTTATATTTTAAGAAAGAAGGATGGGTCTCTAAGGATGTGTATTGACTATCGGCAATTCAACAAGGTTACAATCAAAAATAAGTACCCACTGCCAAGGATAGATGATTTAAGATCCAGGTATCACCAATTGAAGATCAGGGAGCAGGATATTCCGAGAACAACTGTCAGGACTCGGTATGGGTACTTTGAATTTATGGTAATGTCTTTTGGGCTAACAAATGCCTCGGTAGCTTTCATGGACCTTATGCATTGAGTCTTCAAGCCTTTTCTTGAATCTTTTGTGATAGTGTTCGTTGACGACATTCTGGTATATTCACGAGGTCGAGAGGACCTTCTGATCATCTCAGGATAGTTTTACAGACTCTATATCAACACAAGTTGTATGCAAAGTTTTCGAAATGTGGATTTTGGCTTGAATATGTTACATTCTTGGGTTATATCGTCTTCAGAGAAGGAATTACGGTCGATCCTCAGAAGATTTCAGCGGTGAGGAGTTGGCCTAGACCTATTACACCAACAGAGATTCGTAGTTTCTTAGGCTTAGCTGGGTATTACAGAAAGTTTGTGGAGGGATTCCCTACCCTTACCTCTCCGTTGACTAAATTGACGCAAAAGGCGGTTAAGTTCCAATGGTCAGATGCTTGTGAAAGGAGCTTTCAGGAGTTGAAATTGAAGTTGACTACGGCACCAGTGTTGACCCTACCAGAGGGTACAAATGGGTTTGTGGTATATTTTGATGCTTCAATAATCGGACTTAGGTGTGTATTAAAGCAACATAGCAAGGTGATAGCTTATCTTCTAGGCAACTCAAGAATCATGAAAAGAACTATCCAACACATGATTTAAAGCTTGCGGCAGTGGTGTTTGCATTGAAAATTTGGCGTCATTATCTGTTTAGGGTCCATGTGGATATATTCACGGACCACAAGAGCCTTCAATACATTTTCAAACAGAAGGAGTTGAATCTGAGGCAGAGAAGATGACTTGAATTACTCAACGATTACGACATCGATAATGTGTATCATCTCGGGAAGGCTAATGTTGTAGCGAATGCTCTTAGCTGGTAATCTATGGGTAATTTGGCTCACTTGGAGGCATATCAAAGGACGTTGTCCAAGGATGTTCATCGGTTGGCTAGTTTGGGAGTTCGTCTTGCGGATTCTAGTGAAGGAGGAGTGATTGTGCAAAATAGGATGAACCATCGCTTGTTGTGGAAGTCAAGGAAAAGAAATACAACGACCCGTTGTTGGTACAATTGAAGCAGGAAATTCATAAACATAAGACCATGGCCTTTTCTGTTGGCATGGATGATGGTACACTAAGGTACCAAGGGCGACTATGTGTTCCAAATGAGGATGGTTTCCATGAAAGAATCATGATCGAGGCTCACACATCTAGGTATTCCGTACACTCGGGCTCCATAAAGATGTATCATGATCTAAAGTAATTCTACTAGTGGAATGATATGAAGAGGAATGTAGCGGACTTTGTGGCAAGATGTCCAAATTGTCAGCAAGTGAAGGCCGAACACCAAAGGCTCGGTGGGTTGGCACAGAACATAGAAATTCCAATGTTTAAATAGGAGATGATCAATATGGACTTTGTGGTAGGACTACCACGCGCTCCTCGCAAGTTCGACTCGATTTGGGTAGTTATGGACCGACTCACAAAATTAGCACACTTCTTACATGTTAAGGCAACCGACACAGCAAAACAATATGCACAGTTGTATATCAAGAAAATAGTCAGGTTGCATGGCGCTCCAGTTTCTATTATCTCAGATCGGGGGGCACATTTCACAACTAACTTTTGGAAGAAGTTTCAGCAAGGTTTGGGTACTCAGGTGAATCTTAGTACAGCCTTTAGCCCGTAGACTGACGGGAAGGCAGAGCGGACTATTCAAACACTTGAGGATATGTTGCCAGCTTGTGTTCTTGACTTCAGGGGTAGCTGGGATGACCATTTGCCGCTCATAGAGTTTACCTACAATATTTATCATGCTAGCATTCAGATGGCACAATTTGAGGCTGTATATGGTAGGAGATATAGATCTCCCACTGGGTGATTTGACACTGGGGAAGCAGAATTGATAGGGCCAGACCTTGTGCATCAGGCTATAGAGATGGTTAAGATCATTATAGAACGGTTGAAAACGGCTCAGAGTTGTCAGAAGTCCTATTCGGATGTGCGTCGCAACTACTTGGAGTTTAAAGACAATGATTGGGTATTCTTGAAGGTTTACCCCATGAAAGGCGTAATGCGGTTTGGTAAGAAAGTCAAATTGAGTCCGAGGTATGTCAGACAGTACAGAATCATTCGGAGGATTGGCCAGGTGGCGTACAGGCTTGAACTACCTCCAGAGATATCTTTAGTACACCCGATGTTCCACGTGTCCATGTTGAAGAAGGTGGTTAGAGACCCGTCGCTTATTGTTCCGGTTGATACAATTGAGTTTAATGAAGAATTGACTTATGAAGAAATTCTAGTTGAAATTCTTGATAGGCAAGTTTGAAAGTTGAGGAATAAAGAGATTACCTCCATGAAAGTGTTATGGTGAAACCAACAGGTTGAAAAAGCCACCTGGGAGGCCGAGGATGAAATGAAGAAGGAGTACCCTCACTTGTTTGAATAGCCATGTATTTATAAAGTTGTGTTCTATGAAAATTCTAAGAGTTACCTTTTATGAATTATGTATCATTTGTACAAGTTGATGTTAAAGGTGTTTCTTTTTGGTAGTATACTGCTCGTGAGGCCACGGTTGGCATTGTTTTAATGTTATGTTGCGTCGTTGGTTCATGTATATATTGTTAGGACTATTTTTGGGATTCTCTGGTAGGTGGATAGGTCTAATTATAGGGGAGACTCTGGCGAAATATTTGGAAATTTCGGGAGTTAGACAAAAACATTTGGAACTGCAGCTATGTGTTATAGCAGCTGTATCGCATTGGGTGCAAATGGTGAAATTTTGAGCCTCATTCGGGGACAAATGATCCTAAGTGGGGGAGGATGTAAGGCCAACGTTCCATAAATGAAGAATCATATGTATGACCAAGAGAGCCAAGAAACTAATGATGTTATGAATGGTTGAAAGTACTAATGAAGCTATATATATGGTGTGAAAGGTTATGATGTGAATATATTTGTACTTCTATTTCCCTTGTGTGCAAAACAAAAATGTTTTTGGGAGTATCATTAGTGAACCGAGGAAAGGTGGGTCGAAACCGCCCACACCCGAAACTACACGTGCCGATGTAGGAGTGGATTGTGATTATTTCCCTTATTTGGGATGAGATTGAAATATTGATGTGATGAGATTATTCCACTTTATTGGGATGAAATTGATGATAGCTATGAATTGGAAGTGATGAAGTCGACCCATACGGCATATGTGGGAAGGTGGCCTAGCCGATCGGGTGGAGATCGAACGCCATATCGCGCGCATGGTGGTTCTTACTCTTGGTAACACCTTTGATTTTGTATCACCGTGTAAATCCACATTGTTCATGGAGAGATGTTATAGTCGATCGGGCGTGATCGGACTCCATGCTAAAAATACAGTGGTATATCGGTGTTAATGATCTCCCAACCAAAAATAATATTTTCTTTGTGTTTTGAAAATTGTTATGTTTCAACTTGGAATTTGGATATCATTGATTGTTACTTGCTGCTTCCATGGTATTCCCCTTCTTATGTTGGCATTCTATTTCGAAAGAGGACATTTAGCTTTACATAGTAGTACTATTCCACATATAACGTCTCTTTTGCCGGTGGTTCGTCAGTGGGCAGCCTTCATCCTCGTTAGCAGTTACTCTCAATTCAGCAGGTTTTGGTGAGCCCTACTCTGTTCCGCGCCTTATGTCACTTGACGTTGTATTTTGTGTTTTGAGGTATAGCCGGGTCCTTGTCACCGGCACTTCCATACTACTCTTCTGTTATACTTAGAGGCTCCGTAGACATCTTGTGGGTGGTGTTTGATGTTAGGTAATTGTAAGTCCCGGTGAAATTTTTACCTAAAACCCGGGGTTTCTTGATGTCAGGGTGGACTTATGCATTGACGGCTCAGACCTTTTTGGGTTGAACAGTGCATTAGGGAGTTGAAGGAATCGTGTTACAGACTATGGCATTTTTGCGGTCCACTATGTGGCCGCAGAACCACTCTGCAGGCCGCAGATCAGCCGCAGAGTGAAGCAGAAACCTGAGCTATATTTTGAGGAACATTATGCGGCCGCAGAACCGTTTTGTGGGCCGAATATCCCATCACAGAATTAACATGAGAAATTTCAGAAGGAGGTTCTGCAACCCATTATGTGATCGCAGAATTGGTCTGCGGACTGCAGACCGATCGCAGAATGAGACAGAATCGCCCAGTTTCAGAGGGCAATTATGCGGTCCATTTTTCGGACCGCATAAGCATTATGCGATCACATATGCGACCGCATATCTGCATCGGGGCTTCAATTTTTCTAATTTTTGACCCGACCCTATTTCGATATATTGAAGTATAGGGACTCTTTTGAAGCAAAAAACTGATATTTTAGAGTGAAGTGAGAGTGTTCTAGAGAGAGGGGGAACCCTAGGCTAATTTTTCATCAATCCTTGCTCAAGACTTGGAGAATTCACAAGGAAAGCTCACAAGGTCTTTATCCAAGAGGTAAGGTTCAAACCCTAATCTTTAATTTTAAGTTTGGGTATAAGATGGGTAATTTGGAAGTATGATTTTTGGGTTTGGGAGTTGTAATTTATGCATTCATGTAGCTATGAGGATGGTGGGGAGGAAATTTAACTAGTATGAGTAAACGCGTAGTGTTGAATTAGTTATGGAGTGAAGGAAATCTTGTGGAAGAACTTTGTAATCAAATTTGCACACCTAGTGTTTGATAAAATGCTCCAATGAGCTGATACCATGAATATCTTCCTAATTTGTGTTCAATTTTGCTATGTCTCCAAATAGATCAAAGTTGCAAGGATTTTTGGAACAATGTAATGAATTAAGGGAAGCTCAAAGCGAGGTATGAAGGCTAAACTCTTTTTCTGGTATTGGAATTCATGTGTTATTACAAAACTCCATCGTGTAAACAACTATTATGCAAAATCGACTACAAGGCTCTACGATAGTAATCCCTTCCTCCCTCAACCAATTTCAACAAAAATCTACCCGAAATAGTTCAACAACCCCATATACTAGCTCCTATTGGCAAATGCATGGCCTATCTCCAACTCCACAACTTACTTAAACCCATATCAATTGCATAAAGGTTTTAGGACAAGGTCTTACCCGAATAGTTGATGGTCTAGTGAATGATTTCCTTGAATCTCAAGATTGTGGGAAAGATCGATGATCAAAGCACTTGAGGATTCCTCCTCTCTCTCTCTCTCTCTAAAATAGTCATTTTAACCAGCCAAAACAACCCCAAAGTCATTTTATAGGAAATGGGTTCGGGATATAAAATCAGAAAATGGACCCTCTGAACTCAGTTATGTGGTTGCAAAGTACTGCGCAGATCAGGTCTATACCCCGCAAAATGGACCGCATAAATGGTCCCAAAAACTAGGTTGTTCGGGCTAGGTCTGCGGTCCATAGACCAGTTATACGATCGCATAATGCATCGCTGAAGTTTCCATCCGAAATTTTTCATGTTTAATCTGCGACGGATGTGCTGCCCATGGAATGACTATGCGGTCGCATAGTAGACCGCAAATCGACCTCCAAAATTGGCTTTGTTACTATTGCACTCTGTGGCGAATCTGCGGAGTAGTTATGCGGCTGCAAAATGAACCACCAAAATACCATGTTCCGCAAAAATCATTCTTTCAATCCCCAACGCATTGCACAAACCAAACACGTTGGCCTAACTCGGTACCACGAATCCCCAGGTTCTTGGTAAAATTTTACGAGAACTTACATCCTCCCCCTCTTAGGATCATTCGTCCTCGAATGAGGAGTAGAGTCCGCCTAAAAGAATACCTAGTATAATTCATCTCTTTATTCCAACGTCCCAACCCCCAAATTTTGGCTAACTCCCACAACCATAACATATTTCAAGAGTCATCCAACATAAACCCGAGTGGCGCTTCTTACATATCAAACATTCCGGCTTATTGGTGCCAACAATCCTCTTTCGTCTCTTAGGTGCTCTAACCACATGATCTGGTGGCGCGGTAACATTAATAGGAACAAAAATACCTTACCTAGAAACTATTTCTTCCAATCCCTCTACGGCTCGACCCAAACTCCCAATGAACTCTCGTGCAATCTCCCCTAGATTCAATGGCGGCGTCATTCCCTCCTCGTTGCTTCAAATTTGTGGATTAATCATCGGGAAAATGAGACATGATGAGCAAATTAGCTTCCTATGTTGAGCTCCATCGCATGATCCGGAGGTTAAAAGAAGGGTGACATTCCTAAATGTCCATGTAGCATCCCAATTATTGATGTGGTGCACAACACACCGATAAGAAGGACTCTACTAGACACGGCTTCGAGACATCCTAGGGCACTTTAAAACCTTAGGCTCTAATACAAAGTTTTCCACACCCCGACCTCGCGGAGCGCGAGCGGCGTTCAATCGAGATACCCGGTCGAGAAAGCCTACTTGATGCCTGCTACCCAACCTTACCCATGATCAATATAAGAATCAATAACAAGAGATATAAGTGAGAAGAGTAAAGTGTTCCACATTGTTTTTCCATTAATCATAAGAGATTCATTCTTACAATTCCCCTTAATATCACAAGTTCATAATTACGAGAGAAAACATGTTTGCCAAATAACAACACTTCTAGTTCATTATTCAACATCAAACACCATCCACAACATATCTACGGAGCCTTTAAATACAACAGAAGAGTAGTATAGAAGTGCCTGCGACAAGGACCCGACTATACCTCAAAACACAAAGTACAACATCAAGTGACATAAGGCCTGAAACAGAGTAGGGCTCACCAAAACATGCTGAATAGAGAGTAACTGTTACCTAGGATCAAAGATGCCCACTGATGAACCACCTGCATCCACTAAAGATGCAGCGCCCCCGGCAAAATGGACGTTAGTACATATGGAATAGTACTAGTATGTAAAGCTAAAAGTCCTCTTTCGTAATAGAATGTGAATATAAGAAAGGGAAAACTATGGAAGTGGCATGCAACAATAAATGATATCCAAATGCCAAGTTAAAACATAACAATTTCTCAAAATACGAAAATAATATATATCTTTGGTTGGGAGATCATTAGCATCGATATACCACTGTGTTTTAGCACGGAGTCTGATCACGCCCGATCTGCTAGGACATATCTCCATGAACAATGTGGATTGATAGGTGATACAAAAAAAAGGTGTTACCAAGAGTAGGAACCACCATGCGCAAGACATGGCATCCGATCTCCACCCGATCGGCTAGGCTGTCTTCCCACATGTACCTTGTGGGTCGACTTCATCACTTCCAATTCACAGCTATCATAAATATCATCCCAATTAAGGGGAATAATATCATCATATAAATATTTCAATCTCATCCCAAATAAGGGGAATAATCACAATTCACTCCTACACTGACACTTGTAGTTTCGGGTGTGGGCCGTTTTGACCCACCCTTCCTCGGTTCGCTAATGATACTCCCAAAAATATTTTGGTTTTGCACACAAGGGAAATAGAAATACAAATACATTCACCTCATAACCTTTCACACCATATATAGCTTCATTAGTACTTTCAACCATTCACAACATCATTATTTCCTTTGCTTTATTGGCCATACGTATGATTCTTCTTTCGTGGCACGATGGTCGTATCTCATATTCCATACTTTCATTTCTTTACTTTCAAGGATCAAAATCATAAACATCAACATATAGAATATTTGAGAATTATAACTTTAAGTTCATTAATAATGAAGGCTTCAAACACAATAGATTTCTTTCCAAGGTACGGAGCAAAATGACTCGCAATCGCAACACAAGTTAAAATCATAGATGAGTAATACACCATTTCTTTTTTAAATGCTCCTCAAGAAGGGCAATGCACAATTTTGACTCATGAGTAAATATGAATTTAAATCACATTGGAAGCTCTTACAAAGGAGATCATGATGATTTATGATTGAACCACAAATTCAAAGCATACGCTCTAGTTTCAACAACCATGGCCACATTTTATATCTCACTCTCACTTCTTTCACTTCCAAACATTGTCATAGTTTATCAGTAATAAAGGCATTTGGAAATAGATATTTGATATGTAAATGAACAATAAGAGTCTTAACCACATTGGATTTTCTTTCCAAGTTAAGCATAATAGACTTTCATTTGAAACACTAATTGAAGTCATAACATTTTAATACATAAACCATACTTGAACACATTATCAAAGAGGTCATAATAGGATAGGAACAATTGGAACATGTTTTGAGTATATGCATCTTTCAACACAATACTTACTCAGGATACTCAAATTTATTAGGAACAACGCGGAACATGGGAATTTGGAACTTGGGCCAATCATACTTGAAACTTACGGGAACATCATGGAATTCGATTCTATAAGAAAAGTTTATCCAACATACCTTGATTGAGCTTTCCTTAAGTTACTACAATGTCCCAACACTTCTAGCACTATCAATCTATAGGAAGATAGTGAAAATCGGATAATAATTAGAAGGATTCACATGGTGTAACTCTCTTAGGAATTTTGTCAAACACCTATTATGCATAATTGACTACAAAGCTCTACAATGGGAATCCCTTCCTCCCTTAACCAATTTCAACAAGAAACTACTCGATATAGTTCAACAATCCCATATACTACCTCCTATTGGCAGATGCATGGCCTATCTCCAACCCCTCAACATACATAAACCCATAACCTCTTTCATGAAAGCTTAGGAGAAAGGTTTACCCGGATAGATGATGGTGAAGTGAGTGATTCTCTTGAATCTTCAAGATTGGGATAAGGATTGATGATTAGAATAGCAAGATCTTCTCCCTCTCTCTCTAAGTTACTCTCACTTCTCTCTAAAATATTAGATATTTGCTTCAAAATGAGCCCCAAAGGATATTAATCAAAATGGGGTTGGGTTATAAAATAGAAAATGGACCCTCCGAACTCAACTTTACGGTCGCAGAGTGGACCACGGAATAGCTATGCAGCCCACACAATGGACCCCGAAAGTGATGCCAAAAACTGGGCTGGCCTTGACCAGTCTGCGGCCAGGTCTGCGGTCCGCAGACTAGTTATGTGGCCGCAAAATGGACCGCAAATTCACCCTCCAAATTTCTTCATGCTAAATCTGCGACAGAAGTGCGGACCTGCGAAACAGGTATGCAATCGCATAATGGACCGCAGAAACGACCTTCAAAATTCAGCGATGTTTCTGCTCAAATCCGCGATGGATATGCGGCCCGCAGAATAGATCTTCTTAACTACTACCTTCGTACACATTAGTCTACCTCTGCACCACAAAACCTCAAATTCCTTGGAGAATTTTTATAGGGCCTTATAATAGCACTTTCACGGAGGCAATCTCTTTATTCCTCAGCTTTCAGACTTACCTATCAAGAATGGCAATCAGAATATCCTCATAAGTCAATTATTCATTAACCTCAATAGCCTCGACCAAAACAATGAGTGTTGGGTCTTCAACTACCTTCTTTAACATAGATACATGAAATATCGGGTGCACCAATGACATCTCTGGTCGTAGCTCAACCCTGTAAGCCACCTGACCAATCCGTTGAATGATTTTATACGGCTCGATATACCTGGGACTCAGTTTCCCTTTCTTCCCAAATCGCATTATACCCTTCGTGGGGGAAACCTTCAAGAATACCTAATCATCCTCTTTGAACTCCAAATCCCTACGATGCGCATCCAAATAGGACTTCTGGTGACTCTAAGAAGTTTTCAACCATTTCTTAATGACCTTAAACTTCTCCATGACCTGGTGCACGAGGTCTGGCCCTATCAACTCTGCTTCCCCAATCTCGAACCACCCAATGGGAGATCTACATCTCCTACCATATAGAGCCTCGAACGGTTCCATCTGAATGCTAGCATGGTAACTCTTGTTGTAGGCAAATTCTATGAGCAGAAAATGATCATCCCAGCTACCCTTGAAGTCAAGAACACAAGCGCACAACATATCCTTGAGCGTCTAAAAAGTCCGCTCTGTCTCCCCGTCTGTTTGTGGATGGAAAGCTATGCTAAGATTCACCTGAGTACCCAAACCTTGTTGAAATTTCTTCCAAAAGTTTGATGTGAATTGTGCCCCCGATCAGAGATGATAGAAACTGGAGTGCCATGCCACCAAAGTATTTCCTTGATATACAACTGAGCATATTGTTCTGCTATGTCGGTAGCCTTAATGTGTAAGAAGTGTGATAATTTCGTGAGTCGGTCCATAATTACCCAAATCGAGTCGAACTTGCGAGGCGTGCAAGGTAGTCCCACCACAAAGTCCATATTGATCATCTCCCACTTCCACATTGGAATTTCTATGTTCTGTTCCAACCCACCGGGCCTTTCGTGTTCAGCCTTCACTTGTTGACAATTTGGACATCTTGCCAAAAATTTTGCTACATTCCTCTTCATATCATTCCACCAGTAGACTTCCTTAAGATAATAGTACATCTTTATAAAGCCTGGGTGCACGAAATACCTAGAATTGTCAGCCTCAGTCATGATTCTTTCCCAGAGACCATCTACATTTGGAACACATAATCTCCCTTGGTATCTTAGTGTACCATAATCTATGCCAAGAGAAAAATCCATGGTCTTATGTTTATGAATCCCCTCCTTCAACTGCACCACCAATGGATCATCGTATTTCTTTTCCTTGACTTCTACAACAAGTGATGATTCAGCCCTATTTTGCACAGCCACCCCTCCTTCACTAGAATCCGCAAGATGAACTTCCAAGCTAGCCAACTGGTGAAATTCCTTGGCCAACGGCCATTGATGTGCCTCCAAGTGAGCCAAACTAGCCATGGATTTCTGGCTAAGATCATCCGCCACAACATTAGCCTTCCCCGGATGATGTAGAATATCAATGTCATAGTCCTTGCGTAACTCAAGCCATTTTCTTTGCCGCAGATTCAACTCCTTTTGTTTGAAAATATATTGAATGCTCTTATGGTCCGTGAATATATCCTCATGGACCCCATACAAATAATGACGCCAAATCTTCGTGCAAACACCACCGCCGCAATTTCTAAGTCATGTGTTGGATAGTTCTTCTCATGCTTCTTGAGTTTCCTAGAAGCATAAGCAATCATCTTGCCATGTTGAATCAATACACACCCAACTCTGTTTCTTGAAGCATCACAATATACCACAAACCCATACGTACCCTCCGGTAAGTTCAATATCGGAGCCGTAGCCAATCTTGACTTCAACTCTTGGAAGCTCTTTTCGCAAGCATCTGACCATTGGAATTTAACCGCCTTCTGCGTCAATTTAGTCAATAGAGAGGTAAAAGTGGAGAACCCCTCCACAAACTTCCTGTAATACCCATCTAAGCCCAAGAAACTACGAATCTCTGTTGGAGTTGTATGTCTAGGCCAATTCTTTCCAGCTACTATCTTCTGAGGATCAACCTTAATTCCTTCATTAGAGATGACATAACCTAATAACGTGACAGATTCAAGCCAAAATTCACACTTTGAAAACTTTGCATACAACTTGTGCTAATACAAAGTCTGCAGAACTGCCCTGAGATGATAGGCATGGTCCTTTCGACTTTGTAAATATACAAGAATATCTTCAATGAACTCTGTCAAAAAGGAGTCGAGAAAAGGCTTGAAGACTCGATTCATAAGGTCCATGAAAGTTGTCAGGGCATTCATCAGCCCAAAAGACATCACCAAAAATTCAAAGTGCCCATACCGGGTCCCGAAAGTTATTTTCAGAATGTCCTGCTCCCTGATCTTCAATTGGTGATACCCCGATCTTAGGTCAATCTTGGAGAAATACTTAGCACCCTTCAATTGATCGAATAAGTCATCTATCTTTGGCAGTGGGTACTTATTCTTGATCGTGACTTTGTTGACTTGCCGATAGTCAATACACATTCTTAGCGACCCATCCTTCTTCCTTACAAAGAGAACCGGTGTGCACCAAGGCGACACACTTGGCCGGATGAAACCCTTCTCTAATAAATCCATCAATTTCTCCTTTGGTTCCTTCAATTTTGCCGGCATCATTCTGTAGGGTGGAATGGATATGGGCTTCATTCCTGGCATCACATCGATCCCAAAATCAATCTTCCTTTCTGGTAGGATCCCAGGGTGCTCCTCGGGAAAGACCTCCGGAAATTCGTTCATAATTGGCACATACTCAAGTGTAAGTGCCTCGGCATCAGTGTTCGTAACCCAGACTAAATGGTAAATACACCTTTGTTGATCATCTTCGTGGCCTTAAGGTATGAAATAAACTTACCCTTCAACACTACATCATCCCTCTTCCACTCAATAACTGGCTCATTTGGAAATTCAAACCTAACGGTTCTTGTTCGGCAATCAAGCTTGAAAAAACATGAATAAAGCAAGTCCATCCCCATTATCACATCAAAATCAACCATCCCTAATTCAATGATATCGGCCATGGTGTCTTGACCACGCACCGTGACAATAGAGATTCATTCTTACAATTCCCCTTAATATCACAAGTTCATACTTACAAGAGAAAACATGTTTGCCAAATTACAACACTTCTAGCTCATTACCCAACATCAAACACCATCCACAACATGTCTACGGAGCCTCTAAGTACAACAAAAGAGTAGTATGGAAGTGCCTGCGACAAGGCCCCGGCTATACCTCAAAACACAAAGTACAACGTCAAGTGACATAAGGCCCGAAACAGAGTAGGGCTCACTAAAATCTGCTGAATGGAGAGTAACTGCTATCGAGGATCAAAGATGCCCGCTGATGAACCACCTGCATCCACTAAAGATGCAGCGCCCCCGGAAAAAGGGACGTTAGTACATATGGAATAGTACTAGTATGTAAAACTAAAAGTTCTCTTTCGAAATAGAATGCCAATATAAGGAAGGGAAAACCATGGAAGCAGCACGCAACAATCAATGATATCCAAATGCCAAGTTAAAACATAACAATTTTTCAAAAGACAAAAATAATATATATCTTTAGTTGGAAAATCATTAGCACCAATATACCACCATGTTTTAGCACGAAGTCTGATCACGCCCGATCGGCTAGGCCATCTCTCCACGAACATTGTGTATTGAACAGTGATACAAAAAATAAAGGTGTTACCAAGAGTAGGAACCACCATGCACGTGACATGGCGTCTGATCTCTACTCGATCGGCTAGGCCACCTTCCCACATATGCCGTGTGGGTCGACTTCAACACTTCCAATTCATAGCTAACATCAATCTCATCCCAATCAAGGGGAATAATCTCATTACATCAATATTTCAATCTCATCCCAAATAAGGGAAATAATCACAATCCACTCCTACACTGGCACATATAGTTTCGGGTGTAGGCCGTTTCGACCCACCCTTCCTAGGTTCGCTAATGATACTCCCAAAATTATTTTGATTTTGCAGACAAAGGAAACAGAAGTACAAATACATTCGCCTCATAACCTTTCACACCATATATAGATTCATTAGTACTTTCAAATATGTTGATCGGCCATACATATGATTCTTCTTTCATGGCACGATGGCCGTATCTCATATCCCACACTTTCAATTCATTACTTTCAAGGATCAAAATCATAAACATCAACATATAGAATATTCCAGAAATTATAACTTTAAGTTTATTAATAATGAAGGCTTCAAACACAATAGATTTCTTTCCAAGGTACGACGAAAAATGACTCGTAATCGCAACAGAAGTTAAAATCATAGATGAGTAATACACCATTTCATTCTGAAATGCTCCTCAAGAAGGGCAATGCACAGTTTTGACGCATGGGTAAATAAGAATTCAAATCACATTGGAAGCTCTTACAAAGGAGATCATGATGATTTACGATTGAACCGCAATTTCAAAGCATGTGCTCTAGTTACATCAACCATGGCCACATTTTAAATCTCACTCTCACTTCTTTCACTTCCTAACATTGTCATAGTTTGTCTGTAATAAAGACATTTGGAAAATAGATATTTGATAAGTATATGAACAGTAAGAATCTTAAGCAGATTGGGTTTTCTTTCCAAGTTAAGCAAAATAGACTTTCATTTGAAACACTAATAAAAGTCATAATATTTTAATACATAAACCATACTGGAACACATTCTCGAAGAGCTCATAATAGGATAGGAACAATTGGAAAACGTTTTGAGTATATGCATCTTTCAACACAACACTTACTCGGGATACTTGATTTATTAGGAACAACTCGAAACATGGGAATTAGGAACTTGGGCTAATCATACATGAAAATTCCGGGAACAATATGGAATTCCATTCTAAGAAAGAAGTTTAGCCAACATACCTTGCTTGAGCTTTCCTTAAGTTACTACAACGTCCCAACATTTCTAGCGCTATCAATCTATAGGAAGATAGCGAATATCTTATAATAATTATAAGGATTCACATGGTGTAACTCTCTAGGGATTTTGTCAAACACCTATTATGCAGAATTGACTACACAGCTCTACAATGGTAATCCCTTCCCCCCATTAACCAATTTCAACAAGAAACTACCCGGTATAGTTCAACAATCCCACATACTACCTCATATTGGCACATTCATGGCCTATCTCCAACCTTACAACATACTTAAACCCATAACCTCTTGCATGAAAGCTTAGGAGAAGGACTTACCCGGATAGATGATGGTTTATTCAGTGATTCTCTTGAATCTTCAAGATTGGGACAAGGGTTGATGATTAGAATGGCTAGGTCTTCTCCCTCTCTCTCTATGATACTCTCACTTCTCTCCAAAACACAGATATTTGCTTCAAAATAAGCCCCAAAGGCTTTTAATCAAAATAGGATCGGGTTATAAAAATAGAAAATGTACCCTCTGAACTCAACTTTATGATCGCAGAGTGGACCGCAGAGTAGCTATGCGGCCCCCAAAATGCACCACGAAAGTGATGCCAAAAATAAGGCTAGCCTGGACTAGGCTGCAGCTAGGTTTGCGGTCCACAGACTAGTTATGCGGCTGCGAAATGGACCGCAGAATCTCACTCCAAATTTCTTCATGCCAAATATCAGGCAGAAGTAGGGATGAAAGTTTACACATAGATTTGGGGCTGGTCTTCATCGTGTTCGCATCTGCTTCTACGCGTTCACGTAGTGTTTGGGATGAGCTGGGTAGGATGCTAGTTACCTCTTCGCATTCGTGATGTTGTTCCCGCGATCGCGTAGTTCTGTTAGCCTTGTGTATGGCGTTCGCGAGGGTGTTTCTATGATCGCGTAGTGTGTTTTAGGGGCAGTGTATTCTTCTTCTTCGCGATCGCGATGGTAATTCTGTGATCACAATTCATTAATTTGTCCAGTGATTATAAGTACTCTATTTTGGGGGGTTTCGGCCATTTTATCATATTCGGAGCTATGGAGCTCAGATGGAAGTGTTCTCTCCTCGGTTTTGATTATATTTAATGAATCTATCTTCATTTTAGGCAATTGGTTGATGATTTCAAAAGAAAAATTTGGGGTTTTTGTCTAAAATTTCATAAAGTGAATTTTCGAGTTTTGACAACTGAAACTAGTATGGTTGGACTCGTAATTGAATGGGTTGTCAAATCTTGTGAGTTTTGTCAGGTTCCAAGGTGCGAGCCCGGGTTTGACTTTTGGGTTGACTTTGGCTTTTGATTAATGATTCGACCTTTATCGATTGGGTTTGTTTCCTTAGGAATTATTTGGTGTATTTGAGTTACTTTTGGCTAGTTTCGAGCCGTTCAAGGGTTGATGCGCGCGAGATGGCATTTCTAGAGTATTGTTTGGCTTGTTCGGTATTGGATTTGGCTTGTTCGAGGTAAGTAACACTTTTAAACCTGGTGCTGAGGGTATGAACCCCTGAATAAACGTGTTATGTGTTTGGTGTTGAGGTGACGCACATGCTAGGTGACGGACGTGTGGGCGTGCACCGTGTGAATTATGACTAGATTAATTTTGTGGTTCTGTGTAGTGACCTAATCTTGTTTCTATCCATGAAATTACTACATTCTAGAGTAATTGAACCGTGATCCATGTAAGAAACCATGTTTAGGCTATATGTTTATCCTATTGGGACCCACTAAGGTCATTTCTGTTGTTGAGTCATTTACTTAAATTGCAATTACATACTCATTCATTACATATCATATCTCAGTCTCTGTTATTATTTGTCTCACATCATATTATCATTATTTGGGCCGATTGGCATGAGATTTGTGAGGTCGAGAGACTGGAGAGATTGATGACTGAGTGAGGCCGAGGGCCTGATTATGAGGATGTTTATGGGATCAGGTTGCACGCCGCATCATGCTTTATTGATTCATGACATGATTAGCTTATATTAGCGCTTGGGCAGGATCCTCCTCTCTGGAGTCTGACTTACCAGCAGTGAGTGCAGGTACCTACTGAGTGCGAGTGCGAGTGTGAGTGCCGAGTGCGAGTGTCGAGCGATTGTGAGGACTGAGTGACTGTAATGACTGAGAGAATGTAAGGACTAAGTGACTGTGAGGACTGAGTGACTAGGAGGAATGAGTGAATTGTTACTCCGAGAGTATGCATATGATTTTGTCACAGTGTTGCATTATAGTTGGCATGCATACTTGGCATGTAGGCATTGAGATGCATTTTCCTCATGCGGTACGGCATTGCGACATTCATGACTTCACATGCACAAGCACATGTAGGCGTAGAGATGTACTTTCCTCATGCCATCTGATAATGAAACATCTTATCTGTTATCGAAAGTTGTTTTTGGAAAAAATCAGAGTTTTCAGATTTACTCATATTTTGGTGATTTTGGTGATTTCGGTGAATGATTTGGGATTTACTGTTATATTTGAAAAGCATGCCTATTTTTCGTAACTTTGAGTTATTACTTGTACTACTTTATTAATATTGTTACGAGTTGTTCCTGGCTGTTGGTGTTGGACTCTGACCATTGTCCAAGCTCGTCACTACTTTCAATCTAAGGTTAGTTATTTTAATTATTGAGTACATGGGGTCGGTTGTACTCATTCTATACTTCTACACCTTGCGTGCAGATTTTGGATGCTGATGTTGTTGTGTATGGCGGGAGCTGGCATTAAAGACGTACATGTGTTTCGGTCATAGCTGCCTCTTGTTCTTGGTAGCTTTAGAACTATTAATTTGTTCATGTAAATTTCAAATAGATTATAAACTGTAAATCTTAGCAGCTCATGATTTGTACTACCAATCATTGGGAAGTGTATAAAAGATTAGTTATATTATCATTATTTCTCTCAGTAAATCTTAATTAAATTGGATTGTTGCTAATTGGCTTACCTAGCGGGTTGAGTTATGTGCCATCACGACTAGTTGGACTTTGGGTCGTGAAAAATGGTTGTATCTTCAGTTTCATCATCATTATTCTTTATCCAGAGGTCAAATGCAGTGACCTGTTGACATTAGGGTTTAACCGCTGGATCGAGGGCTTCAACAGTCGACCTTTCTCATGCTCAGGTAAAAGATATCTACTGTTTTCCCCTCTTTCTCTTCTGATTTCACCTCTATGCTATCATCATCCTACCTTCGTCACTATCCACTATCGATTTTGAATCTGACCAGAATCCTAAGTGACTTTAATGCCACTATAAATAGGGCATTCAATGTTCTCACCTAACAGACATGAATACACTTAACAATACTGGCAAAAACATAGAAAGAATTAAAAAAGTTCAAGTTTTCAGCTAAGTATTAAGTTCTTGTAGCTTCTCCCTAATTTCTCTTTTTCTCTTTTCATTCCTGCTCGAGTTTGATCCTTATACATGATTTGTTTTGGGTTTAGACTCCTAAACGGCAAGCATACGACTCTTGCTTGGTTTATTGCTCTGCAAAAGGTTAGTGTACACTGACCCTCTCCCTATCTTTGATTGACTGTACTATTTTTTGTTTATGATGTTTTCTCTATTGATTACCCTCTGTTTATGATGTATATTAGTAACTTATAATTGTGTTTATTATGTTCAATTTTCCTATGCTATCTTCACTGATTGAGTTGATTATTTCCTGATGAGTTATGATCAATTTGGTACTGCTGACCAACTTGTATTTTTAATAAACTTCATCTCCTTTAACATAACTAGACAAATATTTTCTGTAATGATTGATATAAGCCCCGCTAAACCTTTGTCACTAGCTAAGCTAAAATCTTGTGATAATTTTATGTATGCTCTATCTCTGTCAGTTAAATAACAACTAGATTACCATGATTAATTTAATTGAACTATGCTTTTAGACCCCTGCCAATAGCCTGTTAAGAGTTCATATTTGTTGCATGGTTCTGTATTGATCCTTGCATTAGTAAAGTTATACCATACCGTTTTGATTCAATAAAAGTGATCCTCATCATAGTTCATGTCATATCTTTGACCTGTTTGCTTTGACTGAATAATTTGTTATTGAAACCATGCATGTTGTATACACTTAACAATTCATATAAATCTTTCATTATAACTTATGTAATGAACTCATTAGCATAGTCATCACACTGTCTGCTCATCTGATATGTCCTTATTTATGACATGAAACTCTGTAGAAACCTCACTGTATGCTGGTTGAGTAACTCACATGACCTCAGTGCTTGTGCTTGTCCGGTGATGTTCATGAACCATTACATGCTTTTCACTTGAGAAAGTTTCATGCTTAAACTACTATACTCTTCATTTGGAAACTGATCTATAGAATAAGAAAGTTAAACCCTTTTATGCCTTAATAACTTAACAACTTGAGTAACATAGGATCTAAAATTGAAGTTTACTGGAAACATGATCTCTCATAGACTTAAGTAAACTCATTAAGACTTTTTATTTCCTGTATTCATCCACTAAGAATGGACATACCTACCCACTGCCCCATATCTGGTTGATATCCTTGTCTATAAAGATTCAATTATGAACCTGAATTAGTTTGAGAACTTGATAGACTAGATGGCATGCTACTAAGTTTAAACTAGATTAAAATTGACTTTCCTACCTACATCGATGTCTCTGCTGGTTTTTTTACCTTTAGGGAGCCTGGACAAGGTTGTTAGTGTAGGTGTTTAGTGGAGTAAGGACTCAATCATGTACATGCTTACTTTTGATTGTTCTAAAGATAACTTAAATGCTTGTTGAAGTGCTCTGAACCTAGTTAAAGATCCTAAAATGTTGAACCCCATTAGGACTAATGAAATTAATGTATATGTCTTCCCTATAACTTACCAATACTTAGATCATTTAACCAGGCACTTCAAAACTTGAATTGGTTTACTGATAATCTGCCACTAATTCTCCTTGTTTTACATCTGCGTGATAACCTTCCTAAGTATCTTAATGTATGATGTAAATAAGTTTAAGGTCATTGATATCACTAGATACGGCAAGTTTACTTGCAGTGGCTTACCTTCATATTTTAGGTTCTGATCCTAAAGTTAATGTTGTAATTCTAATCTGCTCATATTCTTTCACTCCATGGATAATATCCTCTATAGTTTCTGTTAAAATTTTGAGTGTCTGAACCCTTGTGTTTGTTGCTGCTTTCATGTCAATTACTAAGTTAATACCTCATTCGTGTCTAAACCTTTGATGAAGAGTAAATGTGGGTGGTTAGGGGTATTTGGAGTGGAACATGGTTTGTGGTTAAGATGCCCTTCCCTAACACAAGCACTTCTCGGGATCCATGAGACCCTTGTGAACTCTGAAGTGCCAGGTGTCCAAAGGGGGATTTTGTCCATGAATAAGGTTTTACTCTAAGCCTTTGATCATTGACTCTTATTAATCCTCCTAGGATTAACACAAATAAAGTTGGTATCACGACCCCAATATTTCTCAGTAGGATGTCCTAATTGCACCTAGTCACTAAGACTAGGTAAGCATGAAACTAAATTTTTTATAGTAAACCAATAATCCCGAGTGCAATACAATACCCAAAACCGGTAGTACAAGTCATAAGCTCTACAGAGTTTAATAGAACAAATCTTCTAAGTACAACTGTACCGGAATAGATATAGACAGTACAAGTACAATATCAGAAGGTGACTCTGAGGCATGCGAACGCGACGACAGGTATACCTTGAGTCTCCACAGCAAAACTTGAACAACTAGCTAGTGATCAACCAACTCCAAAGTACCTGGATCTGCACAAAAATATGCAAAAAGTGTAGCATGAGTAAACCACAGTGGTACCTAGTAAGTATCAAGACTAACCTCGGTAGAGTAGTGACGAGGGACAGTCAAGACACCTACTAGACTTAATAACCTATACAAGTATGAATGTGAACTAACAGGGAAACAATGTTAATATAAGCATTGTTAAGATAACAAAATAATACTCGCAATAAAACATTAGAAACAACGATTAGCAATAGGGAACAAACAGGTAATAATGCCGTAGAGTAATCTAAACACAATGTAATTCCGATGAAACCAAATAAATAGAACAAGTAAAACCTCAATAAAAGCAACCAGCTTTCACACAAGAATCATTCAAGGATTTTCCCGAGGTACCTCACCTCATAGTCACATTTCACGGGACCCAATTCATGAACCCAAATCACTTGGAATTTGGTTCCCCCATCACAATTCACAACTGCATGGACGACTCATGTGCCAAGAAGGTGACAATATCTCCTATCCGGACAACTCACGTGCCAATAATAACAATGACTCATGACCGCACGGACAACTCACGTGCTAATAGAATAACTCTCACACAGAAGGAAAGTAAACGAGAGTACATATAAATGATCAATATCATCAGGATTCATCTTCTTAAATAGAAATGGGTGATTAATTATGTGTGCTTGTGCAAGTGTTCTATCACAACTCAAGTCAACAAGTAAGAGTAGAGACAACGAATGGCACATAGGAACTAATCACCACAAAATGTACAATGTATAACTCACAAAAGTTAGTCACACAACTACACAAATATCGTCAATAACAATGCCACCAGGCCATCACAAGTCATCACAAATCATTCCCCGACATAGCCCACATTATCTCGCCACATGCACAACAATAAAGTAAATGTCTGCCTTGTCTCGCCGCACGCGCATAAGAATATTCCCACCTTGTCTCGCCACATGCGCAAACCCACATATATACCCCGCCTTGTCATGCCGCATGTGCAAATATCAATAATAACAATAGCACGGACAACTCACGTGCGAACACCCCGATAATCCTCTCAATAATATCACGCGTGCCACAAACATAACAACACAATATAAGGTCTTTCACCACATGTGCCCATATGCCATAACTTTTCCTCAAAACAATTTCAATACCAAAACCACGCATAGCCCTTGGCTCAACAATACTGAGTACAAAAACAACAACAACAACAATAACATGAGAGTACAACAAGTAAACCAAAACAAGAACTTCAGAACACAAAGAAATGGAGGAACAAGCTCATAATGAAAGACATAACAGGGAATAATAGTTTCAATAAGAAAATATCAACAAGGGGAGAGATAATGTGCAATAATAATTCCACATAAGTACAACTCGACGATAAGAGAGATAGCATGAATCAATGACTCAAAATAAGGATAAGTCAACAATGAAAGGGATAACAAAACTTCTATTAAAGTTAAGTAATTACGGAAAAGACAACGATAACTTCAATTAAGGTTAAGCAATTACGGAAAAGACAACAATAACTTCAATTAATGTTAAGCAATTACAAAATAGACAATATGGCAATAAAATAGGCGACAACTTCAATTAAGGCACATAAGAGTTTATTGTCAACAAGGGTAGAACATGAATCAATCAACTCCAAATAAGACACATTAGGGTAAATTTAGTAAATGGAGGATTTAATATGATAAGACAACTTCATTTTTAATGGACAAAAGAACCTAAAATGGTCAAATTCCCCCAAATAAGCCCGAGTATGTGTTTGTTACCTCGCGTACACGGCCTTCACATGACACAATTAGCACAATTGACTCAAATCCTAAGGGATAGTTCCCCCACACAAAGTTAGGCAAGATACGTACCTCAAAAAAGCTAGACCGATACTCTAAAATGACCTTCTCGCGTGAAACAACCTCCGGACGACTCAAATCTAGCCAAAGTAACTTAACATCATAAATAAAAATCATAGGAAACGATTTCGGATAATAAAGAATCGATCTTGAAAGAGAAATAAAAAGTCAACTCTGAGCACGTGTCTCGGAAACCGACCAAAATTACCAAATCCAAACACCCATTCGATAACAAGTCCAACCATACAAGAAATACTCAAATCCGACCTCAAATATCCTTTCAAATCTCCAAACTTTCGTCTAAGAAGTTTTCACAATTTTCCCCCAAATTTTCAACTTAAATCACTAATTAAATGATGAAAATAATAATGGATTCATGAAATATAATAAGATTCGGGTAAAGAACACTTACCCCAATGAATTTCCTGAAAAACCCACGAAAGATCGCTAATAACCGAGCTCCCTAGGTCCAAAAATGAGTAATGAAATCAAACCCTCGAATTTAAACCTTTCTGTCCAGCACTTCCGCTTTTGCGGACTCCGAATCGCATATTTGAAGACGCACCTGCAGAATATTCATCGCAGGTGCACAAATGGCAAAAATCTCAGATGGCCGCACCTGCGCCCCAAGGCACCGCACATGCGGTGTCGCTTCTACGAACCAAGAAGCGCACCTGCGAAGACTTGCAATCATCTCACGTCCGCACCTACGCCTTCCCTCTCACGCCTACGAAGCCACATTTGCGGGAATGACATCACAGATGCTAAAAACCCCAGATCCCAACCATCTCGCTTATGCACCTTCATCTCCGTACCTGTGACCATCGTACCTGGGCCCAGTGGTCCGCAGGTGCGACCACACCAGAACTCTGCCAAAACTAACCTCACCCAATATGATCCAATTGATCCGAAACTCGTCTGAAACATACTCGGGGCCCCCCAGAACCCCGTCCGAATATGCCACCAAGTTCCATAACATAACGCAGACCTGCTCGAGGCCTCAAATCGCATCAAACAACATCAAAATGATAAATCGTACCACAAATCGAACTTAATGACCTTATGAACTTCCAAATTCTACAACTCGAGTCGAAACATATCAAATCAACCCGGAATGACGCCAAACTATAGTCAACTCTTACCGCTTAAGCTTCTAAAACAAGAATCATCCTTCTAAGCCAATCCTGAAACATCCGAAAATCGAACTCGACCACACATGCAAGTCATAATACACAATACGGAGCTACTCGAGACCTTAAGCCACCGAACGGAACGCTAATTTCCAAAATGACTGGTCGGGTCGTTATAGTTGGTTTCACTGCACTCTTTAGCTTTACTTACTTAATGAAGTTTTTATTGTGCCTTACATTGATTTCACTAAATATCTCTTATTCTTTCATATGCATGTTTGAAATGGGCATGTTGAGATCCTTGGAACTCAGGGCCAAGTTCTAGTCTGGGATGCCTTTCGCTAGATGGACTCTGTTGTTGCGCATAAAGTCTGATGGGCCTGAATTTCCATCGGCCGAACGTCCAAAGTACAGCCCTTTCCTTCCTCTTACATATTTAGACAATAATCATTGTTAGTTAGTTATTCTGTGAATGTGTTTATTGGAAGCTAACAATGCTATTAAATATTATTCGATGCTTTGCTTGTTTAGGAGACACAGGCAAACCAAGGCCCATAGGTAAAAAATCCAAATTTGAAGTTATGTTCGCCTTAACACTTCAATGCTTTGATCACTTAATTTCTTAACCAATAAAAAGATTTTGTCTTGTTATCGCCAACCATTTTCAATAAGGTTTGGGTTCGAACTGATTTGAAAAGCGAAATGACTTCTCTTTGAAAAGATCAGAATCAAAAGCATAATCATAAGGATAATTCTTCAAGAAAAAAATAATACCAAACATAGCCGGTGATTGCAAACTAAACAAACCACAATGAGTTTCAAAAATAGAACTTCGATTGTGACTAATTTTCCAAAAGAGGTATACCCATCTCAACCTATGGTATATTTTCTAGTGGACTTCTGTTTTTTTTTTTTTGCCAAATTATACATAAACATTCAAACTTTCCTTCAAAAAATATAGAAGTCCTTTACAAGATTTTCTTCTTAATTTTGTAGGCATAAACATCTCCAAAGGATTTTCAAGAATATAAAACCTTAAAATCTATAACTCCTTTTTTCAAGGAACATACACAATCCTCTTTACAAAAGAGTAGATTTTTAAAACTAGACATAGACTATTTGACAGACCTTAAGAACTTGACCAAACATGATATAGACATTCCTTCCTCAAACCTAGCCTAAGTTTAAGGAGCCACCTCGGGTAGATTCTAAGGGATGCCTAACACTTTTTCTTTAGAATAACTAGAACCTTTACCCAAACTCTCACCGGTTAGTGGTCCATTAGGATATTAATTTTACAAACCCATGGGTACCCTAATATACCTTAAATATTAGGTGCCAACTCACTTTTATCAATATCAAAAGAACCACTAGTTGAATCTTGTATTGACCTGTGCAAAATAGGGTACAACAACATGGCGACCATGCTGGGGATGTTACACTTAGTTTCTGATGTTAGCAGACTTAGGCTAGATCTGAAATTTGGGGATGTTTATTTATATGATACTTTAACTGTTCTTAATTTTGCAAATATGTGTTTACTTGTCTTACTTGTTTGTATTTCTATAACATGTCAAACATGTACTTATTTGCATCCTTTTAATATTACTACTGCTGCCACAATTATCTATTACCGCTTTATACATTGTCATCACATTTTTTCTATCGAGTCTTGGCCGTACACAATAACACAAATATGACATGTGAGGGTTGTATTTTACACCCATCTGAACTTTCTTTCAAAACTCTTTAGTTTCAGAGAACGTCTTTGTCAGGTCAACTAACATAACGTCTCACATTTATTTAGTCTAACTCTAAAACTAGGAAACACTCTACTCTAGCAAACATAGGTCATACTACATAAACCTTAGGTGAGTCAGTCCTTGGTATTCACTCACGATTAAGAAATTCAGCTTAATGTCAACGGGTCATGCACCCAACGACATGCCTTTTGTGGAACGACGAACCAATCCAGATAAGAAGCTAAAGATTTGGATCAAACACTTACCAAACCTTTTTACTTCTTTTGATGGAAATCAACCACCACGTCCCCGAAACTAACATGGTCATGGGTGCACCACCCAAGCTGTAATAGTGGTGAAGAAACATCCACCGAGAGCATAGGGATGAGATCAGAAAATATCTGGGATCACTGCCTGTCTTGATGAACATCCTGACAAAGTCCTTACCAGGCTGCTAATAGAGTTTTGGGACCCAGCTAAGGTGGTCTCCAAGTTTGTCGATTGTGAATCGGCACCAACACTGGAGGAAATCACTAGCTTCACGGAGTTACCATTTGCTGAGCAGAAATGAATACTACTAGTTATCATGCCTGACCACAGGTTCCTTCATGCATTGGGTCTAACAAACAATAGAAACTTGAGAAACGTTGAAGAAGGATGGGTGAGTTTGCAACAACTGTTCGACAGATTCAGACACCGGGAAAGTTGCGAGTAGCACCTTGAAGAATTTCAATGCGATCAAGCAGCATGGGAGAGTCTCCGCCCCCTAACCTTTTCTCTGGCATTGTTGGGATTATTAGTTTTCCCACAAAGAAAAGTAAGAATCAACATCAACATGCTACCCCTGGTCTTGGCAACCTTTCAAGAAAATCTGCAAGTCGCCCTTGTTTCCATGATATTGGCAGAGACATTCTGGGCACTGTCAGTATGTTCTAGAGGATATGATTTTTTCTAAGGCTGCAACTTACTACTCCAGATATGGGCCACAGAATATTTCATTCAGAGGGAGTCAATTCTTGATTATTTTGTGGGCATCAGTAACATGATCACGAGCCATAACTAAAGGATGAGACACTGGGTTACGTAGCACGGGCAAGAGGAGTGGCGAGATATGTTGACCCATATGAGTGGAGATTTTGTGAACTTGAAACTTTCATGGGTAAGTGACATGTCAATCTTGAGGAGCCCGGTAAAGTACTTCATCGATTTAGTGATACTTGAAGGAATTCAGTCGCATGCACCTCTGAGGGCTCTAAGGCAATTTGGTCTGATTCAAGATGTGTCCCTCTTGTCAAGGAAAACTTTGTATGAAGATGATTACAATGGACGAATTCCAATCCCGAGGGTGATGAGGCTTCAAGATGAATGGAACAAATTGATCATGATGCCAATGGGGCAGAATTCCTTGTGCACGCCTGAGTACTTCGTGTGGATCAACGAGGAGGATGAGTTGGCCCGACCTAGCAACAAAGGATTGACCGGACTGGAGGATACAGCAGCAGCTCTACAGATATATCACAAGATTTTGCCCCACTATATCAGTACCACCGCCATGCATCAACAGGCGGTTCTAGTGTCGGTCGACCACATGTTGTCGCCATTAAAGGACTAAAACTAGGTAATTGAGTACATATAGATTGAGTCAGAAACAAAGTCGAAGGAGGATCCCGAGGAAGAACCAGAGTACAACAATGACGAGGAAGAAGAGGAAGTTGAAGAGGACATTGAGGAGGAACCTGAAGAAGAAAGCTTGGGAGGTGACTCTGGGACGATTTTTAAGTGGCTGGTTGATTTCCCTTTATCTTGTACCCCCCCTTTTTCATTTCCCTAAGAGCGAGCCTATGAGCCCATGTAGCTTTTTTGAACTTTGAAAACAATGTTGTAACCACCGCTCCCATCTATTTTAATCCAAACCCTATCAATGAAAACTAAAATTTGCTCCGGATCGAAATGTGTCAAAATCTGATTGTTCGTCAAACATTTCGCGACATAGGCCTACCTCCAGCAAAGAGATGTCCCTCATATTTTAGGAAATGCGCTTATCTGAATACATGAATTAATTACTCTATGCACTCATATTTGTGCAAATCTCTGAAACAAACTTTTACTTTTCCTAATTTTCTCGCTTTATTATTTTATTTTATCCCCAAAAATAGAGGTTGGTTATTGTTGATACAAAAAACTGGCTGAGCCACCATACAATCTGAGATCCAAGGGAACGACGCCTGCAACCGATGACCCACCGGAAATGCTCTTGTAATAGCTGACAACCCACAGCAATCAGGGGAAAAGGACGATACCCGAAATGATGAACACATTTTTAGAATGGCGCAGGAAATGGAGTCATTGAGAGAAGAAGTACAGTATATATGAGAGCTGGCACATTGGGCCATGATGACGCTTTCTCAAACACCCCCTTCCCTTCCTTAGATTCAATCCCTGATCATTTCCCTTTAGCAACTCGACAAACAACCAGTACCCCAACTGTTGGACCAGTTGAGTTCCCAATATTGTTTCAAGTGATGGACATTTCGTCTTCGTACAACCTGTTACTGGGAAGGCCCTGGATACATATGGTAGGGGTAGTTCCTTCCACGCTCCACCAATGTATGAAATTCGAGTGGGATTACCAAGAGATTGTGATATATGGGGAGTGGAGCTGGTTAGCTTACCTAGAGCATGTAGTCCCTTTCATAGAAGGATTAGATGGGGTCACGTTTCATGTGGTCGAGATCATGCAAGCACAGCAAATGGAAAAGAGCGAGCAGAACCATGATATGCAGTCACCGTACAAGATGAAGATGGAAATGCAAGAGATGATGAAGTATAGATACCGACCAGGGATCGGGCTGGGAGCCCGATCAGATGGGATAACAGAGCCAATTGAACCAAAAGGACATAAAGGTACAACTGGCTTGGGGTATCAACCTACAACTGGAAAGACCTATAACAACAACCCTAGGAAGAAGGATTTTGTACCAGAGCATCTTCCGGGCCTGTGTCAAAGCTCACCACCAGAGGATGACATCATTGATGGAACAGGAAGATTGTTCATGACAATGATCGAGGAATATAGCGGCGAAGCTGATATCAAGACACCGACTATTCAGGATGCCAAACGAGGAAAGACCTTGCAGAATTGGACCGCCAGTCCATCTCTGGTTTGCCGGGAGTCTTGTAATCAAATCGATAACAACCCGCATTTTGTGATTGTGACATATAATGAAACCCTTGAGCAAAATGATCCAGACTACGAAGAGCACGATGAGAGCATGATGCCTGAGAACCTCCCGCAAGAGATCGAGAAGTTAGAGAGCTAGAAGAAGCCCAACCTTGAAGAAACAAAAGTAATTAACTTGGGAAGTGAAGAAGACATGAAAGAAATGTGAATCAGCATCAATATGAAGATGGAACAGAAGAAAGAATTGGTAGAGCTCCTCCAACAATACATCGATATATTTTCTTGGTCATATGATGACATGCACGGATTAAGTACCGACATCGTCTCGCACCGATTACCCACCGATCCTGCCAGGCCACCTGTCAAGTAGAAACCTAGAAATTTCAAGCTAGATTTGAGTCTAAGGATAAAAGAAGAAGTCACCAAGCAAATAGAAGAGAATGTGGTAAGGGTCACCAATTATCCTGCATGGTTGGCAAACGTTGTACCGGTACCGAAGAAGGATGGGAAGATTAGGATACGTGTACTATCAAGATCTCAAAAAAGTTAGTCCAAAGGATGATTTTCCTCTACCAAATATTCATATCCTTATCGACAATTACGCGAAGCACGAATTGCAATCGTTCATGGATTATTTCGCCTGATACCACCAGATTCTGATGCATGAAGAAGACACGGAGAAAACAGCATTCACCATGCCATGGGGAGTTTGATGCTATAGGGTCATGCCATTTGGTCTCAAGAACGCCGGTACTACCTATAAGAGGTCCATGATGACCCTGTTTCACGACATGATCCACAAGAAAATTGAGGTATATGTGGATGATGTCATCATCAAGTCTCGAAAGAGTGCAGATCATTTGAGTGACTTAAAGATGTTCTTTAAACAATTTTGGAGGTACAGTTTGAAGTTGAATCCCGTGAAGTGTGCATTTGAAGTCCCTGCAGAAAAACTATTCGGATTCATCGTCAAAAGAAAAGGGATAGAGTTGGATCCCTCAAAGATAAAGGCTATTCAAGACTTGCCTCCACCCAAAAGCAAGAAGGATGTGATGAGCTTTCTCGGTATACTCAACTACATAAGCATGTTCATAGCCCAGTCAACAGTAATCTGTGAGCCAATTTTCAAATTGTTGAAGAAAGACGCTGCTACAAAGTGGACAGAAGATTGTCAGAAAGCTTGCGACAAGATCAAGGAGTATTTGTCGAATCCACCAGTGTTAGTTCCTCCGGAACCAAGGAATCCGCTATTAGGATACGTGTACTATCAAGATCTCAAAAAAGTTAGTCCAAAGGATGATTTTCCTCTACCAAATATTCATATCCTTATCGATAATTACGCGAAGCACGAATTGCAATCGTTCATGGATTATTTCGCCTGATACCACCAGATTCTGATGCATGAAGAAGACACGGAGAAAACAGCATTCACCATGCCATGGGGAGTTTGATGCTATAGGGTCATGCCATTTGGTCTCAAGAACGCCGGTACTACCTATAAGAGGTCCATGATGACCCTGTTTCACGACGTGATCCACAAGAAAATTGAGGTATATGTGGATGATGTCATCATCAAGTCTCGAAAGAGTGTAGATCATTTGAGTGACTTAAAGATGTTCTTTAAACAATTTTGGAGGTACAGTTTGAAGTTGAATCCCGTGAAGTGTGCATTTGAAGTCCCTGCAGAAAAACTATTCGGATTCATCGTCAAAAGAAAAGGGATAGAGTTGGATCCCTCAAAGATAAAGGCTATTCAAGACTTGCCTCCACCCAAAAGCAAGAAGGATGTGATGAGCTTTCTCGGTATACTCAACTACATAAGCATGTTCATAGCCCAGTCAACAGTAATCTGTGAGCCAATTTTCAAATTGTTGAAGAAAGACGCTGCTACAAAGTGGACAGAAGATTGTCAGAAAGCTTGCGACAAGATCAAGGAGTATTTGTCGAATCCACCAGTGTTAGTTCCTCCGGAACCAAGGAATCCGCTATTACTATACTTGTCCATTTTGGATAATGCATTCGGATGCGTGTTGGGACAACACGACAAAACTGGAAAGAAGGAGCAAGTTATCTATCACCTTAGCAAGAAATTCCATCTTTGGTTTTAGAATTTAATTAATGAATGAAAGTGAAGAAATGGAGGATTTTAGTAAAAACTTCCTAAAGTGAAAATTAAGGATTTGAAGGTCGAATCGAGCTCGAAATTGGATGAAATTAGTATGGTTGAACTCGTAACTGAATGGGTATTCGAAATTTGTAAATTTGACCGAGTTTCAAGGTACGGGCCTGAGGTTGACTTTTTTTCATTTTCATAAAGATCGAAACTTTATAGTTTGATGTTGTTTCCTACTATATTATTTGTTGATATTAAGTTATTTTTGACTAGATTTGAGTCGTTCGGAGGCCGATTCACGAAGGAGGAGCTTTTTGGAGCATTGATTTGCGCGTTTTGAGGTAAGTAACACATCTAAATTTGGAATTGAGGGTATTTAACCTTAGAAATTAAGTTATATGAAAGGTATTGGGGTGATGTATGCGCGAGGTGAGGGGCGTGTGTACGTGCACCGGTGTGTTCCTGATTTGAGTTGGCTTTTAGACTATTACCGACAACTATGTTGCTATCAAGCATTATTATACCCGTGTTTTCCCTACTTGTTTGGTTATTTGAACTGTGATTCATGTTAGACATTATTTCTAGGCTACGTGCTATTTATTTGAGACTTGATAGGGTTATACTTGCCATTTCTGAGCTATTTGCCTTATTTGTACACATGTTTTCAGTCCTATGACATATCTGTTTATGATATCTATGTCTTAGTAGTTCTTATTTGATTCCTCACATGTTGTTGATGCCTCATATGTGTAACACTGTTAAACTGAGCATTGTGAAATGTGTTATCTAAGACTTAAATGGTAAATGACTGAGTTTGGTCCATATAGCCGAATTGGTATTGATTTTTGAGGTGACGTGTACGCCAGGCCCATATTGGGCTAAGTGCTATTGTTTTGGGGAGACGCATGCACCAGACCTCACTATTGGGCTATATGATTATGATAAGCGCTAAGGCAGGATCCGTCCCGCCAGAATCTGACATGCCAGCAATGGGCGCAGGCATAGTGTTTTATATACATGCTTGATGATGGGCAGATATGACAGAAACCCGTACAGTGCTAAGTATGAATATTTTGATGGATCCACTGTGATATTATTAATTTGACATGTATACTTGACATGTAGGCATAGAGATGTACCTTTCTCATGCTAACTACTAGATGAAATGATTTACATGTGTTGGGCTTAACTGTTACAAGTGAAATCATGCCTAAATTTTTGAAATGTGAACAAGCTGAACATTGTATCATTGAGCTACATGTTTCTACTATTTCCCTTTATTTTCTGAACTGTTACTGGTTATTGATATTGGCATCTAACTATTGTTTCAGAGCTCGTCATTACTTTCATCCCAAGGTTAGTGTTGTTACTTATTGAGTACATGGGGTCGGTTGTACTCATATTACACTCTACACTTTGTGTGCAGATCCAGGTATATTCGGTCGAGGCGATTTCTACAGTTGAGTTGCTAGTAGCTGTTAGGAGACTACTAGGTAGCTGTTATGTCATCCGCAATCCTTGAAGTTCTCTTTCAGTTATTTTTATCTTTACTATTCTATTGTTCAGACAGTTGTATTAGAGGATTTTGCTTGTACCTTGTATTTTAGTAGTGCTCGTGTACTCGTTTTCACCAGATTTTGGGGATGGTTGTAGCAATATTATGGTTATATTCTTAGATATTTCATGATATTTCTCAGTTGTTGAGTTATTAAACCATATTATTTGATTTTATAGTTATTATGTGACTATTGTCTTACCTAGCGAGTTGAGTTAAGTGCCATCACGACTAGTGGATTTGGGGTCGTCACATTGTACCACTAAGGAAGGTAATTGGGGTATGTCTGCTAAACTCTTTTTTATAGGAATATTTACCTCCAAGTTCCCATACCTTTTTCCAAAAGTTATGGATCTGACGTGTCACATCCTATATAATAAGAGTTATAAATGTGTCAAATTTCTACATGTCCAACGTGTTGACGCAATGTATTTCTTTTTTCTTTTTTGGATTTGAACATGTCTTTCTATACCTACTTTCAAACGTTGTAGTCACACATACTATATCTCACATAATGAAATGATTTGCATGTCTCCAAGTATTTAGATGAAATGTTCACAATGATTAATTGTTTTCATGAACTCAAAAATGCCTCCATGGCTTTCAAGTGAAAAATGTAAAAAGTTTCAAAATGCATGATGATATGATGTGGCTAATGATCCTAACTCTAAGGAAGTGTGCTAAATGCCAAAAGTGGCAAATAAAATAAAATGTTTTGTAAAATGTTTTGGGAGTTTTGTTATGAAACCGAGAAGTTATTGGTCGAAAGGGCCAAAATTCAAAACTACACATGTCGGTGTAGGACTACAGTCACCCATGGTTCCGTTCCCTTGCATCATAACAAATTGCTAGAAAATTAATATCAATCCAAACGACAATGTGGTGAGATGGTCTAGTCAATTATGCCGAGATTAGATGTCATGTCGTACATATTATGGTATAACAAAATGGTCGGTACTCCCACTAAACGATCACGCTACTTAAAGTTAAGTTTTCTATTATTTTATGATATGAACATGTTCATTTACTTATTTGCACCTTACTTTCCATGTCCTTCCGCTTTTATCTGATTGTTTCCTTGTTCCTATGTGAGAGAGCTTACGATACATACAAGTATTATTCTTCCTGTATTCACGTCCTTTTTGTCGGGGTGCTACAGCTTTTCATAGATGCAGGCACGGCTAGTTAGGACAATGTAGACCCTCACCAGGTTCCCCTCTCATATCCGCTACTACTTGATGAGCCTCATCTCATCCTCGGGGATGATTATTTTTTTGGTATTTTTGACTTAGTATTTTGTTCGGTATAGTCGGGTCCCTATTAGCGGCATTTTATTTCTTTTCCTTTCTATGTTGTCATAGAGGCTCTATAGACATATATGATTTAGACTATGTATTTTGTTAAATTCTATTAAAGACTCATGGCATGTATAACAACTACTTTATTATGTAATATTTTCAAAACTAATGGAAGACATTGTTTTAAATATATAATTTAGATGTTTAAGTCATTAATGGGCTATGGATAGTATGTAACTCAATGACTGGTCCAACAGGTCATAAGTTTAAGGCATCGAGTGTCGTGTCCCGCTCTCTAAGTTTGGGGCGTGACAAACTTGATATCTGAGCCTAAGGTTTAAGAGTATCCTAGAATGTCTTAGAGCCGTGTGTAGTAGAGTCCTTCTTATCGTTGTGTTATCAATTAAATCTATAATTAGGAGGCTATATGGAATTTAAGAATGTTACCCATTTTTCAATACTCTAAGTCGTGCAATAGAACTTGATTTTAAAATTGATTTCTTACTCGTGCATTATTTTGATTCTCAAAACATGTACACTAAAGTGAACTAACAACAATAGCCGAAGGGCTAATGATGCTCCATAATTGGTAACCAATGAAGTGCCCAATAGTAACTTGTGCCCAAACAGAGGGCGGAGGTCATCCACTAGCTATTATATCCCCTTCCCCAGGTATTCTTATTAAGAAAGCACCCAAAGATGTTTGCATGCCTTCTCCACTTCCTCCACCGACAACTCAAGATCCACCTCCTTCTTTCTCTCCTAGGGGAGTCATGTAGTTTCTTACTCAAATTGTGGCTTCCCAAGCTTCTTGTAGTAGGCCACCTTCGACCATTCACCAAGGGGATCCTACATGTTCTAGAGTGAATAAATTCTCCAGTTAGATCCTCTGATGTTCACGGGTACTATAAGTCCCCGTAAAAGTTCGCCAAGGATTTAAGGTTTTATAGTGCCAAAGTCAAGCTAATGTGTTTGGAAGATTGTAGATGATTTTCACAGCGAGCTTACGTGTCGCGGTACAAATTTGTGGACTGTGCAATGCATCGTGGAGTAGGTAGAAGAATTTGCAGAAAATGGTAATTCTGCGGTCAGTTATGTGGACTGCAGATTGATTTCGCTAACTGCACATCCATCGCGGACCGATTCAGAAGCAACTTGATTTTGAGGGTCATTTAGCGGAGGGTTATGCAGACCGCATAGCCATTCCGTGGACCGCGTATCTATTACGAAATAAGCATGGGAATTTTTAGAAGGAGACTTTGCGGTCCGATCTGCGGACTACAGAACCATTCCCCAGACCGCGAATCCACCGCATACCTGACTAGACCCAACCCATATTTAGAGGCCCATTTCGCAGTTGATTTCAAGGACCACATAGCCTTTTCGCGGTACATTTTGTGATCGCGGATTAGTCATTGGGGGTTATTTTTGGGAGTTTCCTAACTCGACCCTATTTTAATAAAAAGGCTTAAGGGCTTATTTTAGAGTGAGAATCTGATCATTTTGAAGAGAGGGGGGAAATTTAGAGAGAGGGAGGAAGAAGCTCCAAGCCTTTTACTCTTCAATTCCTTGCTCATCTTGGAGATTCAAGGAAGATACCAACAAGGTCTTCAATTAACCGGGTAAGATTTCATCCCTAAGTTTTCATGCAAAGTTTTGTGATGAGTTTAAGTAAGATTATATTATGTTGGGGTTTAGGAGATGGCGATCGGAAGCCATAATCCCTTAATCTCGAATTTGGGGCATATGAGAAGAATGGGGTGTGATTCTTAAGTTGGGAGTAAGTTGTTTTTTATGCATGTGCCAATGGACGTGATATGAAGATTGTTGAACTATTATGGGCGAATTGTTGACTTGGGATTGGTTGTAGGGTAAAGAAATCCCATAGTAGAGAATTGTAGTCAATTATGCACACTATGTGTTTGATAAAATTTCTATATGACCTAGACTATGAACACCCTTCTAATAATGGTTCAATGGGATTATATTGCTATAGATTGAAGTATTTTGAGTAGCAGAACTTCATAGGAATCCTAAGAAAAGCTTAATTAAGGTACGTTGGTTAAACCCCTCCGTAGAATCGGATTCCATGAACTCCTCATGATCTCCAACAATGTTCCAATTTCTGTTGTGATGCCCATGTATTCAAGTCTTGTTTAAATTGCCATCCTTAAGCACTCTTTTGAGGAATAATTTAAATGTGATTGATTTATCGAATATCTATGAATTCATTCCATGTTTCAATTGAAATTGGTATACTCTCCTTTGGGAAACATTTCTAGTATTTTAAGCTCTTGTATACTCGAGTATTGCACTTATGATTCTCCAATGTTCTAAATCCCTTAAATGTTCTATTACGATCCATAGTAAGAAAGTAAGTGAAAGCATGATAATGAAAAGTGGCCATTTGCTAAAATGAGAATGATGATGTATTATATGTCCAAAGGGACAATGAAAAGAAAAGGCTTTCATGAAATAATTTATATATGAAATATTTTGGGAATATTTTTATGTAACCGAGAAGTTGTAGGCGAAAAAGCCTATACCCGAAACTACATGTGCCAGTTATGAACTTTGTAAAAGTTAAAGTGTGGGGTGGTTGGTTTGGCTTTTGAGTGGAACTAATGAAATAAGGAGAAAGGTGCACTGTTTAGAAAAAAAAAAAGAAGAAAAAGTAAGAGCCCCTTGAATTGAAAAAGAAAAAAAAAATATAGTTGTATTGCTGTGAAAATATTCTGTGATAGTGGTGACTCTTGATGTAATTGTGCTTAAAAGAAGTATGGAGTTAATATACATTGATTTGAAGGTGGAGTTATGGTTTGACATAAGTGTGGGGTTTAAATGTTAAAATGTATATATTAAAGTGCTTAGGGAGGTGTAGTCACTCTTATATCCAAATGTTACCTACCCAACCCGCAGCCTACATTACAACCAATTAAAGTCCTGCTTGATCCTAGACTAAATGAGCTCGATTAGTAGAATAGTGCACTACGGGCAAGCCTATGGTGAATCTTTTGTAGCATATGAATGTTATTTCTGAGAGTGAGCGAATTCTTTCTGACTTGAGTTCCTAATTGTTCTTAAAATTTTATTGTGTGTGGAACTATTCTTTTTTGTTGTGTGAGGGCACTTGATTCATCAAGGAAAGGTAATGTCATTGACCTCTATGTTAGAATAAGTGAGTGGGTTGTGAAATAATGCATGGTACTTGTGAGTCAAATCTTAAGGAGAAGATGTTACACCCTTGTGCTTAGTCTATTTTAAAGATTCTTGGTATAATGAGTTAAGGGAATTGCTTAATAGGTTGTGTCTATAAGTATAGTTTGATTGCTCGAGGACGAGCAATGTTTAAGTGTGGGGTATTGATGTGTGGCTATAATTCCATAGTTTCGTACATTATTTGCCTTACATTTTACATGCTTTAATGATAAATTATACTTTATTTGCGCGTAATGGAGTCTATTTTATGTGTAGGTGAATTGGAGATGAAAGTAGAGCAAAAGGGATACTTAAACGCTGAAAGTGTGCTCGAGGACAGTGAAAAGGAGAAAGCTGGCGACGCCAGGCTTGTATGCAGGCGTTAGACCTGGCGAGGCCAGGTAAAGGCCAGCTTAACCGGGCGTTAGGCTGGAGCTGCAAGGCAAAGGCCAGCTTAACCAGGCGTTAGCCTAGCGACGCCAGGCCTAGGGCGAGGTCCAGTCCGAGTTTTGAAGATTTATTTCATCTCCTGGTTTGACTGGGACTTGACCTACACATTTAGGTCTTTTCCTACATATATAAATTGACCTAAAAAAACCACTTTGAAGTGTTATTTTGGCGACCGGAGGCAAGAACATTACGTGGACAACTTTTGGAGGAGAAAATCATAGAGTTCTTCATCCCTTTATCTTTTCTTTATAATTTGTTTATGCAAAATACTTTGAAAATTATTACCAAGAACATGAGTGGCTAAGCACTCTAGTTTCTAGGGTTGTGGTTGACATGATTATTAATGTTTATTAATTACATCTTCGTTAATTCGGATTATCATCTTGTGGTTGTTTCTTTAATTCTAGTTTTAATTTGTGAATTTTTGTAGCTACCAATTCACCCTACTATCTATGCTATGCTTGGGAAAGCTGTGTTTAGATTAGGGTATAATTAGAGAGAGCTTGTTTCTGAACCCGTGGCTCGGGGGAAGATTTCGCGGTTAGGATAGGAATATACCTAACAGTCTTTCTTAATTAAATACCGTATTATATTCGTTAATGATAGACTCAATACCATAGGAATATATGATTGATATATTGTGGGCAGGCGGGTAGTATTGTGGGAACATTCTATTCATATAAACGATCCGGTTAATTAGCAATCATAGATAATCTGGATTAACGAGTGCGATTAATGAACTTAATAGGATTGATATACCAACCACAACCCTGGAATTTCCATATCCTCTGAAGTAAAATCTCGTCATACAAAATCGCATTCTTGATAATTTAGTTGTTATTTATTTAATTTCCGCAATAGTAGATTAATAAAAAAATATCACTCTTAAATATCTTGGACAATTAATTGATTTTAGTTTGCTTAGTTAACGATCAATCTAAGTCTCTGTGGGTTCGACATCTGACTTTCGAGTCACTTTATTACTTGACGACCACGTATACTTGCGTGTGTGTTTGGTCTCAACACTCTGTCCCATTGATGTTGATGCTATGAGATGCTCTGATGATGTGGCTTCTTGTCACTGCGATTGCGTCCTAATCTAAATTAATGTGTTACAAAGGTTTTCCTAGGGTTATGACCGAACCTTTTCAGCTTATCCGAAATAGAATCAGGTTTAAATGTAGTTCGTGTGTAATGATAAAGAAATTATGATGATGACATTGCTCGAGCACGAGAAATGTTTAAGTGTGGGGTATTGATGTGTGGCTATAATTCCATAGTTTCGTACATTATTTGCCTTGCATTTTACATACTTTAATGATAAATTACACTTTATTTGCGCGTAATGGAGTCTATTTTATATGTAGGTGAATTGGAGATGAAAGTAGAGCAAAAGGGATACTTAAACGTTAAAAGTGTGCTCGAGGACAGTGAAAAGGAGAAAGGTGGTGACGCCAGGCTTGTATGCAGGCGTTAGACCTGGCGAGGCCAGGTAAAGGCCAGCTTAACCGGGTGTTAGGCTGGCGCTGCAAGGCAAAGGCCAGCTTAACCAGGCGTTAGCCTGGCGACGCCAGGCCTAGGGCGAGGTCCAGTCTGAGTTTTGAAGATTTATTTCATCTCCTGGTTTGACTGGGAGTTGACCTACACATTTAGGTCTTTTCCTACACATATAAATTGACCTAAAAATGCCACTTTGAAGTGTTATTTTGGCGACCGGAGGCAAGAACATTACGTGGACAACTTTTGGAGGAGAAAATCATAGAGTTCTTCATCCCTTTATCTTTTCTTTGTAATTTGTTTATGCAAAATACTTGGAAACTTATTACCAAGAACATGAGTGGCTAAGCACTCTAGTTTCTAGGATTGTGGTTGACATGATTATTAATGTTTATTAATTACATCTTCGTTAATTCGGATTATCATCTTGTGGTTGTTTCTTTAATTCTAGTTTTAATTTGTGAATTTTTGTAGCTACCAATTCACCCTACTATCTATGCTATGCTTGGGAAAGCTGTGTTTAGATTAGAGTATAATTAGAGAGAGCTTGTTTCTAAACCCGTGGCTTGGGGGAAAATTTCGCGGTTAGGATAGGAATATACCTAACGGTCTTTCTTAATTAAATAGAATATTATATTCGTTCATGATAGACTCAATACCATAGAAATATATGATTGATATATTGTGGGCAGGCGGGTAGTATTGTGGGAACATTCTATTCATATAAACGATCCGGTTAATTAGCAATCATAGATAATCTGGATTAACGAGTGTGATTACTGAACTTAATAGGATTGATATACCAACCACAACCCTGGAATTTCCATCTCCTCTGAAGTAAAATCTCGTCATACAAAATCGCATTCTTGATAATTTGGTTGTTATTTATTTAATTTCCGCAATAGTAGATTAATAGAAAAATATCACTCTTAAACATCTTGGACAATTAATTGATTTTAGTTTGCTTAGTTAACGATCAATCTAAGTCTCTGTGGGTTCGACATCCGACTTTCGAGTCACTTTATTACTTGACGACCACGTATACTTGCGTGTGTGTTTGGTCTCAACACTCTGTCCCATTGATGTTGATGCTATGAGATGCCTCTAATGATGTGGCTTCTTGCCACTGTGATTGCGTCCTAATCTAAATTAATGTGTTACAAAGGTTTTCCTAGGGTTATGACCGAACCTTTTCAGCTTATCCGAAATAGAATCAGGTCTAAATGTAGTTCGTGTGTAATGATAAAGAAATTATGATGATGACATTGCTCGAGGACGAGCAATGTTTAAGTGTGGGCTATTGATGTGTGGCTATAATTCCATAGTTTCGTACATTATTTGCCTTGCATTTTACATGCTTTAATGATAAATTACACTTTATTTGCGCGTAATGGAGTCTATTTTATGTGTAGGTGAATTGGAGATGAAAGTAGAGCAAAAGGGATACTTAAACATTGAAAGTGTGCTCGAGGACAGTGAAAAGGAGGAAGCTGGCGACGCGAGGCTTGTATGCAGGCGTTAGACCTGGCGAGGCCAGGTAAAGGCCAGCTTAACCGGGTGTTAGGCTGGCGCTGCAAGGCAAAGGCCAGCTTAACCAGGCGTTAGCCTGGCGACGCCAGGCCTAGGGCGAGGTCCAGTCCAAGTTTTGAAGATTTATTTCATCTCCTGGTTTGACTGGGACTTGACCTATACATTTAGGTCTTTTCCTACACATATAAATTGACCTAAAAATGCCACTTTGAAGTGTTATTTTGGCGACCGGAGGCAAGAACATTACGTGGACAACTTTTGGAGGAGAAAATCATAGAGTTCTTCATCCCTTTATCTTTTCTTTGTAATTTGTTTATGCAAAATACTTGGAAACTTATTACCAAGAACATGAGTGGCTAAGCACTCTAGTTTCTAGGGTTGTGGTTGACATGATTATTAATGTTTATTAATTACATCTTCGTTAATTCGGATTATCATCTTGTGGTTGTTTCTTTAATTCTAGTTTTAATTTGTGAATTTTTGTAGCTACCAATTCACCCTACTATCTATGCTATGCTTGGGAAAGCTGTGTTTAGATTAGGGTATAATTAGAGAGAGCTTGTTTCTGAACCCGTGGCTCGGGGGAAGATTTCGCGGTTAGGATAGGAATATACCTAACAGTCTTTCTTAATTAAATACCGTATTATATTTATTCATGATAGATCAATACCATAGGAATATATGATTGATATATTGTGGGCAGGCGGGTAGTATTGTGGGAACATTCTATTCATATGAACGATCCGGTTAATTAGCAATCATAGATAATCTTGATTAACGAGTGTGATTACTGAACTTAATAGGATTGATATACCAACCACAACCCTAGAATTTCCATCTCCTATGAAGTAAAATCTCGTCATACAAAATCGCATTCTTGATAATTTGGTTGTTATTTATTTAATTTCTGCAATAGTAGATTAATAGAAAAATATCACTCTTAAATATCTTGGACAATTAATTGATTTTAGTTTGCTTAGTTAACGATCAATCTAAGTCTCTGTGGGTTCGACATCCGACTTTCGAGTCACTTTATTACTTGACGACCACGTATACTTGCGTGTGTGTTTGGTCTCAACACTCTGTCCCATTGATGTTGATGCTATGAGATGCCTCTGATGATGTGGCTTCTTGCCACTGCGATTGCATCCTAATCTAAATTAATGTGTTACAAAGGTTTTCCTAGGGTTATGACCGAACCTTTTCAGTTTATCCGAATAGAATCAGGTCTAAATGTAGTTCGTGTGTAATGATAAAGAAATTATGATAATGACATTGCTCGAGGACGAGCAATGTATAAGTGTGGGGTATTGATGTGTGGTTATAATTCCATAGTTTCGTACATTATTTGCCTTGCATTTTACATGCTTTAATGATAAATTACACTTTATTTGCGCGTAATGGAGTCTATTTTATGTGTAGGTGAATTGGAATGAAAGTAGAGCAAAAGGGATACTTAAACATTGAAAGTGTGCTCGAGGACAGTGAAAATGAGAAAGCTTAAATTCCGCAGTTATAACAAGCCATGTTAACCATGATAGGCTAAACCTATTATACTGTCTTTAGGGTTCGTCGAAATCCTGTTATCATGTTCATGTTATAACTCTTAGATATTTCTATACTGTTCATTTCTGCATAGGTTTACTGTTCATCTTCTTTAAAGCTTCTGATCTTACTAGGTTACTGTTCTATGTTCATAGTGTGAGGGATCCTTGTAGGATGTCGATTAAACCTTAATAAACTGCCGTCAGTTGTCGTCGTCCATAGGCTCGGGTGTGCCGTGAGAGACAGGACACAACAGGAGACAGTTAACACGTTTAATCCCCAACCCCCAAGATAACTTAGAACTAAGAACATAATCAAGAAAGATCTGTAGTAAAAAGGAAGATAAGCAGTAAACACTATACGGTTAAGAACACTATAGAGTTATCTAGAAGACTATTACATGATAGGATAACAGAGATAGTAGACTTACTCCTTAAAGATAGTATACCCCTATAATACTGATTATTTTGAAAAACCTATTTCAAATGAAACGTCATCCTATTTTTCATAAAATAAGAATTTTAAATGAAGGTAGATGGATAGGCCTAAAAAGATTAATAAAAATTAATAAAAAAAAATTTCGTGCTGAATACAATATTGAAATTTATAAAGAACTTGTTTTTATTGAACCAAGAAAACAAAGTTTAGAAGAAATTTCTGAAGTTTTAAAAACTTTAGTACAAAAATTGTATGTTTATAAAAATAGAAGATTTTATATTCTTCTAAATCTAAAAGCAATAAATATTTGTATTAGAAGAGACACAACTATCTTATTATGAATAATTCAGATAAAAACAAAATTTTGAATGATATAAACCAATCTCTGGCAGTTACTAATATTGCCAAAATAGAAAATGATTTACAAAATTGGAGCATTCCTAGAGAATCCTATAGTACTATCTATCATACTGGTAAGTTTGATTTTATAAAAAATTATAATATCAAAACTTGTGAATCTACTATTGCCATCAATAACTCGATAGAAACAATCAAGTTATTAGCTGCACAAGATATTCAACAATACAGAAAGAAATTCAATTTCCTTCACATCGGATTAGTATAAGTGGCGGTCAAACCTTTATACAGATTAGGTTTAGACACCCCTCTTTGTCTCTTACTAAGAGATGACAGACTTCTTAACTTTGATGATTCTTTGTTAGGAGTTTTACAAAGTAACTTAGCCCAAGGCCCAGTATACTTTAATTTTTATCCAAACTTTTTTGTTGACATTAATGATCAGAATGTTCTGGATACATTAACTCTTAATATAAAAACAAAAAATATGAACAGCAAAGTTAATACAAGAGAAATAGCTATAATTTATAGAGTTTATTACAGACTAATGAAAACAACGTTAGCCCCAAAAGCTAAGATCGAAAGTAATAAAGGAGTTACTATGCTCATGGAAGCAAACCGAGAACATAGTAATACCTTCGTCCCTAGAATGATTCAATGGGATGAGATTCTTTCGAAAGATGAATGGAGTTTTAACTCCATTACCCAACCAATTTATGAACCTGAGAGTTCATATATTGAACAAGTCATTCAACATCCTTCTGGAGCAATAGACTTAAAATTCTTAAGTCCAAATTCGACTAGTGAAGCTTCTTCCAGTAGAAGAATGACCTTTACTAAACCTGCTTCTAAGGATAGCAAGAGTGATGAAGAACTTATCGAAGAAATCGATACAAAACTTAAGGGAGTAGATTTTAATAAAACTGTTCCCAAAGTTATTTATCAAAACAGACCTTTTATTACTACTCCAAAAAGTCCAACTGCTGAAACGGTTGATCAATTAACAGTAATCCGAGCTGATGACTTTGAAATAAATTGGAAAAGTCTAGATACTCAGTGGTTATATCCCAACAATATTATCAATCGAAATTGGTATGTAGATACTTATTCTTTAAAACAAAGATTATCTTTCAAAGATAAATGGATTAAAGACTTAAAAAGAATAAAATATGATATTGAATTCTTTAAATGGTTTGAAATTACTGGACAGATTCCAAACTAAAAGGAATCTTTAAAAATGATTGTTAATAAATGGTATACCAAAAATAAAGGTATAATAGAAGACGTTAATCCACCCTTAGAAGAAATTCTATTACCAGTCCAAAGCGAAGTAATCACAGCTTCCCCTTTTAAAAGAGAAAGTATTCATACTAATAATGGACCAACCAACAAAGACATTAATAAAATTATTGTGCAAAATAATTACACAAATAATTTATTACATGTAGTCTCTAATCAGTTAAAGGATACTAATAAATTAGGAATCCCTTCAAGGTCTATAACAACTTCTAAAATTGAAACGCATCCATTAATAAAGCTCCCTGATTATTCTAGAGAGAAGTTTCCAGAATTAGAAGAAAAATTTGATTTTTCAGATAAACTTCTAGAACAAATAGAAGAGAAACTTAAAATAAAATTAGTAATCTCTAAACCAGAAACTACCTTAAATCAAGCTGGTACTAGCAAATCCATAGAACTTCAAAATTTAGTTAAGAAATTAAGTTCTATCGAAAAAGATTATAATGATTTAAGAACAAAAGAAGAGTTCCCCGGTAAAAAGGAAAAACTCGAGTTTCTAATACAATGCTCCAGAGAAACCTCTGAAGAAATTAGTAAAATCGAAACAATCTCTACAATCAAATCTGTTGATTCTGAAATCAACAGAATCACTAACGATCCAAGACATTCTAATAAAAAGAATTATTATGGAAGGGCTTCATTCCCTGATGTACAATTTGAAGAAGATATCTATTTAACCAGTTCTAGCCACGAAGGAACTGGTATCACAGAATGGAACATAGATGGTTTAGCTGAAAGCCAAATCTACAAAAAACTACATGAAATCGGCATTGCAGTAACTACCTATAAGATGAAAAGAGCTTCGGATAAATATGCCGCAACTTTAATAGTTTCAGGATTCACTGGAATGTTAAAGAATTGGTGGGATAATTATCTTACAGAATTAAATAGAAATCAAATCCTAGGAGCTACTACAATAGCAACCATAATAAAAACTGAATCAGGAATACAAGTTGCAGAGCAAGAAGCTAGAGAAGATGCTTCTGCAACTTTAATCTACTATATTGCTAAACATTTCATCGGAGAACCAAAACTTTTCCAAGATAGGAGTTTAGAACTTCTTAACAATCTTAACTGTCCAAAATTAACAGATTTTAGATGGTATAAAGATATGTTTATAGAAAAAGTTATGATTAGAGAAGACTGCGGTAGTGCTTTCTGGAAAGAAAGATTTATCAGTGGTTTACCAAGATTATTTGCCGAAAAGGTAAGAACTAAAATCAAAGATAGATTTAACGGTCAAATCCCTTATGACAATCTTACATATGGGGATTTAATCAGTTTTATTAACGTAACAGGCCTTAACTTATGTACAGACCTAAAACTTAAAAGTCTTACTAAAAAAGACAGACTTCAATCCAAAACACAATTAGGAAGTTTCTGCCAAGACTTCGGTTTCAAAACTATTGCTGCTCCATCTAAAAGAGCAAAACAACATAAGAAATCTTCTGAAAAAATAAAAAGACGCCATAAGCGTAAAGAAAAAAAGGAAGGAGCTCCTAAGAAAAGAAGATTTAAAAGACGTTCTAAAAAGGAACATGGTAATAAATGTTGGTCATGTGGTAAGACAGGGCATAGAGCTAATGAATGCCCAATCACCAACAATAAGAAGAAAAAGGTTAATACCTTAGAACTTGATGAAAACAATAAAGAAAAGCTATTTGCTATTCTTTAACAAAATGAAAACAACACATCATCATCGTCATCAGATGAAAGCTATTCTGACAGCGACAATGAAATGATAAACATGGCATATAGCTCAGACAGTAGCAGTAGTTCTCAAGAAGACAACTGTAACTGCACTGGTGCAATATGTGTGTGCGGACAAAATTCTATTAAAGTCCTTACTAATGACTCTAAAGAAGTATTATTTGATATTATTAATCACATAGATGATGAAGATATCAAAACAAAATACTTAAAAGAACTAAAAAATATTATTATTAATCAAAAAGAAAATCATCATAAAATAGAACCCTTTAATATGAAAGAGGTTATGAATAGATTTTCAGTCAAAGATGATAAACCATCTATTCAACATCTCCAAACAGAATTAAAATCTGTAAAAGATGAAATAAAAATGGTTAAGCTTAGACTTGACAAAATAGAAATGGAAAATCTTACTAATGAAGTATTACAAGCAGCCAGTAAAAAAGATACTATTGGAGAATACTTCACAGAAGATGATAATTCAAAAATTGATGGAGAATCAACTAGCGGTACAGCTGTGGAGAATCAACTAGAGCCCACAGTTATCATATTCCTATTACCTTAAAGGTAAAAGATATTACGATTAATAAATTAGTATTATTAGACTCAGGTGCAGACAGAAACTGCATAATGGAAGGAATAATACCAACCAAATACTTTGAAAAAAGTACTACAAAATTATATTCCGCCACAGGAGAAAAATTAAAGATAGATTATAAATTATCAAAAGCCTACATTTGTAATGATGGAATCTGTTTTATAAATGATTTTGCGGTAACCAGGGATATAAATGAAGAAATTATCCTAGGTATACCTTTTATTACTCAGATTAAACCATTTCATGATAATTTAGAAGCTATTTGTACTATAATATTAGGAAAGGAAATAAAATTCCCTTATCTTAATTCCATCTCCAAAGAGGAAAGTGACTTCCTCAAATCAAAGACTATTTTTAAAATAAACCTGCTTTCAAATCAGGTAAATTATTTAAAAAATAATATAAAAGTTCACAAAATTGAACAAACTTTAAAAACCCCGGGAATGGAGGAAAGGATAAAAATTTTCCAAGAAAAACTCGAATTGGAAGTTTGTTCAGAATTACCAAATGCCTTCTGGGAAAGGAAAAGGCATGTAGTCGAACTTCCTTATATTAATGAATTTACTGAACAGGCCATACCCACAAAGGCTAGGCCTATTCAAATGAATCATGAACTCATGGAAGTTTGTAAAAATAAAATTAACGATCTCCTTAAAAAGAAGATTATCAGACCCTCTAAATCACCTTGGAGTTGTGCAACCTTTTATGTTAATAAAAGTGCAGAAAAGGAAAGAGGAGCTCCCAGGTTAGTTATTAATTACAAACCATTAAACAAGGTATTACAATGGATTAGGTACCCAATACCTAATAAAAGAGATTTATTAAAAAGAACTTATAAAGCAAATATTTATAGCAAATTTGATATGAAGTCAGGATTTTGGCAAATTCAAATTAACGAGAAAGATAAATATAAAACTGCCTTCAATGTCCCCTTTGGACAATATGAATGGAACGTAATGCCTTTCGGGTTAAAAAATGCCCCATCAGAATTTCAAAACGTTATGAATAACATATTCAATCCATACAGTAATATGTCAATTGTTTACATTGATGATGTTTTAATATTTTCTGAAGATATAGAATCTCATTTTAAACATTTAAATACGTTCTTTAAAGTCATTAAACATAATGGACTAGTAGTAAGTGCTAAGAAGATTAGGTTGTTTCAAACAACTATCAGATTCTTAGGACATGATCTATACCAAGGCACTTACAAACCAATCTGTAGAGCCATTGAGTTCTCCTCAAAATTTCCTGATGAAATCTTAGACAAAACACAATTACAAAGGTTCTTAGGAAGCCTTAATTATGTAGCAGACTTCATTCCTGATATTAGGAAAATCTGTGAACCACTATACAAACGTCTCAGAAAGAATCCAATTCCATGGAGTCAAGAACAAACTGACACTGTCAAAAGAGTCAAATCTATTGTTCAAAAACTTCCTTGTCTAGGCATTCCTAATCCTGAGGCATTCATGATAGTCGAAACTGACGCTTCTGATGAAGGGTATGGTGGTATTCTCAAACAACGAGTCTCTTTGAACTCTTCAGAACAATTAGTCCGTTTTACTTCCGAAATTTGGAATTCGGCTCAGAAAAACTATAGTACAGTCAAAAAAGAAATTTTGTCTATAGTACTATATATTACGAAGTTTCAAGACGACTTAATAAATAAAGAATTTTTATTAAGAGTTGATTGTAAGTCAGCTAAAGAGATTTTACAAAAGGATGTTCAAAAACCTCATTTCAAAACAGATTTTTGCCAGATGGCAAGCACTATTATCTAGTTTTGATTTTCAAATTGAGTTTATTAAAGGTGAGGAAAATTCTTTACCCGACTTTCTAACCAGAGAATTCCTACAGGGAAAAAATGAGACCGAACTAGAAGGGTCCCTTCAGGGCCTCACCAAAGAGAGAAAATAGATATTCTGCACTAGCAGATTATTATCCCCCCTTACCCGTGAGACCACCTCTAAATATAATGGTAATCCCTCCGAGAGTTCCCACTATAAATAAACCAGCTACAATGAAAGTCCTTGGTACTATTCCAAAAATAGAAGGACCATTCCAACAAGCTTCAACAAGCCAAACTGGTAAGACACTCACCAGTTCAGATTATGAAATGAAGACCCTAGAGTCATTTGCATAAGCAGTCAAGCCAGAGACACCATCCAAAAAGGAAGGTAAAAAACCGGTTTCTCAAGAAAAAGAAACATTTGAAATAATCTCCAAAGCACCAATCAAAGTGATAGCATTGGACAAAGGATACGAAAACTTCGACAAACAAGATCTGATTAGACCCTATTACACAAATAGGAACTATGTTGAAACAAGTGACCCTCTAAAGTCAAGAAGGTATTATGAATTTATTCTTACAGATACAGGTTCAGTCAGTTTTGAGCATACCCTCAGAGATGACAAAGACCCTGACAGTATTAGGTAATCTAGATTTACCATTCATAAAATTATAAGCCCCTTTGAATGGGGAATGGATCATTTGCACACCCCGATTGTGCTCTCTGTACAATTCAGACCTCAAACATATAATTTCAAAGATTACATGGACGCATGGTATAACTTTATGTACCTACGCCCGGGTTCTCATACATGGTTCGTAAAATACAGCGAACAAGCAGCTAAGTCAGTCATACCAAGATGGTTCTATGACTGGTGGAAAGCATTCGGAGGAACAGAGCAATCAATGCCCTGAAGCTTCCATATTCATTATGAGAGATTCCAGAAAGAACAGGAAATCTCTACCCTACCAGACCACATCAAGATTTGCAAATATTACTTTGCAAAAAGGATTTCTTTTGTTATTAGTTGGACGTTCGAAATAGAACAAATCGAACGGATTCAATATTTAGTTAAGATACCAAAAATCAAAGGATGGGTTCCTGAGTCAAGAGAAATCAAGAAACCCAAACCAGACAGCAGGAGTGGATCTACCAGTTCACAAGCAGAATTAAAAAAGAGACTCCTAGAAGTCTTAGCAAACATTGAAACAGCAAGTCCAGTAGAAGTACAGGCTATGTTTGACACAGTATCAGCATCTTCCTCAACGGAAAACCAAGACAACGGGGACATGGAGGACCCACACGGAATAGCCCAAGCCCACCAGGCCTACGCAGAAGAAGAATAGTAACTGAAGATAATGATTCTTCAGACAAAGACAAACGACTCTTCAAAAAGAAGGAGTCATCTGATAATGACTAACACAAGAAGACAAACACAGTACTTGCCTCTTTAGAAAAGCAACAGACGACCTTTCAGTAAAGCAACGGACAGCAAACTGGGATCGTCCATTCAAACGGTTAAGATTAACTTAACAAAAATCTGAAGTCTATATAAAGACTCCTATCATTGTAATAAGGGGCATCCGAAAATTTCCCAAGATTTTCCCTACCTTTTCTTTCCCCTCTGTAAAATGTTCTATTATGTTTGAATAAAGCTTTTAACAAGTAAGTGTTTCTGTCTTTACTATTTAAATTCCGCATTTATTTTATCTATTTTAAAGATAAAACTTAAGATCCTCTTAAATTCTGCATTTATTTTATCTCATCCCATTGAATCATTCTAGGGACGAAGGTATTACTATGTTCTTGGTTTGCTTCCATGAGCATAGTAACTCCTTTATTACTTTCGATCTTAGCTTTTGGGGCTAACGTTGTTTTCATTAGTCTGTAATAAACTCTATAAATTACAGCTATTTCTCTTGTATTAACTTTGCTGTTCATATTTTTTGTTTTTATATTAAGAGTTAATGTATCCAGAACATTCTGATCATTTATGTCAACAAAAAATATGAACAGCAAAGTTAATACAAGAGAAATAGCTGTAATTTATAGAGTTTATTACAGACTAATGAAAACAACGTTAGCCCCAAAAGCTAAGATCGAAAGTAATAAAGGAGTTATTATGCTCATGGAAGCAAACCAATAACATTCTCCTCTTTCCTTTTCTGCACTTTTATTAACATAAAAGGCTGAACTAACCCCGGGAATGGAGGAAAGGATAAAAATTAAGAGGATCTTAAGTTTTATCTTTAAAATAGATAAAATAAATGCGGAATTTAAATAGTAAAGACAGAAACACTTACTTGTTAAAAGCTTTATTCAAACATAATAGAACATTTTACAAAGGGGAAAGAAAAGGTAGGGAAAATCTTGGGAAATTTTCGGATAAATATGCCGCAACTAACGTTAGCCCCAAAAGCTAAGATCAAAAGTAATAAAGGAGTTACTATGCGTCGGGAATCAAGAAAAAGAAAAAGGTTAATACCTTAGAACTTGATGAAAACATTAAAGAAAAGCTATTTGCTATTCTTGAACAAAATGAAAACAGCACATCATCGTCGTCATCAGATGAAAGCTATTCTGACAGCGACAATGAAATGATAAACATGGCATATAGCTCAGACAATAGCAGTAGTTCTCAAGAAGACAACTGTAATTGCACTGGTGCAATATGTGTGTGCGGACAAAATTCTATTAAAGTCCTTACTAATGACTCTAAAGAAGTATTATTTGATATTATTAATCACATAGATGATGAAGATATCAAAACAAAATACTTAAAAGAAGTAAAAAATCTTATTATTAATCAAAAAGGAAATCATCATAAAATAGACTTAAAATTCTTAAGTCCTAGTTTACAACTTATCATTTTCGAAAGGGAGATAATATATGTACTTTGAGAAAAAAGAGTACAGGTTTTACTTATAAAAGTCCTTTGAAAGATGTTTACATAATTGAAAGAGTTTTGGAAGTATATTCATAATGGCTAAATTTGTAAACTTGGAAACATGGCTTGGTTTTAAAATATTTTTTATCTTTGAGGTAAAACGACTATTTGTGTAACTTTAGTAAAGTAAGGCTATTTGAAAAATGAGGCTTTAGATATACCTTGGATTGATTTAAAATATTGTACCCAAGTTTAGAAGAAAATTGTTTGAAGATCCTTCAATCCAATTGTATTTCGTTTTGGTTTTGTAGAAAACTTAATCTTAAAATCGTTTGCCCGATTTTTGTTTTTATGAAAAGGATTGTCAGCTTTTGAATCTGTTCTGAATTTCAAGAAATCCGTGAAAAATGTTAGTATAAGTGAAAGTGAAAACTATATAGCAGAAATGATTATGTATGTTAAAGTTGCTTAACTAATGTAAGAGAGCAATTCCTTTTAATTTTGCCTATGGTTTTTAGCTTGTCTAGGTTTCTAAAGTAATTCAAAGGTAATGAAATAAAGTATTCACTCAATCATTGTCAGTGTTATATACACGTATATGCAATAACTAATTATGTAAAGTAATAAAGGAAAGGGAAATGGACTCGCGGTTTGGGCTTGAAGAAACGTTAGGCCCAGTGGACAATGAACAGCAGCAGCAACTTCAGTGACTCCAAATTTAGGCTAAGGATCTGGGCTTGAGTTCTTTGAGAACTCAGGCCCAACTCAGATTCATGCAAAAAGGAAAAAAGAGAAAGTCATTAGATACATGGCCCGATTCAACATTTAAATACAAGTAATATCAATATAGGCCCAAGATAAAACTGTAACAATTATCAATAGTTAAGAATGCAAATTGATGTGAAGTCACACAGAGTAAGACAATTTACAGTGAAAGCCTTTGTTTCTATTGAACACTAAACCTAAAGAGATTAGCAAATATCAACAGATTAAGGGCTTAGGGTAAAATTCCGTTCATGGCCAAGATACCCTTTGGTTCCCTGGCACTTCAAAGCTCACAAGAGCCTCAAGGATCCCGAGCAGTGCTTGTGTCAGGGAGAGTATCTCAACCACGAACTGAATTCTACTCCCAAATACCCCTAACTACACACACCGGTTCTTCCCTGTAGGTTTGAGTGCTAATGAGGCGCTTAATGTAAATACAGATACCATAGTAGTGACCACACACAAGGAAAGATATATTTCTTACAAATAAGTGTCCAGAACACTGTAGATAACATCAAAGAGATCATGGTTTGCACACAACCATGTAATACATTGTCACATGCTTCAAAAGGCTTAATAGTACTAAAGGAAGTCAACTGCAAGCACATGTAAGGGAAAAAGTATTGGCAGAACACCTTGCAAGCCCAAATAGCTAGATCACAAAACTTAAGAATATGAGGGGGTACATAGTTCAGGAATTTCAGGCCAAGATCTCATTATCCCAACAACCTATGTTTAAGAATGTATCCATAGACTAAGTCTCAAACTTCTATTAATTGTTAAAATTAATATATTCAATTGGAATGCTTAAGGGGTGTTAACAGGGATGTATGTAAATAGTTCACTCATGGCATGATTCTTTCTCTAAAACTCTTAACTCCGTACTTATGCTAATCTCACTAAGGGTTAAAGCATATCACCATAAACGGGTAGTAGTGGAGAGTTCATTTCTAAGTTCACATGTCAAGACTTATTCATTTCAGAGATGATGGAAGAACAATAAACAGGTAGTGGTGGAGAGTTCATTTCTAAGTTCACAAGTCAAGACTTATTCATTTCAGAGATGATGGAAGATCATACATAATTCACGAGAGGTAGATAATGTTATTTAAGAATCTGATAGTACAGAATACTCAAGAGAAATAAAGAGCATACATAGGATATTTCTGTAGGATTACAACATCATAAACTTGATTGAGTTAGACCAACAGTGTTACCATGTATAAGTTTGAGGGAAAGACATTGAAAAACATGGTATTAGAAGTTTGTTATATAGGTTAAGTGTAATACTTAGTCATGATAGAGCTCAGCTTAACATTTAAGCATAATAGATGAACTTAAACACCACAGAGGTATCTTAATCAGGCTCTATAATTTAAACTAAATATGGAGCAGCTTCAGGGCACAAAAAGAGCAAGTACAAGGGTCCAATTAGTTCAGGGTGTACTTACAGGGTAAGATCAAGACATGATTACATAGCCATGAGGTTTAACAGAATCACAGAAGCATGTTAGAAAGAAATCATTCAAATAATTTAAGTGTGATATACCCAAAGTAGGAATGTCAATTCTGTATTTATTCTTAAAGACTCATATTCATTTAAGCTAGTCTATCATAATGAAGCTTAACAATACCTAATTTAATAGATGGTGTTCAACCATAATAGATGTAACTTCAATCAGGTTTCTTGACATGGCTTAAGCTAAGTTGATAACATCAGACAACACTTAAATACAAAGATTTATTAGAACTCATTCCAGTTGCCTTAAGGCATTATCTCATGCAATGAAACTCACATATGTGATCAAACAATTATGGGAGCTAAAAAAAGACTATCACATTGATTTCTCTAGAGTCACAGAATCACAGAATAACACATTAAGGAAAGAAAGCAACTCAAGAATTTTAAACTGCCATGCTTAAGTTAAAATCGCAGCTCTATACTTAACCTTAGGTATTCATATCCATTCTTTAGTTTGTTTTATTAGACAAATAACTTCAAGTATAGGTCAACAAATCACACTAAAGCAGAATCAATAAGGTGGACATGAAATCCAGAACAAAACAATCAAAATAAGTGTAAGAAATCATCAAGATTCTTTAGTCAATTACAGAAGTTTGATCATACATGTTACTTAATTTGGGGTAGTATTATAACCACACAATAAACTATTGGTATCCACTTGAATCATATAATGCCTTGGTATAACAGTTGATTATGAACACATTATGAACAGAGGTAACCAATTATAAACTAGCAATGAAGCATTATAAGTTGAAACAACTAGCAAAGGATAACAGAGTAGACATGGTTTCAACAATTAAAGGAAAGAGGAAAAAGGTCAAGTGCACTGAACTTCTTTTGAGCAGCAAACCAAATAAGAATCTTTGTTATCCGCTGAGAATCAAGTGCTCAAACTCCGACCAATGTGAAGCTCATAATCCGGAAAGGAAATCAAAAGTAGTTAGGAACCCTAGTTTGATTTTTACTACTCAAGACTAAATCGATGTTTTCTGTTTTGTTAGTCGATTTTCGTATGTATCTTGTTGTTTGGTGAGAGCATTAAAGACCCTATTTATAGTGGCATTAAAATGCCTTTAGGGTTCAGCAGAATTCAAACCGGTAATGAAAGATGGGGGTGGGGGGTGGGGGTGATACGAGCATAATCGGGTGAAATCAGAGATGAACAGAGGGAAATCAGTAGGGATCTTACATGGGAAGAGAAAAGTTGACCATTGAAGGCAAACTTATCGGACAAAGCTCAAAAACCCAGAGATCACTACGTTTGACCTTTGGGTATATAATCTTCATCATGAGACTCTAGAGAAGCTCCATGCATGCTTTGATTTAACATAGCACAAGATAAATCCGGAGATTTGCTATTTCATTTGTATGCTAGGGTTTTCGGATTTGGGGAGTTTGAACCTCAAAATGGGCAAAGATTCAGCGAGAATCGTGGGTAATAAAGACAAAAAAGATGATTTCTGGTCATGATTCATGGCCTTGCACTAATTTGTGCAAGGTTCTTTGACTGATAGGTCTGGTTGAGAGAAATGAGAGAAGAAGGGGAAAGGGGGTGGCCGAGTCATGTGGGAAATGATTAGGGATTTGGGGATAGTTGGAGTTGTCTCTTAGGTTAAGATTGAGAGATGGGATCTGGGCCGTTGGATTTACTGATCAACGACCCTGATAATTCGGGCATTAAAAGATTTTAATGGGGTATATTAGTGGCCGTTGGATTCTTGTAATCCAACGGCTATGATTAAATCTGATGGGTGTTTAAATTAAAGAGAAACAGAGATAAATCGTGAGTCGTTGATCTGAGTAATGGACAACTATGTTTCCTGTGTAAGTGTTATGGAGAGGCGACGTGGCGAGTTTTGATTGGTCTAGGGAGAGTGACACGAATTGGCACAGTGGAGAGAGGGATGTTTGGACTGGGTCAGATTTTTGATTTGGGTTGTTTCCAAATTAAAGAATAGCCATTTTGTATTTAATTACACAATTGCCATTGTAACCTTTTGATCTTTTAACCTTTGAAAAATTAATTTAATTAAACTTAATTAGTTTCAATAAAATGTAATAAAAATTATAATAATCAAATACACTACTAATTACTGTATTTAGTTAATTAATTACTAAATATCATTTTTCTTATTTACTACACTAACTTCGGATTCATTTTGAAATAACAGGCTATTTTACCAAAATTAAGGAATAAAATTGTTGAATTAATTATAAGCCTATGTGATGCATATGAAAAAATATTTTAATAATTTAAAAAATAGTAAATAGTAAAGATAGTATGTTTATAATCACATAATTATTAAATTATTAATTAACACCATTAATTACCTATTTGTTTATAGAAAATAGATATTATTAATTAGAAAATATCTTTAACATATTTATTGAAAATTAGTATGTGTAAGTAAATTAATTTTAAAAAGGAGGGTCTAAATTAATCGTCAATAGCTGCCCCTCTTTGACCGGAGATGATGAAAGAGTTTTCGAGCAAAGAAATCAAACCAAGGCCAATTTTTTCCCGACTTTAGGCATACATTACAGGAATGGCATATGGATTTAAGGAAGATTATGAGTTGTAGAGTTAGAGGAGGAGTTAAGGAAAATTCTAGGGAAATTTTGAAGAGTTAGGGCCGAGTTCTAACTTTAAATTGCTTACATACCTCGGGCTTAACGAGGACCAGGCCTCATGTAGTTCTGGACTGATGATTTGGAGAAGGCAATGCTTACAGGAATTGCCCAGTATCGTATTATGACGATACTGCGAGACGGAAGATTTGGTACCCATGATAGCTCTTAATTGTGGCTTGATTTGAAAGATTTGATAAATTAAACTTCCATTGATCATTTTTGAGCTTGAGTTTTGATCCATGGCCCGCTTATGAGTTTGTTGTTCCTCATAGCATTGTAGTTTGTTTTGCTTCCTAGAAGCAGTTCCACATTGCGATGTTTGGTCCTGCAAAGGAAAAATAACATACACATACCCATATCGTAATGTAGATATGTTAATATGTAATGTAAATGATGCAGGAATGATGATGCATGGCTGCCAGCTAGCTGTTATTTGGTATTGGGACGACGGGGTACTTGAATTTGACTCGATTGTTAGCCAGGTTGTGTACCGTTACGCTACTGTCGGAGCATTAAGTCTCCTCATGTTGGGAGTATCTGTAAGGCCCCGTAAAATTTTCACCTAAAACCGCGGGTTTTGTGCCACCGGTTGTACAGTACATCGGGGAGTTGAAAGAATTATTTTGCAGACCATGGCATTTCTGCGGCCCACTATGCCACCGCAGAACCACTTTATGGGCCGTAGATCGACCGTGAAGTGAAGCAGAACTTCAGCTAATTTTGAAGACCATTATGTGGCCGCATAACCATTTTGTGGGCCGCACAATTCATCGCAGACCCAGCATGAGAAGACTTCGGAAGGAGGTTCTGCGGTGTGTTATGCGACCGCAAAACTAATTTGCGGACCGCAGATCTCTCGCAGACATGTCCACTCCTGCCCAGTTTTTGGGACCTTTTCTGTGGTCCCCTTTTGCGGGCCGCATACCTATTTTGTGGTCCGGTCTACGACCGCAGACCCGGCTACATAGAGTTTAAGTTTTGGAAAATTACACCCGATCCAATTTTTATAAAAACAACTTGGGGCTTATTTTGGCTGGTCCTAACTGATATTTTAGAGAGAGGAAAGCGGCCTAGAGTGGGGGATTCCTAAGCTAATTGTTCATCAATCCTTGCTCAAGACGTGTAGAATTCACAAGAAAAACTCACAAGATTTTCATCCAAGAGGTAAGGTTCCATACCCTAGTTTTCAATTTCGAGTTTGGGGGTAGAAGATGGGTAATGGGGAGTGTGATTCCTAGGTATGGGGGTGTTATCTATGCATGCATGTACTAACAAAGTTGTGGGAAGGTTGTTGAGCTCAAAAGGTAGATATTGGGTTGTGGGATGAAGGAATACACAATAGAAGGAGCTTGAAAATATAATGCCCACCTAATGTTTGATAAAATACTCAAGTGAGCTGAAACCCCGAGTATCTTCCTAGTTATGGTCCAATTTTGTTATATTTCTAAATAGATTGAGGTTGCTAGGATTTCCGTATCATTGTAGTACTTAAGGGAGCTCAAAGCGAGGTATGTTTGCTAAAATGCCCTTGTAGAATCGGATCGATGATGTCCTCGTAAGTTGTAATTATGATTGACATAAGCTCTTATGTCTCATGTTCAGAGTTATCCCTTATAAATTTAACTATTTCGAATAAACTCTGTGTCGAAAGTTATATGTTCAAAATGTATTCCGAATGCTCTTATCATATTGTGTTATCCTTCGAGATTGTATTCAAATGTGACCATGTGTCAAAATATTTTGAATTCAATTATGTCTCAAATGCTAGTTATTGTGCTAAATTGTGGAAGAAAACCTAATGTGCCTATGCTCATATGTGTACTAAAGGCGTGATTAGAGATGCTTTGTTGTTGATAATCCATGATGATGTTTGAAAGTGAAAGGGGTGATTATGACATATGAAATACAACCGACGTGCCAAGAATGATATTACATTTGTGGCCACTAGTGCCAATGAAATGAAAAGATGAGTAAAAGACTATGAAATGAGCTGAAATTCCTTTAAATAATAATAACATTTTGGAGTATTGTTAGTCACCGAGGAAGGGTATGTTGAAATAATCTAACCCCGAAACTACTTCGGTGTAGGAGTGGATTGTAATTATTCCCCTTATTTGGGATGAGATTGATATGATGAGATTATTCCCCTTAAATGGGATGAGATGATTGCTAGCAAAGGGTGATGTCGATCCACACGACATTGTGGTGAGACGTCCTAGCCGGTCGGGTCAAGATCGGACGCCATGATGCACATATAGTGGTGATTGTGCTTGAGATAGTAATTGTAATTGTGATTGTGATTGCATGTCTTTGGGTGAGACGACCTAGCCGATCGGGCCGTGATCGGACTCCGTGCTAAATACACGGTGGTATATCGGTATTAAAGATCTCCCAACCTAAAATATTGTAATTTACTTGAAATCTTATCTTGCTCCTAACTTGATGCCTTGGTATTGTTTGAGGCTCCCATTGATTCTATGATTGTTCTTCCTTGTTTTATTACTCGTTCTATTGAGAGGGTGTTCAGTCATTCATACTAGTACTATTCCATATGTACTAACATCCCTTTTGCCGAGCGTGCTGCATCTTTAATGGATGTAGGTGGTTCCATAATAGGCGGCTTTGATCAGAGATAGCAGTACACCCTCTTCCCAGCTGACTTGGTGAGCCCCACTTCATTTCGGGGTCTTGTGTCTTTTGTTCCTTGTGTATTATATTTTGAGGTATAGTCGGGGCCTTGTTGCTGGTACGTTCATAGTACTCTTTTGTATCTATTAGAGGCTCCGTATACATAGTGTGGATTGTATGTTGGTGTTGGAAAAGTCAAACTAGTAATATTGTATTTGTACCACATGTTCCACTTCAAACTATGAAAGTGTATGTATTTTGAGACTTATAAATAATGTAACTAATGGTAATGAATTGGTTCTAATTAATGAAATATGTTTTCACCTTATTCTTGGGTAAGTTCGGGTAGAAAGCATCTAGCAGGCTTGCTCGGCCGGGTTATCTCGGTTGAGCACCGGTCGCGCCCCCCAGGTCGGGGCGTGATAATATCTCCGCGCGATGGGAGTAATTGACTTGCAATGTAGAATGTATTTTCGCGTGATGTGAGTAGTTGCATTGAAATGTAAAGTACCTCCGCACAATGGGAGTTTCGGACTTGAAAAAATGTAAAAATGCATGTAAGCTGCATGAGCGAAATGTCAAAACATTGAAGATAAAATAAAGAAATAAGGAGCATGCCCAAGAGGTACTCTTGACTGCCAACTAATTGCGGTCGTCGATCGGCAGGACATTAGTGGCGGGGTTTGCGACTATCTACTGGTAATCTTCGATATGGTGGAGTGGCGGTGCGGGACGCTCCTATTGGAAAAGCGAATAGTTTTCTATATACATGGCTTTGATTGGCATAGCCGACGACTCGATTTGTACAGAATGCTCCGATTGATTGAGCTGACGATTTTCTATGTAGATGGCTCCGGTTGGCGGTGCCAGCGACTCGCTATATACAATGTGCTTCACTTGGTTGAGCAGATAGTTTGCTATTTACAATATGCTCAGATCGTATCGGCGGCTTGGTTCCAGAATACCTGCAAAGTATTTGAGAGTTAGTCTTCGGTTATATGAGATAAATTTAAATAATGAAAGAGAGATGATAGTTATGAGAGAGTAGAGGATCCGTCATTGCCCCAGCGTGCCCCAGCATTTCCTTGTATCTTATCGGTTCTGCGTTCAAAAACAAATTCTTAGTAGGGGGTATCGGTTTATGTTGACCGTAGTCTTGGCTTTGCCCCGGGCCAGGTGAGGCTATACCATGAAGTTCTATAGGTGGAATGAAGTTTTTTTATAAAACATTTTGCAAATCATCCATTTTATGTAGTCGTTCCGGATTATGACGTGGTTTTTTATAAATTCCCTCAGACGCGAACGTTGTTTCTGGAAGACTCTGTGATGTGTGGCTATAATTCCATAGTTTCGTATATTATTTGCCTTGCATTTTACACACTTTAATGATAAAATACACTTTATTTGCGCGTAATGGAGTCTATTTTATGTGTAGGTGAATTGGAGATGAAAGTAGAGCAAAAGGGATACTTAAACATTGAAAGTGTGCTCAAGGACAGTGAAAATGACAAAGCTGGCGACGCTAGGCTTGTATGCAGGCGTTAGACCTGGAGAGGCCAGGCAAAGGCCAGCTTAACCGGGCGTTAGCCTGGCGACGCCAGGCCTAGGGCGAGGTCGAGTCCGAGTTTTGAAGATTTATTTCGTCTCCTGGTTTGACTGGGGGAAGTCTGAGTACCCCGTGAGCCGCTATTGCTTCGGCCTTTGGCCTTTCAGGGAGATTCTTGTCTACCCTTGTTATTGTTTTGCTTTATTTGTGCATTGGGGACACTGCACTCTTTTAAGTATGGGGTGGGAGAATTCTCTAGATGATTAGTAGTAGGATGTAGAAAAATGTTAACTTCTTATTTGTGATTTCGTAGTTGTGTATTAGTGTGTAGTATCAAAGTAGTTATGAAAAAACATCAAAAAAAAAATTGGACTTTTCCCGACGATGGATCTCCTAGATAGTTTTCTTGAGGGATTTAAGTCTAAAGAAAAAGGACAAAAAGATATTCTTTGTAGGTAGTGTAGTAATTCCCCCTTGGTTTTTCTTTGTGCCACGGTTCTTTTCTAAGGGTTTTATTTGAACCGGGTGTAGGTAGTTTTATTTTTTTAGGAGAGGAGCCATGGTGATGTGAATTGAATTGAAGCAATATCTCTTGACTTTGTTATGCCTTGAGAATAGTGAGTACTTTGATTGTGACGCTTAGGCTCAATTATTTTACTCTTGTATAAGTACCTTAAATTGTATAATCTTAAATTTGCTTAACTGCTTTGACTAGAGTGTCTTGATGAGTCCAATCCTAAGTGAGTTATGTGCCATGTGTGCGTGAGGATTTTATGTTATCCAGTGCATTGCATTTGATGTCTAGAACTTGCCCCATGTGTTTACAAAGCGAAATAGTAGTTTTGTTCAGTCTTGGAAGTGATATAGGCGTTTCTTTGTTGAGCCAAATATATATATTTTACCCGCCTAATTGTTATGTATCGTAGTTAACCCCGTTGATCCTGTAATCCTGTTTCTCTGGCAACCACATTACAAGCCTTACCCATTTGTTTGAATTAATCATCTATTTGAACCTTTTCACCTCTCATGAGCACTTGAATTGTTATGAATTTTGTAAAAGTTAAAGTGTGGGGTGGTTGGTTTGGCTTTTGAGTGGAACTAATGAAATAAGGAGAAAGGTGCACTGTTTAGAAAAAAAAGAAGAAAAAGTAAGAGCCCCTTGAATTGAAAAAGAAAAAAAATAATATAGTTGTATTGCTGTGAAAATATTCTGTGATAGTGGTGACTCTTGATGTAATTGTGCTTAAAAGAAGTATGGAGTTAATATACATTGATTTGAAGGTGGAGTTATGGTTTGACATAAGTGTGGGGTTTAAATGTTAAAATGTATATATTAAAGTGCTTAGGGAGGTGTAGTCACTCTTATATCCAAATGTAACCTACCCAACCCGCAGCCTACATTACAACCAATTAAAGTCCTGCTTGATCCTAGACTAAATGAGCTCGATTAGTAGAATAGTGCACTACGGGAAAGCCTATGGTGAATCTTTTGTAGCATATGAATGTTATTTCTGAGAGTGAGCGAATTCTTTCTAACTTGAGTTCCTAATTGTTCTTAAAATTTTATTGTGTGTGGAACTATTCTTTTTTGTTGTGTGAGGGCACTTGATTCATGAAGGAAAGGTAATGTCATTGACCTCTATGTTAGAATAAGTGAGTGGGTTGTGAAATAATGCATGGTACTTGTGAGTCAAATCATAAGGAGAAGATGTTACACCCTTGTGCTTAGTCTATTTTAAAGATTCTTGGTATAATGAGTTAAGGGAATTTCTTAATAGGTTGTGTCTATAAGTATAGTTTGATTGCTCGAGGACGAGCAATGTTTAAGTGTGGGGTATTGATGTGTGGCTATAATTCCATAGTTTCGTACATTATTTGCCTTGCATTTTACATGCTTTAATGATAAATTATACTTTATTTGCGCGTAATGGAGTCTATTTTATGTGTAGGTGAATTGGAGATGAAAGTAGAGCAAAAGGGATACTTAAACACTGAAACTGTGCTCGAGGATAGTGAAAAGGAGAAAGCTGGCGACGCCAGGCTTGTATGCAGGCGTTAGACCTGGCGAGGCCAGGTAAAGGCCAGCTTAACCGGGCGTTAGGCTGGAGCTGCAAGGCAAAGGCCAGCTTAACCAGGCGTTAGCCTAGCGACGCCAGGCCTAGGGCGAGGTCCAGTCCGAGTTTTGAAGATTTATTTCATCTCCTGGTTTGACTGGGACTTGACCTACACATTTAGGTCTTTTCCTACACATACAAATTGACCTAAAAACGCCACTTTGAAGTGTTATTTTGGCGACCGGAGGCAAGAACATTACGTGGACAACTTTTGGAGGAGAAAATCATAGAGTTCTTCATCCCTTTATCTTTTCTTTATAATTTGTTTATGCAAAATACTTTGAAAATTATTACCAAGAACATGAGTGGCTAAGCACTCTAGTTTCTAGGGTTGTGGTTGACATGATTATTAATGTTTATTAATTACATCTTCGTTAATTCGGATTATCATCTTGTGGTTGTTTCTTTAATTCTAGTTTTAATTTGTGAATTTTTGTAACTACCAATTCACCCTACTATCTATGCTATGCTTGGGAAAGCTGTGTTTAGATTAGGGTATAATTAGAGAGAGCTTGTTTCTGAACCCGTGGCTCGGGGGAAGATTTCGCGGTTAGGATAGGAATATACCTAACAGTCTTTCTTAATTAAATACCGTATTATATTCGTTAATGATAGACTCAATACCATAGGAATATATGATTGATATATTGTGGGCAGGCGGGTAGTATTGTGGGAACATTCTATTCATATAAACGATCCGGTTAATTAGCAATCATAGATAATCTGGATTAACGAGTGTGATTAATGAACTTAATAGGATTGATATACCAACCACAACCCTGGAATTTCCATCTCCTCTGAAGTAAAATCTCGTCATACAAAATCGCATTCTTGATAATTTAGTTGTTATTTATTTAATTTCCGCTATAGTAGATTTATAGAAAAATATCACTCTTAAATATCTTGGACAATTAATTGATTTTAGTTTGCTTAGTTAACGATCAATCTAAGTCTCTGTGGGTTCGACATCCGACTTTCGAGTCACTTTATTACTTGACGACCACATAGACTTGCGTGTGTGTTTAGTCTCAACACTCTGTCCCATTGATGTTGATGCTATGAGATGCCTCTGATGATGTGGCTTCTTGCCACTACGATTGCGTCCTAATCTAAATTAATGTGTTACAAAGGTTTTCCTAGGGTTATGACCGAACCTTTTCAGCTTATCCGAAATAGAATCAGGTCTAAATGTAGTTCGTGTGTAATGATAAAGAAATTATGATGATGACATTGCTCGAGGATGAGCAATGTTTAAGTGTGGGGTATTGATGTGTGGCTATAATTCCATAGTTTCGTACATTATTTGCCTTGCATTTTACATGCTTTAATGATAAATTACATTTTATTTGCGCGTAATGGAGTCTATTTTATGTGTAGGTGAATTGGAGATGAAAGTAGAGCAAAAGGGATACTTAAACACTGAAACTGTGCTCGAGGACAGTGAAAAGGAGAAAGCTGGCGACGCCAGGCTTGTATGCAGGCGTTAGACCTGGCGAGGCCAGGTAAAGGCCAGCTTAACCGGGCATTAGGCTGGAGCTGCAAGGCAAAGGCCAGCTTAACCAGGCGTTAGCCTAGCGACGCCAGGCCTAGGGCGAGGTCCAGTCCGAGTTTTGAAGATTTATTTCATCTCCTGGTTTGACTGGGACTTGACCTACACATTTAGGTCTTTTCCTACACATATAAATTGACCTAAAAACGCCACTTTGAAGTGTTATTTTGGCGACCGGAGGCAAGAACATTACGTGGACAACTTTTGGAGGAGAAAATAATAGAGTTCTTCATCCCTTTATCTTTTCTTTATAATTTGTTTATGCAAAATACTTTGAAAATTATTACCAAGAACATGAGTGGCTAAGCACTCTAGTTTCTAGGGTTGTGGTTGACATGATTATTAATGTTTATTAATTACATCTTCGTTAATTCACAAATTAAAACTAGAATTAAAGAAACAAATTCTAGTTTTAATTTGTGAATTTTTGTAACTACCAATTCACCCGACTATCTATGCTATGCTTGGGAAAGCTGTGTTTAGATTAGGGTATAATTAGAGAGAGCTTGTTTCTGAACCCGTGGCTCGGGGGAAGATTTCGCGGTTAGGATAGGAATATACCTAACAGTCTTTCTTAATTAAATACCGTATTATATTTATTAATGATAGACTCAATACCATAGGAATATATGATTGATATATTGTGGGCAGGCGGGTAGTATTGTGGGAACATTCTATTCATATAAACGATCCGGTTAATTAGCAATCATAGATAATCTGGATTAACGAGTGTGATTAATGAACTTAATAGGATTGATATACCAACCACAACCCTGTAATTTCCATCTCCTCTGAAGTAAAATCTCGTCATACAAAATCGCATTCTTGATAATTTAGTTGTTATTTATTTAATTTCCGCTATAGTAGATTAATAGAAAAATATCACTCTTAAATATCTTGGACAATTAATTGATTTTAGTTTGCTTAGTTAACGATCAATCTAAGTCTCTGTGGGTTCGACATCCGACTTTCGAGTCACTTTATTACTTGACGACCACATAGACTTGCGTGTGTGTTTAGTCTCAACACTCTGTCCCATTGATGTTGATGCTATGAGATGCCTCTGATGATGTGGCTTCTTGCCACTACGATTGCGTCCTAATCTAAATTAATGTGTTACAAAGGTTTTCCTAGGGTTATGACCGAACCTTTTCAGCTTATCCGAAATAGAATCAGGTCTAAATGTAGTTCGTGTGTAATGATAAAGAAATTATGATGATGACATTGCTCGAGGATGAGCAATGTTTAAGTGTGGGGTATTGATGTGTGGCTATAATTCCATAGTTTCGTACATTATTTGCCTTGCATTTTACATGCTTTAATGATAAATTACACTTTATTTGCGCGTAATGGAGTCTATTTTATGTGTAGGTAAATTGGAGATAAAAGTAGAGCAAAAGGGATACTTAAACACTGAAACTGTGCTCGAGGACAGTGAAAAGGAGAAAGCTGGCGACGCCAGGCTTGTATGCAGGCGTTAGACCTGGCGAGGCCAGGTAAAGGCCAGCTTAACCGGGCATTAGGCTGGAGCTGCAAGGCAAAGGCCAGCTTAACCAGGCGTTAGCCTAGCGACGCCAGGCCTAGGGCGAGGTCCAGTCCGAGTTTTGAAGATTTATTTCATCTCCTGGTTTGACTGGGACTTGACCTACACATTTAGGTCTTTTCCTACACATATAAATTGACCTAAAAACGCCACTTTGAAGTGTTATTTTGGCGACCGGAGGCAAGAACATTACGTGGACAACTTTTGGAGGAGAAAATAATAGAGTTCTTCATCCCTTTATCTTTTCTTTATAATTTGTTTATGCAAAATACTTTGAAAATTATTACCAAGAACATGAGTGGCTAAGCACTCTAGTTTCTAGGGTTGTGGTTGACATGATTATTAATGTTTATTAATTACATCTTCGTTAATTCGGATTATCATCTTGTGGTTGTTTCTTTAATTCTAGTTTTAATTTGTGAATTTTTGTAACTACCAATTCACCCTACTATCTATGCTATGCTTGGGAAAGCTGTGTTTAGATTAGGGTATAATTAGAGAGAGCTTGTTTCTGAACCCGTGGCTCGGGGGAAGATTTCGCGGTTAGGATAGGAATATACCTAACAGTCTTTCTTAATTAAATACCGTATTATATTCGTTAATGATAGACTCAATACCATAGGAATATATGATTGATATATTGTGGGCAGGCGGGTAGTATTGTGGGAACATTCTATTCATATAAACGATCCGGTTAATTAGCAATCATAGATAATCTGGATTAACGAGTGTGATTAATGAACTTAATAGGATTGATATACCAACCACAACCCTGGAATTTCCATCTCCTCTGAAGTAAAATCTCGTCATACAAAATCGCATTCTTGATAATTTAGTTGTTATTTATTTAATTTCCGCTATAGTAGATTAATAGAAAAATATCACTCTTAAATATCTTGGACAATTAATTGATTTTAGTTTGCTTAGTTAACGATCAATCTAAGTCTCTGTGGGTTCGACATCCGACTTTCGAGTCACTTTATTACTTGACGACCACATAGACTTGCGTGTGTGTTTAGTCTCAACACTCTGTCCCATTGATGTTGATGCTATGAGATGCCTCTGATGATGTGGCTTCTTGCCACTACGATTGCGTCCTAATCTAAATTAATGTGTTACAAAGGTTTTCCTAGGGTTATGACCGAACCTTTTCAGCTTATCCGAAATAGAATCAGGTCTAAATGTAGTTCGTGTGTAATGATAAAGAAATTATGATGATGACATTGCTCGAGGATGAGCAATGTTTAAGTGTGGGGTATTGATGTGTGGCTATAATTCCATAGTTTCGTACATTATTTGCCTTGCATTTTACATGCTTTAATGATAAATTACACTTTATTTGCGCGTAATGGAGTCTATTTTATGTGTAGGTGAATTGGAGATGAAAGTAGAGCAAAAGGGATACTTAAACACTGAAACTGTGCTCGAGGACAGTGAAAAGGAGAAAGCTGGCGACGCCAGGCTTGTATGCAGGCGTTAGACCTGGCGAGGCCAGGTAAAGGCCAGCTTAACCGGGCATTAGGCTGGAGCTGCAAGGCAAAGGCCAGCTTAACCAGGCGTTAGCCTAGCGACGCCAGGCCTAGGGCGAGGTCCAGTCCGAGTTTTGAAGATTTATTTCATCTCCTGGTTTGACTGGGACATGACCTACACATTTAGGTCTTTTCCTACACATATAAATTGACCTAAAAACGCCACTTTGAAGTGTTATTTTGGCGACCGGAGGCAAGAACATTACGTGGACAACTTTTGGAGGAGAAAATCATAGAGTTCTTCATCCCTTTATCTTTTCTTTGTAATTTGTTTATGCAAAATACTTGGAAACTTATTACCAAGAACATGAGTGGCTAAGCACTCTAGTTTCTAGGGTTGTGGTTGACATGATTATTAATGTTTATTAATTACATCTTCGTTAATTCGGATTATCATCTTGTGGTTGTTTCTTTAATTCTAGTTTTAATTTGTGAATTTTTGTAGCTACCAATTCACCCTACTATCTATGCTATGCTTGGGAAAGCTGTGTTTAGATTAGGGTATAATTAGAGAGAGCTTGTTTCTGAACCCGTGGCTCGGGGGAAGATTTCGCGGTTAGGATAGGAATATGCCTAACGGTCTTTCTTAATTAAATACCGTATTATATTCGTTCATGATAGACTCAATACCATAGGAATATATGATTGATATATTGTGGGCAGGCGGGTAGTATTGTGGGAACATTCTATTCATATAAACGATCCGGTTAATTAGCAATCATAGATAATCTGGATTAACGAGTGTGATTACTGAACTTAATAGGATTGATATACCAACCACAACCCTGGAATTTCCATCTCCTCTGAAGTAAAATCTCGTCATACAAAATCGCATTCTTGATAATTTGGTTGTTATTTATTTAATTTCCGCAATAGTAGATTAATAGAAAAATATCACTCTTAAACATCTTGGACAATTAATTGATTTTAGTTTGCTTAGTTAACGATCAATCTAAGTCTCTGTGGGTTCGACATCCGACTTTCGAGTCACTTTATTACTTGACGACCACGTATACTTGCGTGTGTGTTTGGTCTCAACACTCTGTCCCATTGATGTTGATGCTATGAGATGCCTCTAATGATGTGGCTTCTTGCCACTGTGATTGCGTCCTAATCTAAATTAATGTGTTACAAAGGTTTTCCTAGGGTTATGACCGAACCTTTTCAGCTTATCCGAAATAGAATCAGGTCTAAATGTAGTTCGTGTGTAATGATAAAGAAATTATGATGATGACATTGCTCGAGGACGAGCAATGTTTAAGAGTGGGGTATTGATGTGTGGCTATAATTCCATAGTTTCGTACATTATTTGCCTTGCATTTTACATGCTTTAATGATAAATTACACTTTATTTGCGCGTAATTGAGTCTATTTTATGTGTAGGTGAATTGGAGATGAAAGTAGAGCAAAAGGGATACTTAAACGTTGAAAGTGTGCTCGAGGATAGTGAAAAGGAGGAAGCTGGCGACGCCAGGCTTGTATGCAGGCTTTAGACCTGGCGTGGCCAGGTAAAGGCCAGCTTAACCGGGCGTTAGGCTGGCGCTGCAAGGCAAAGGCCAGCTTAACCAGGCGTTAGCCTGGCGACGCCAGGCCTAGGGCGAGGTCCAGTCCGAGTTTTGAAGATTTATTTCATCTCCTGGTTTGACTGGGACATGACCTACACATTTAGGTCTTTTCCTACACATATAAATTGACCTAAAAACGCCACTTTGAAGTGTTATTTTGGCGACCGGAGGCAAGAACATTACGTGGACAACTTTTGGAGGAGAAAATCATAGAGTTCTTCATCCCTTTATCTTTTCTTTGTAATTTGTTTATGCAAAATACTTGGAAACTTATTACCAAGAACATGAGTGGCTAAGCACTCTAGTTTCTAGGGTTGTGGTTGACATGATTATTAATGTTTATTAATTACATCTTCGTTAATTCGGATTATCATCTTGTGGTTGTTTCTTTAATTCTAGTTTTAATTTGTGAATTTTTGTAGCTACCAATTCACCCTACTATCTATGCTATGCTTGGGAAAGCTGTGTTTAGATTAGGGTATAATTAGAGAGAGCTTGTTTCTGAACCCGTGGCTCGGGGGAAGATTTCGCGGTTAGGATAGGAATATGCCTAACGGTCTTTCTTAATTAAATACCGTATTATATTCGTTCATGATAGACTCAATACCATAGGAATATATGATTGATATATTGTGGGCAGGCGGGTAGTATTGTGGGAACATTCTATTCATATAAACGATCCGGTTAATTAGCAATCATAGATAATCTGGATTAACGAGTGTGATTACTGAACTTAATAGGATTGATATACCAACCACAACCCTGGAATTTCCATCTCCTCTGAAGTAAAATCTCGTCATACAAAATCGCATTCTTGATAATTTGGTTGTTATTTATTTAATTTCCGCAATAGTAGATTAATAGAAAAATATCAATCTTAAACATCTTGGACAATTAATTGATTTTAGTTTGCTTAGTTAACGATCAATCTAAGTCTCTGTGGGTTCGACATCCGACTTTCGAGTCACTTTATTACTTGACGACCACGTATACTTGCGTGTGTGTTTGGTCTCAACACTCTGTCCCATTGATGTTGATGCTATGAGATGCCTCTTATGATGTGGCTTCTTGCCACTGCGATTGCGTCCTAATCTAAATTAATGTGTTACAAAGGTTTTCCTAGGGTTATGACCGAACCTTTTCAGCTTATCCGAAATAGAATCAGGTCTAAAAGTAGTTCGTGTGTAATGATAAAGAAATTATGATGATGACATTGCTCGAGGACGAGCAATGTTTAAGAGTGGGGTATTGATGTGTGGCTATAATTCCATAGTTTCGTACATTATTTGCCTTGCATTTTACATGCTTTAATGATAAATTACACTTTATTTGCGCGTAATTGAGTCTATTTTATGTGTAGGTGAATTGGAGATGAAAGTAGAGCAAAAGGGATACTTAAACGTTGAAAGTGTGCTCGAGGATAGTGAAAAGGAGGAAGCTGGCGACGCCAGGCTTGTATGCAGGCTTTAGACCTGGCGTGGCCAGGTAAAGGCCAGCTTAACCGGGCGTTAGGCTGGCGCTGCAAGGCAAAGGCCAGCTTAACCAGGCGTTAGCCTGGCGACGCCAGGCCTAGGGCGAGGTCCAGTCCGAGTTTTGAAGATTTATTTCATCTCCTGGTTTGACTGGGACATGACCTACACATTTAGGTCTTTTCCTACACATATAAATTGACCTAAAAACGCCACTTTGAAGTGTTATTTTGGCGACCGGAGGCAAGAACATTACGTGGACAACTTTTGGAGGAGAAAATCATAGAGTTCTTCATCCCTTTATCTTTTCTTTGTAATTTATTTGTGCAAAATACTTGGAAACTTATTACCAAGAACATGAGTGGCTAAGCACTCTAGTTTCTAGGGTTGTGGTTGACATGATTATTAATGTTTATTAATTACATCTTCGTTAATTCGGATTATCATCTTGTGGTTGTTTCTTTAATTCTAGTTTTAATTTGTGAATTTTTGTAGCTACCAATTCACCCTACTATCTATGCTATGCTTGGGAAAGCTGTGTTTAGATTCGGGTATAATTAGAGAGAGCTTGTTTCTGAACCCGTGGCTCGGGGGAAGATTTCGCGGTTAGGATAGGAATATGCCTAACGGTCTTTCTTAATTAAATACCGTATTATATTCGTTCATGATAGACTCAATACCATAGGAATATATGATTGATATATTGTGGGCAGGCGGGTAGTATTGTGGGAACATTCTATTCATATAAACGATCCGGTTAATTAGCAATCATAGATAATCTGGATTAACGAGTGTGATTACTGAACTTAATAGGATTAATATACCAACCACAACCATGGAATTTCCATCTCCTCTGAAGTAAAATCTCGTCATACAAAATCGCATTCTTGATAATTTGGTTGTTATTTATTTAATTTCCGCAATAGTAGATTAATAGAAAAATATCACTCTTAAATATCTTGGACAATTAATTGATTTTAGTTTGCTTAGTTAAGGATCAATCTAAGTCTCTGTGGGTTCGACATCCGACTTTCGAGTCACTTTATTACTTGACGACCACGTATACTTGCATGTGTGTTTGGTCTCAACACTCTGTCCCATTGATGTTGATGCTATGAGATGCCTCTTATGATGTGGCTTCTTGCCACTGCGATTGCGTCCTAATCTAAATTAATGTGTTACAAAGGTTTTCCTAGGGTTATGACCGAACCTTTTCAGTTTATCCGAAATAGAATCAGGTCTAAATGTAGTTCGTGTGTAATGATAAAGAAATTTTGATGATGACATTGCTCGAGGACGAGCAATATTTAAGTATGGGGTATTGATGTATGGCTATAATTCCATAGTTTCGTACATTATTTGCCTTGCATTTTACATGCTTTAATGATAAATTACACTTTATTTGCGCGTAATGGAGTCTATTTTATGTGTAGGTGAATTGGAGATGAAAGTAGAGGAAAAGGGATACTTAAACGTTGAAAGTGTGTTCGAGGATAGTGAAAAGGAGAAAGCTGGCGACGCCAGGCTTGTATGCAGGCATTAGACCTGGCGAGGCCAGGTAAAGGCCAGCTTAACCGGGCGTTAGGCTGGCGCTGCAAGGCAGAGGCCAGCTTAACCAGGCGTTAGCCTGGCGACGCCAGGCCTAGGGCGAGGTCCAGTCCAAGTTTTGAAGATTTATTTCATCTCCTGGTTTGACTGGGACTTGACCTATACATTTAGGTCTTTTCCTACACATATAAATTGACCTAAAAATGCCACTTTGAAGTGTTATTTTGGCGACCGGAGGCAAGAACATTACGTGGACAACTTTTGGAGGAGAAAATCATAGAGTTCTTCATCCCTTTATCTTTTCTTTGTAATTTGTTTATGCAAAATACTTGGAAAATTATTACCAAGAACACGAGTAGCTAAGCATTCTAGTTTCTAGGGTTGTGGTTCACATGATTATTAATGTTTATTAATTACATCTTCATTAATTCGGATTATCATCTTGTGGTTGTTTCTTTAATTCTACTTTTAATTTGTGAATTTTTGTAGCTACCAATTCATCCTACTATCTATGCTATGCTTGTGAAAGCTGTATTTAGATTAGGGTATAATTAGAGAGAGCTTGTTTCTGAACCCGTGGCTCCGGAGATGATTTCGCGGTTAGGATAGGAATATACCTAACGGTCTTTCTTAATTAAATACCGTATTATATTCGTTCATGATAGACTCAATACTATAGGAATATATGATTGATATATTGTGGGCAGGGGGGTAGTATTGTGGGAACATTCTATTTATATAAACGATCCGGTTAATTAGCAATCATAGATAATCTGGATTAACGAGTGTGATTACTGAACTTAATAGGATTGATATACCAACCACAACCCTGGAATTTTCATCTCCTCTGAAGTAAAATCTCGTCATACAAAATCACATTCTTGATAATTTAGTTGTTATTTATTTAATTTCCGCAATAGTATATTAATAGAAAAATATCACTCTTAAAAATCTTGGACAATTAATTGATTTTAGTTTGCTTAGTTAACGATCAATCTAAGTCTCTGTGGGTTCGACATCCGATTTTCGAGTAACTTTATTACTTGACGACCACGTATACTTGCGTGTGTGTTTGGTCTCAACACTCTGTCCCATTGATGTTGATGCTATGAGATGCCTCTGATGATGTGGCTTCTTGCCACTGCGATTGCGTCCTAATCTAAATTAATGTGTTACAAAGGTTTTCCTAGGGTTATGACCGAACCTTTTCAGCTTATCCGAAATAGAATCAGGTCTAAATATAGTTCGTGTGTAATGATAAAGAAATTATGATGATGACCGAGCTTGACTCAGGCAACCTACATATCCAAATAGAATATTGTCAAAATGTAGTTCGATTACAATAGATGCAAGATGATAAGATTTACAAAAAAAATAAAATTGCCGAGTCTTACTCAGACTGCCTACGTATCCAAATGGAATCAGGCCAGAATGTAGTTCAATTACAATAGATGATTTAATCCGATGAGGATTGCCTACGTATTCCTGCTAAAGGAAATCAAGTTGCGGCGTAGTTCCGAATACATACAAAATGATATTTGGATTTTCTATCTCAAAAGAAGAGGAAGAGAGAGACCGGACCCTACGTGGGTTGCCTACGTATCCCACCGTGGGAAGTCAGTTCGGTTGTTGTTCTATTACAATCCAAAACCTAACTCTACTATCTTCATATGTAGTATCTCTTGATTGCATCTGAGTTGATAGGCTTAGTGCTGACTCTTCCGTCCATCTCTTCCAAGATTAAAGCTCCTCCCGACAATACTCGATGGACCACGTAAGCACCTTGCCAATTTGGCTCAAACTTTCCCTTGGCTTCTTCTTGATGAGGGAATATATTCTTCAAAACCAACTGCCCCGGTGTAAATTGAGGAGGTTTCACCCTCTTGTTGAATGCATTGGCCATCCTATTTTGATACAACTGATCATGACACACTGCGTCCATTTTCTTTTCATCAATGCGCATGAGTTGTTCTTGCCTGACCCGTATCCATTCTGCGTCATCTAACTTGGCTTCCTGAACGACCCTCAAAGATGGTATCTCGACCTCTACGGGTATCACAGCTTCGGTGTCATATACCAACATGTATGGCATTGCCCTAGTAGATGTTCTCATGGTGGTCCGATAACCCAGTAAGGCAAAGGATAACATCTCGTGCCATTGCCTATGATTGTCCACTATCTTTTGCAAGATCCTTTTGATGTTTTTGTTGGCTGCTTCAACTGTCCCATTCATTTACGGTCTGTAGGCTGTGGACTTACGGTGGGAGATTATGAACTTCTCACAAATCTCCCTTGTGAGATCACTATTATGATTTGTTTCATTGTTAGTGATGATTGACTCAGGTATCCCAAATCGACAGAATATGTTGTTACAGACGAAATCTGTCACTACTTTCTTCCCGACGGCCTTGTATGTAGAAGCTTCAACCTATTTGGTGAAGTAGTCAATGACTACAATATGAAACAATGTCTATTTGATGTAGTGGGCTCTATAGGTCCGATTCCGTCCATGCCCCAAGCGGCGAACGACCAAGGTGAACTCATTACATTCAACTCTATGGTGGAACCCGAATGAAATCCCCATGGATCTAGCATTGGTGACACTTCTGCATATAGCGGATGCTATCGCTCTCCATAGTCATCAAAAAGTATCCGGCTCTTAAAATCTTCTTGGCTAAGGTGAAGCCATTCATGTGAGGTCCATACGCCCCCTCATGTATTTCTTCTAGCAATTTGGTTTCTTCAACAACATTTACACATCTTAACAAACCCAAGTCTGGGGTCCTCTTATACAGGACTTTCGTGTTGAGGAAAAAGTGATTGGCTAGCCTTCTGAGCACTCGCTTCTGACCATTGGTGGCATTCACTGGGTACTCTTTTGTTTCAAGAAACCTTTTGATGTCGTTGTACTACGACTTACCGTCTGGCTCTTCATCTGCATGGAAATAGTACGCATACTGATCCCTGACCTCTATCTCAATAGGGTCGATGTAATTCTTATCTAGATGTTGGATCAGGGACGACAAAGTTGCGAGAGCATCGACAAACTCGTTTTGGATCCTGGGAATGTGTTTGAACTCGATCTTTGTGAACTTCTTGCACAACTCCTTTACGCAATACATGTTTGGAAGGATCTTGACATTTTTGGTAGTCCATTCTCCTTGGACTTGATGTATCAACAGATCAAAATCTCCTATGACCAAAAGCTCTTTGATGTTCATGTCGACTGCAATCCTAATCCTGAGGATGCATGCATCGTATTCGGCCATATTATTGGTGCAGGGTAACCTTATCTTTACTGATGCCGGGTAATGCTGTCCTAATTCCGAAATTAAGACTGCCCCAATTCCCACTCCTTTGAAATTCGCTGCTCCGTTGAAGAACATTCTCCATCTTGGGTATGACTCCACAATATCTTCTCCGGTGAATAACACTTCTTCATCTGGAAAGTAGGTAGTGAGCGGCTCATAATCCTTGTCCACTGGATTCTCTGCAAGGTGGTCAGGTAAGGCCTGTCCTTTGATGGCCTTCTGCGTTACGTACACAATGTCAAATGCATTGAGAAGAATCTGCCATTTGGCTAGTTTTCCTGTAGGCATCGGATTCTGAAATATGTAACTGAGCGGGTCGAACCGGGATATTAGATGTCTGGTGTATGCCGACATGTAGTGCCTCAACTTCTGGGCGATCCAAGTCAAAGCACAACATGTACGCTTGTTGCACCCTATTTTGCACGAGTCAAAATAAGATTCAACTAGTGGTTTCCCTGTTGATGACAAAAGAGAATCGCCACATAATATTTAAAGGTATATTAGGGTACCTATTTAATTACTAAGATCATTACACTATTAGTCTGCTAACCAGTGAGATTTTGGGTAAGGGTTCTTGTTCTTCTAAGGAGAAGGTGTTAGGCACCCCTCAGAATCTACCTAAGGTAGCTCCATAGGACTTAGACTAGGTTTAAGGAATTAGATGTTTATATTCTACTCAGTTAGAGCTTAAAGGTTTTATAGCTTACTCTATGCCTTATTTTGAGATTGTCGTTTTGAAAGAAAATAGTATATCGGTCAGCATCTCTCTCCATTCTTCCTGTCCGTGCAGGGAGACCCAATGCCTCATTCTCTCACAGTGACTTTGAATCATGTTGCTAACGCCCACAAAGTAATCAACTATGGCCTCTCATTGAAAGAAGTGCTCCGTGGCCCATATTTGGAGTAACAAGTTGCAGGCCTTGAAGAAATCGTACCCCCGAGAACATGCAGACAATGCTCTGAGAATTTCTGCTAACACCATAGGTACCAAGGTGGCATGGAGGTTGCCCTGAAATGTTGCCAAAACCACAGGCAACAAGTTGATATTGATTCTTCCTCTTCTTTGTGGGAAGACCGGCAATCCTAGTAGCGCCAAAGAGAAGGTTATGGGTTGAAGACTTTCCCAACTTGCCTGATCACATTGGAACTCTCCCAAATACCACTCGTGGCTCTCTCGACGTCCAAACCTGTGGAATAATTGGTCTAGGCTTACCCATCCATCTTTAGTGTTTCTCAAACCCTGACTATTTGCCAGACCCAAAGCATCGCGAAACCTGTATCCGGGCATGGTGACCGGTAGTGGTTTCCCTATTGATGATAAAAGAGAGTCACCACCTAATATTTAAAGGTATATTAGGGTACCTATTTAATTACTAAGATCATTACACTATTAGTCTGCTAACTAGTGATATTTTGGGTAAGGATTCTTGTTCTTCTAAGGGGAAGGTATTAGGCACCCCTCAAAATCTACCTAAGGTAGCTCCATAGGACTTAGACTAGGTTTAAAGAATTAGATGTCTATATTCTACTCAGTTAGAGCTTAAATGTTTTATAGCTTACTCTATGTCTTGTTTTGAGATTATCGTTTTGAAAGAAAATAGTATATACACTTTTAAAAAGAGAATATAGGTTTCACTTATAAAATCCTTTAAGAAAAGTCTACATAATTGAAAGAATATTGGAAGTATATCTATAGTGTTTATATTTGCAAGCTTTGTAAGATATGGCTAGTTTTAAAATACTCTATCTTTAAAATGGTATGGCTACTTGTATAATTCTAGTAAAGTAAAGGCTGTTAAAGAAGTAGGCTTTAGGTATACCTTGAAGATTGATTTCCGAATTTCTTACTCGAATTCAAACCATTTAAAAGATCCTTAATTGTAGTAGTGTTTGATTCGCAGAAATAGCCAGTTTTTTTGGAAATCATTTCTGGTTTCTTTCGGTTTTATTCTTGTTTTTAAAAGAGAAAGCTGCCGACTCTTTTGCAAATATGTCTTTATTTCAAAGATTTTATGAAAAAAAGATTGTTAGTAAGAGTTAAGAACTAAATAGAAGTGATCGACAATTAGAATTGCTTACTACTAGGTTGAATTACTACTTTCATTTTCACCTATGTTTTAATGGCTTGCCTAGGTTATTGATATAACTCAAAGAAATAAAAGAAGGCATTCAATCAAATATCGCTAGTGTTGGATACATAACAAACAATAGCAAATTATTTAAAGCGGCAGAGGAAAAGAGATGGACTCTTGGTTTGGGTCTGAAGGAAATTAAGCCCAGCAGATAGGGAAGACAAACAACAGCAACTCTGATGACTCCAAAGTTCAGGCAAAGAATTTGGGCCTGAGTTTTTTGAGAACTCAGCTGGCACAATTTAGACACATGTGCAAAAAGGAAAGATAAAGTCATTAGATATGTGGCCCAATATACTATTTAAATATAAGTAACGCCAATATAGGCCCTAGATAAACTGTAACAATCAACAGTAATTAAGAATAAAAATTAATGTGAAGTCACCTATAGTAAAGCGATTTACAGTGAAAACCTTTATTTCCATTAAATACAATAACAAGTGACCTCTAAAGAGATATTTTTCATTCCATCTAGGTTGGTTAAAATATACAGTCCTATATTCAAACATGGTAGATAAACATCAAAGGGCCACTCCTAAACAAGGTAAATATACAGTTCTATATCAAACTTAGTAGGTTTCAATGATATAGAAACATGGTCACAAATATGATATACAAGCAATAATTCCCTTCTGAGACATGTGTGAGTACAGAACTTCCAATGGATGATATTTAAATATGGACATGTTATATTCTAAACAAACTACAACATTACCATATGATTGAGTACCAAACAACATGGGATTAGACTAACATTGTCATTACAGTGGTCCAGAATAGTGAAAGTTTATACTAGGTAAGCATGTTTTATTTATGAGCTAAGTAGATTAGTTTGTCATGATGACGTTCTACAATACTTGATTCTATCAGATGGTATTCAACTATAGCAGGTGCAAGTTTCAATCAGGTTTTCTAGACACGACTTAAACTAAGTGGATAGCAGCACACAAAACAAAAATGCAGAGGTTCATTAGAGCTTAATCCAGTTACTTAAAAGGATTAGCTCATACAGTAAAGCTTAAAGATGTGATCAAACGATTATGGGAGATGACAAAATATTCTCACACAAATTTTCTAGAGTTACAGAGGCATAAAATAGCACATTAAAGAAGGAAACCATTCAAGCATTATAAACTGCCATGCTTAGATTAAATGACAACTCTATACTTAACATCATGTGTTCGTATCCACTTAGGCCCGATATCAAGTGGATCATACCAATAACACTAAGGCAAACTAATATAGCACACATGAGAGCTACAATAGAGCACCAGAAGATTAAGACAACTATTGAGATCATTTGAAAGTTCTTTTGTTACTCTCATAAGCTTAACAATATATATAAGTTATCCAAAGATATGTTCATTAGGACTACCAGAATAACTAATTAGTACATGATTCTGATTTCAGAATATTAAGGAGCTTATGGTTCTAGAGTTCAGTGATCACTTATGGATTAATAACAAACATATATAGATAATCAAACATAATATATTAGAGATAGAGCGTTTAACAAGAGATAACAAAACAAATATGCCTTCAATTAAACCATTAAAAATGATGAAAGGTTGAGGTTCACTAATCTTCTTTTGTGCAGCAAACCAAACAAAAGCTTCTTGTTAAGCCGTTAAGAATCTGAACTCAAGCTCGAACAGTAGGCGAACTCAGAACTGGAGAGGGAAAAGAAAGTCAGTGAGAAGTCTAGGGCTTTAATTCTCTTTCGTTTTCTATGTTCTGTTAGGTGGTTGGTCGTGTTAGGTGAGAGCATTGAAGGCTACTATTTATAGTGGCCATTGAAGCCTTAGGGTTCAACAAAATTCAAATCGATAGTGGAGAGTGACAGAGAGATTGCTGATGCGAGCAAAATGAGTGAAAATCAAAAGATTAGAGGGGAAAATCAGTGAGAATTCTTACCTGAGAGGGGGAAGTTGACCGTTGAAGACAAGAACCATCGGGTAAGAGTCTCAATGTCCAGAGGTCGCTTCGCTTGACCTATGGACCAATAATAATCATGATAGCACTGAGAAATGTTCATACATGCCACATATTTAACAAAACATAGAAGGATCTCTGAAGACCTGACATTTCATCGTTTGGTCTAGGGTTCCGGATTTGGGGATTTTGAATCTCCAAGATGAAATGAGCAAAGATTCAGGGAGAATCGTGGATATGAGAGACATAAGGTATGATTTTCTGAGTGATTTGAGACCTTGCACGAATTTGTGCAGGGTTCTCTTGACAGACATGGTGATGGAAATGGAGAGAAAAGAGAGGAAAGGGGAAAGGGTGGCGGCTGAGTCTTCTGGGGGAATGATTAGGGTTTGGGTAGAGATTAGGTCGTCTCTAGGGATAAAAGTAGGAGATGGAACGGGAGCCGTTGGATCCTTTGATCAACGGCTCCGATTATTTTGATAATTAGGGTTATAAAAATAGTTTTGTGGAGATAAATCGATGGCCGTTGGATTCTTATGATCCAACAATGGAGATAAAATACGACGGGCTTTTAAAATAATTTAAAAAATGGGATTAATCCCGGTCCATTGATGATATGAATCAACGGCCAAGATGGGTTGTGTTTGTTTTATGAGTGAATTGGGACGGGTGACGTGGCACGATCTGGTTGGTTCGTGGAGGTAGGGGTAGATTTCCAAGGTGGATAGATGGGGTTGTTTGGACTAGATCAAATTCTTTTTAGCTTGGGTATTGGGCTAAAAATGATTTAAAGAATAGCCATTTTGTATTTAATTGCACAATTGTAAATGTAGCCGTTTGGTATGTATCTCTTTAAAGATTAATTTAATTAAACATAAATAAATCCAATAAAATACAGTAGAAATTATAATAATCAAATACACTACTAATTACTGTAATGAATTAATTAGCTACCAAATATCTTATTTTCCTATTTACCACACAAATTAGAATTTATTTTGAAATAATAGGCTATGTTGCCAACAATTGAGAAATAACTTATTAAATTAATTATATAGCTATGTGATGAATACAAAAATTATTTTAATAGTTTTAAAAATGGTAAAATTATAAAGGTAATATTTTTATAATTATATTATGAATAAATTACTAATTAACACTATTAATTACTTAAAAATAAGTATTATTAATTTCAAAAATATCTTTAACCTATCTATTAGAAATTAATAAGTGTAATTAAATTAATTTTTAAAAGGAGGGTCAAAATTGGTCGTCAATAACTGCCCCTCTTTGACCGGAGACGATGAAAGAGTTTTCGGGCAAGAAAATTGAACCAAGGCCAATTCTGTTCCGACTTTAGGCATACATTGCAGGAATGGCATACAGATTTAAGGAAGATTATGAGTTGTAGAATTATGAGTTTAAGGAAGATCTCGGGAGAATTTTGGCGAGTTGGGACCGAATTCTGGCTTTTGAATTGCTTACATACCTCGGGCTTAACGAGGATCGGGTCTCATGTAGTTCTGGAGTGATGATTTGAAGGAGGCGATGCTCGCAGGAATTGCCCAGTATCTTATTATAATGATACTACGAGACAGAAGATTTGGTACCCATGATAGCTCTTGAATTGCGGCTCTATTTGAAAGACTAGAAGAATTAGAGTTCAATTGATCGTTTTGAGTTTGAGTTTGGGTCTTTTGCCTGCTTATGAGTTTGTTGTCCCTCATAGCATTGCAGCTTGGTTTGCTACTTAGAAGAAGTTTCACGCCGCGATGATTGATCCTGCAAAAACTAAATACATACATACCCATATATCTGATGTAAATGATCCAAAAATGATGATGCTTGGCTGCCGGCTAGCCGTTATTTGGGATTGGGACGGCGTGATACTTGAATTTGACTCAATCGTTTGCCGGGACGTGTACCATTACGCTATTGTCGGAGCATTAAGTCTCCTCGTATTGGGAGCATCTCCGTGCGATGTGAGTAGTTGACTTGTAATGTAGAATGTATCTTCGCGTGATGGGAGTAGTTGCATTGAAATGTAAAGTATCTCCGCACGACGAGAGTTTCAGACTTAAAAAATGTAATCATGCCTGTAATCTGCATGAGTAAAATGTCAAAACATTCGAGATAAATAAAATAAAGAAATAAGGGCATGCCCAAGGATACTCTTAACTGCGAAACTAAATTGCGGCCGTCGATCGGCAGAATGTTGGTGACGAGGTTTGCAGCTATATACTAGTAATCTCCGATGTGGCAGAGTGGCAGTGTAGAACACTCCTATTGGAAAAGCAAACCGTTTGCTATATACATGGCTTTGATTGGCAAAGCCGACAACTCGATTTGTACAAGGCGCTCCGATTGATTGAGCTGACGATTTGCTATATACATGGATCCGATTGGTGGGGCCATCGGCTCGCTATATACAACATGCTCTGCTTGGTTAGACAGACAATTTTCTATATATATGGCTCCGGTTGGAGGGGCCAGCGGCTCGCTATATACAACATGCTCCGCTCGGTTGAGCAGACAGTTTGCTATATACAATATGCTCTACTTGCATTGGTGACCTGATTCCGAAATACTTGCAAAGGATTTGAGAGTTAGGTTTTACTTATATGAGGAAAAAATTGAATAATGAAAGAGAGATGATGGTTATGAGAGAGTGGCAGATATGTCATTGTCCCAGTGTGCTCCAGCATTTCCTTGTATCCCGTTGGTCTTACATTCAAAGAAAAATTCTTAGCGGGGCTGGGGGGGTTGTTGGTTTATGTCAACCGTACTTCTAGATTTGCCCCGATCTTTATGAGGTTACGCCATGAAGTTCGGTAGGTGGAACGATAGCTTTTTAGAAAACAATTTGAAAATCATTTATCTTATGGCAAATGCCGTTGTTTCGGATTTTGACATGTTTAGAAATTTCTTCGGACGCAAACGTTGTTTCTGGAAAACTCTGTCCCGTTGATGTCAATCCTCTAAGGCGCCTCTGATGATGTAGATTCTTGCTGCTGTTATGGTGTCCTCATCTAAACAAATGCGTTATAAAGGTTTTTCTAGGGTTATGATCGAACCTTTTCAGGTTGCCTATGTATACGAAACGAAATTAGGCCTGAACGTAGTTCATAGGTAATGATAAAGAAAATATGATGATGACCGAGCCTGACTCAGGCAGCCTATGTATCCAAATGGAATCAGGTCCAGATGTAGTTCAATTGCAATATATGCAAAATGATGAAACTGAAAATAAAGTAGCCGAGTATAACTCAGACTACCTATATATCCAAATGGAATTAGTCCAGAATGTAGTTCAATTACAAAAGATGTCCGAATCTGATGAGGATTTCCTACGTATTCCATCCAAGGAAATCAACTCGTGGCATAGTTTTGAGTACATACAAAATGGTATTTTGATTTTCCTATTACAAAAGAAGAGCGGGAGAGAAACCGGACCCTATGTGGGTTGCCTATGTATCCCTCCGTGGGAAGTCAGGTCGGGCGTAGTTCTGTTACAACCAAAACCTAACTTTACTATCTTCAAATATAGTATCTCTTGATTGCATCTGAATTGATAGGCTTCGTGCTGACTTTTTCATCTGTCTCAGATCAGGGCTCCTCCCAACAACACTCGGTGGACGACGTAAGGACTCTGCCAATTTTGCACAAACTTTCCTTTGGCTTCTTCTTGATGAGGGAATATTTTCTTCAAAACCAACTACCCCGGTATAAATTGGTGAGGTTTCACCTTTTTATTGAATGCACTGACCATCCTATTTCGATACAGTTGACCAAGGTATACTGCGTCCATTCTCTTCTCCTCAATGAGCATGAGTTGGTCCTACCTGACCCATATACATTATGCGTCATCCAACTTGGCTTCCTGAATAACTCTCAAGGATGTTCGACCTCTACGGGTATCACATCTTTAGTGCCATAGACCAACATGTATGGAGTTGCCCTAGTGGATATCCTCATGGTGATCCGATAACCCAGTAAGGCGAAGGATAATTTCTCGTGCCATTTCCTATGGTTGTCCACTATTTTCCGTAGAATCCTCTTGATGTCTTTGTTGGCTGCTTCAACTGCTCCATTCATTTGCTGTCTGTAGGCTGTAGAGTTATGGTGGACAATTCTAAACATCTCATAAATTTTCCTCATGAGATCACTGTTGAGATTGGATGCATTGTCAGTGATGATCGACTCGTGTATCCTAAATCAGCAGATTATGTTGTTATTGACAAAATCTTCCACTACTTTCTTCGTGATGGCTTTGTATGTAGAAGTTTTGACCCATTTAGTGACGTAATCAATTGTTACCAAGATGAAACAATGTCCATTTGATGTAGCAGGATCTATAGGTCCGATTACATCCATGCCCCAAGTGGCAAAGTCAAGGCGAACCCATTACATTCAACTCATTAGGTGGAACCCGGATGAAATCCCCGTGGATCTGGCACTGGTGACACTTTTGCACACAACGGATACTATCACTTTCCATGGTCATCCAACAGTATCCGGCTCTTAAACGTTTCTTGACCAAAGTGAAACCATTTATGTGAGGTCCGCACTTCCCTGCATGTATTTCTTCTAGCAGTCTGGTTGCTTCAGCAGCATCTACACATCTTAACAGACCCAAGTCTGGGGTCCTCCTATACATGACTTCCATGTTGAGGAAAAAGTGATTTGCTAGCCTTATGAATGCTCTCTTCTGAACATTAGTGGCATTCTCTAGGTACTCCCTCGTTTCGAGGAACCTTTTGATTTCGTGGTACCACGACTTATCGTTTGGTTCTTCATCTATGTGGAAACAGTACACATGCTGATCCTCGATCTCTATTTTGATATGGTGATGTAATTCTTGTTTGGAGAGTGTCGACAAACTCATTCTGAATCCTGGGAATATCCTTGAACTCAATCTTTGTGAACTTCCTGCATATCTCCTTTATGCAGTGCACCTACGGAAGGATCTTGGTGTTCTTGGTAGTCTATTCTCCTTGAACTTGATGTACCAACAGATTTGAATCTCCTATGACCAGAAGCTCATCGATATTCATGTTGACCGCCATCCTAGTCCCGAGGATGCATGCTTCATGCTCGGCCATATTATTGGTGCAAGGGAACCTTATCTTTGCTGATGTCAGATAATGCTGTCCTGATTATGAAATTAAGACTGCCCTAATTCCTATTCCTTTGAAATTTTCTACTCTATTTAAAAACATTCTCCATCCTGGGTATGACTCTACAATGTCTTCTCCGACGAACAACACTTCTTCGTTCGAAAAGTATGTAGTGAGTGGATCATAATCTTTTTCTGCAAGGTGGTCAGCTAAGGCTTTTCCTTGATGGCCTTCTGTGTTATGTACACAATGCAAAATTTACTGAGAAGAATATGCCATTTGGCCAGCTTTCCTGTAGATATCATCTTCTGAAAGACATACTTGAGCGGGTCAAGCCGGGATATTAGATGTGTGGTGTAAGCCGACATGTAGTGCCTTAACTTCTGGGCTATCAAAGTCAAAGAACAACATGTGTGCTCTATCATAGTGTATTTGGCTTCACATGGTGTAAACTTCTTGCTTAAGTAGTTTATAACTTGCTCTTTTCTCCCGGTTTCATCGTGTTGTCCCAACACGCATCCAAGTGCATTGTCCAAAACTAACAGTTATAACAACAATGGCTTCCCGGGCTCGAGAGGAACCAATACTGGTGGATTTGACAAGTACTCCTTCATCTTGTTAAAGGCTTTCTGACACTCTTCTATCCATTTTGTAGCGATATCCTTTTTCAGCAGCTTGAAGATAGGCTCGCAAATTACCGTGGACTGGGTTATGAATCAACTGATGTAATTTAGCCTACCAAAGAAACTCATCACATCCTTCTTGCTTTTAGTCGGTGGCAGGTCTTGAATGACTTTGATCTTTGAAGGGTCTAATTCTATCCCTTTCCTGCTTACGATGAAACCTAACATTTTTCTGACAGGGACTCCGAACACACATTTTGCAGAGTTCAACTTCAAACTATACCTCCGCAAGCTTTCAAAAAACTTCTTTAGGTCATCCAAATGTTCTTCACTCCTTTGAGATTTGATAATGATGTCATCCACATATACCTCGATCTATTTGTGGATCATGTCATGAAAGAAGTTTGTCATGGCCCTCATGTAAGTATCACTAACATTCTTGAGTCCGAATGACATGACTCTGTAGCAATAAACTCCCTAAGGCATAGTGAACACTGTCTTTTCTGCATCTTCTTCATGCATCAGGATTTGATGGTACCCGACAAAACAATCCACAAATGACTACAGCTCGTGCTTCGCGCAATTATCGATGAGGATATGAATGTTTGGTAAAGGGAAATCGTCCTTTGGACTGGACTTGTTAAGATCACGATAAGGAGGCAATTGACAAAACAGTATAGGAACGGTCCAAGCCTTAATTGACCGTGTATTGTTTTTCAAAACGTTTTACAATTCAACACTACCAAGACTCCCGGCGAACCAAATACGGGCTAGCGGTCCAATTTTGCAAGTCCTCTCCTAGTTTGGCATTCCGAATGGTTGGTGCCTTGATATCAATTTTGTCACAATATTCTTCGATCACGGTCACGAACAACCTTCCCATTCCATCAACGATATCGTCCTCTGGTGTTTAGCTCTGACCCGGACCCAGAACACGCTCTGGCATAAAAGCTTTCTTCTCGAAGCCACCTTTGTAAGTCTTTTCAGTTGGAGGCTGATACCCTATGCCGGCTCTACCTTTCTGCCCCTTGGCTCAATCGACTCTGTTATCCCATCTGATCGGGCTTCCAGCCCGGCTCCTAGTCGGTACTCGTACTTTATCATTTCTCTAATAGCCATGTTTGATATGTATGGTGACTGCATACCCAGATTTTGATTAGTCCCCTCTATCTATGTGGTCTACATGATCTCAACCGCATGAAAAGAAACCCAATCCAATCCATCTATGAATGGAACTGCGTGTTCCAGATAAGCTAACTGGCTCCATTCGTCGTGAACTACAATCTCTTGAAAACCCCACTCGAACTTCATGCACTGTTGGAGAGTAGACGGGATTGCCCCAGCCATATGTATCCAGGGTTTTCTGAACAATAGGTTATATGAGGATGAAATGTCCATTACTTGGAACAATATGAGAAACCTAACTGGTCCAATTTGCAGAGCTAAATAGATTTCTCCAATAACTTCCTTCTGTGACCCGTCGAAAGCTCTTACCCTAACATGACTTTCTTTCACTTCTCTCAAATGAATGCCCAACTATCGTAGGGTAGAGAGCGGGCAGATATTGACTCCAAATCCTCCCTTAACAAGTACTCGGGAAACCACCTTATCTCCACATTTGCCGGTGATGTGAAGAGCTTTGTTGTGACCCACTCCTTCTATGGGAAGTTCGTCTCTTCGGAAGGTGATCATGTTCACTTCGACCCTTTTTCTGATGGTCGCTGCCAGTGCCTCGCTGTTAGTGTTTCTCGACATGCTCACTCCACTTAACACTTTCATCAAGGCGTCTTTGTGACTGTCAGAACTCATCAACAGATCCATGATCGATATATGCACAAGGGATTTTCTTCAATTGTTCCTCCACAGAGTATTCTTTAGTTAATCTTCCAGAATTATACGGCCTCTGGATTTGTTATATTCCTTCTCTGAATCTGTTCCCTTCCTGGATTCCCCCGGTTTACTTCTTTCGGAGCGTAACACTTCCCTGACCTGGTCATTCCATGAGCTGCTGCGGAATCCAACATCTTGCCTTTCCCTTTCTGCTGATATGTCCACGAGATTGTTTTGTATTCCTAATCCTCCTCATCCCTGATAGTGGCGATGGACTGTTGCTGGTATGTCTGAACCATCAATATAGGTTTTAACTATTTGGTGATCATCGAAGTCCTTCGAGGTGGAATCCTCATAGCCTCAGTGTTTCCTATTGTGACGATAGCTCCTTTCAAGTCATACTCTTCATCCAGGGTGATCATATTAGATCCTTGATTCCGATGATTTGGCAATGGGTTACAGTTCACATTTGGGGGAGATGGGGTGAACTGAATGGCTCCACTTTTGATCAGCGACTCAATTTTATTTTTTAGTCTCAAGCAATCCTCAGTATCATGCCCCGGTACGCCTGAATGGTAGATGCATCGTTTGGTTGCATCAAAGTATTTTGAAGGATGCTCAGGAATCCTCCCTTCTATCGGATGTATCAAGCCAACCCTCATTAGTCTTTCAAATAGTTCATCCAAAGGCTCAGAAATCAGGGTGTAGTTTCTGGGACCTCATTCTTCAAAATTTGGGTGAGGTCGGGGTTCATAGGTGGGTCGATTTTGATGAGTGGTAGTTTGAACTGGAGCATACGGTCGTGGTGGATTTAGATTTTTATGGGCGTGAGGTAGGTTATATTGAGGTTGGGGATTGTAGTATGGTTGTGTGTTGGATACTGTAGCATAGGTAGGTGGGTGTGGGGAATGGGTATTTGGAGAGTAAGAGTTGGTTCCATGGTGTGGATTGGATTGGTAATAGGGAACGATTGCTGATACCTCTTCCTTTTTCTTTTTTCCGCTACCCATTGCACCAGATTGGATTGCTTTGCTAGCTGCTTTCAATACGGTCATAGATTGTACCTTGCTGGACTTTATACCTTGCTCTAAAAGGTCTCTCTATCTTAACAAATTTGGGGAATTTCTGCCCCGTCATGCCCATCATTTTCTCAAAGTAGAGTCCTTCCTGAGCTGTGATGAAGTATTTAGTCAATTCACTGTCATCTAACGAGGGTTGTGCTTTGGCAGCCTCCGACCTCCATTGACGTGCATACTCTTGAAATGATTATGACGACTTCTTCTGCAAGTTTACCAAGGTGAATCTATCAGGGGTAATTTCTATGTTGAATCGAAAATGATTCATGAAGTCTTCTGCCATATCCTGCCATTCCCTCCAGTTTCTGGGATCTTGGCGAGTGCACCAAGTAAGTGCCTCCCCTGTCAGACTCTTTATGAATAACTTCATCCTCAACTTCTCGTTCCTCCATACTCCAACTAGCTTATCACAGTAGGCTCTCAAGTATGCATGGGGATCACCTGTCCCATCAAAGATGTCAAACTTCGGGGGCTTGTACCCTACTAGCATGTCCACATCAGGGTATATACACAGATCCTCATAATCTAGACTTTCTCTCCCTCGAGCGACCTGCATGTTCTTCATTTGTTTCCTCAATGCTCGCAACTATTTGGATACCGACTGTTCCTCCTTATAATTAGCTTCCCTTTCCATTTCAGCATATTGATCAACTTCATAAGGTAGCTTGACCGTGACAGGCGCTATGAAAATGGGTTCTGAAATGGCATATACGGGAGGAACATATTGTTCGTGTGTGGCGGTATGTGCCGTGGGTATGTGCTGGTTTTGATTAGTGGTGAAGGTGACGCCATCACGAGGAGGGGTATAAACTGTGTTGGTAGCAACTGGTAGGCTCTGTGATGTCTGAACATAGTTTGGTACATAAGGGGTGTGTATAGGAGGGTTCAGTGGGTTTGCAGGGGTTACTAGGGGTATAAATTGGGTTGTGGGGACTGAAGTTGGGGTATTGTTTGCTTGGCGAGTAGTTTAAGGAAAATGATCGGGGATCGAATCTAAAAAAGGAAACGGGGTGGTTGTGGGAGCATCATCATGACCAGAAATGCTAATTCCCGAATGTGTTGTATTTCTTCCCTCAATGATTCCATCTCTTGGGTCGTCCTAGCAACATGTTTGTCATTTTGAGAACCATCATTTTCTCCCGATCGCCCCGGGCTATCAGCTATTACCAGAGCGTGTTCGGTCGGGTTATCTGTCGCAGACATATTCACTTTCAATCTCAAGTTGTAGGGTGGTTCCACCATTTTTGGGTCAACACAAACAAACTTCTTCTTTTAGGGAATGACAATAAAGTAATACAAGAAAAGAAAGGAAAAGAAAAAAAGAACAGAAGTCTATTTCAGTGTTTGCACAAATATGGGCACACATAACAGTTAGTTCACGTATTCAAGCAAGCACATTTTCCTAATGTTCGAGGGACCTCTCTTTGCCGGATATAGGCCTAAGTCGCGAACATTGACAAGCAATTATATTTGACACATTCAGATCCAAAGCAAACTTTGGTTTTCATTAATAATATTTGGATTGTAACAGGCGGGAGCAATGGATACAACATTGTTTTCAACATTCATAGGATTACATGGGTTCAATAGACTCTCCCTTAAGAAAATGGAAGGGTTCAACATAAGAGATACAAGATTGGAAAAGGGGTGAAATCAACCAGCTTTTAACAACCATCCCCGGAATCATTCCCCATTTCTTATTCGTCTTGCAGTTCCTCTTCCGGGTCTTCTTCAAATTCTTCCTCTTCATCATCATTGAACTCGGGCTCCTCTTACGGATCTTCCTCTAGTTATGTCTTAGATTATATTTGGATACACTCGATCGCTCGATCATCATCCTCTAGGGGTGGAAGCATGTGGTCAATTGAGCCTGGGACGACTTGTCGGTGAATGGAGGTAGTCACAAGATAGTGCGGCAAAATTCATGATTGATTTGCAAGACTGCCATTATATCTTCCAGCCAGGCTATTCCCTCCCTGCTTAGTCAGGCTAGTTCATCTTCTTCATTGATCTAGACGTAGTATTCAGAAGTGCACCACGAATTCTGACCCATTGGCATCATTATTAGATCATTCCACTCCTCTTGAGTATCAGGATCTGCCCATTGTACTTGTCTTCATACAGTGCCGTCCTCGTCCAGAGAGGTAAATCCTGAATCAACCCGAATTGCCTGAGAACTCATAGGGGTGCATATGGCTGAATGCCCTCGAGTCCTATCAGCTCGATGAAATACTTCTGGGGAGTCCTTAGTATTTCCCTGCCGCTCAGCCACGATAGCTTCCAATTTATCCACTCTCCGCTTAGGTTGGTCAGCATCTCTCTCAATTCTTCCTGTCCGTGCAGGGAGACCCAATGCCTCATTCTCTCACTGTGACTTTGAATCATGTTGCTAACGCCCATAAAGTAATCAACCGTGGCCTCTCGTTGAAAGAAGTGCTCCGTGGCCCATATTTGGAGCAACAAGTTGCAGGCCTTGAAGAAATCGTACCCCCAAGAACATGCAGACAATGCTCTGAGAATTTCTGCTAACACCATAGGTACCAAGGTGGCATGGAGGTTGCCCTAAAATGTTGCCAAAACCATAGGCAACAAGTTGATATTGATTCATCCTCTTCTTTTGTGGGAAGACCGGCAATCCTAGTAGCGCCAAAGAGAAGGTTATGGGTTGGAGACTTTCCCAACTTGCCTGATCACATTGGAACTCTACCAAGTACAACTCGTAGCTCTCTCGACGTCCAAACCTGTGGAATAATTGGTCTAGGCTTACCCATCCATCTTTAGTATTTCTCAAACCCCGACTATTTGCCAGACCCAAAGCATCGCGAAACCTGTAGCCGGGCATGGTGACCACTAGTGGTTTCCCTGTTGATGATAAACGAGAGTCACCACCTAATATTTAAAGGTATATTAGGGTACCTATTTAATTACTAAGATCATTACACTATTAGTCTGCTAACTAGTGAGATTTTGGGTAAGGGTTCTTGTTCTTCTAAGGGGAAGGTGTTAGGTACCCCTCAGAATCTACCTAAGGTAGCTCCATAGGACTTAGACTAGGTTTAAGGAATTAGATGTCTATATTCTACTCAGTTAGAGCTTAAATGTTTTATAGCTTACTCTATGTCTTGTTTTGAGATTATCGTTTTGAAAGAAAATAGTATATACACTTTTAAAAAGAGAATATAGGTTTCACTTATAAAATCTTTTAAGAAAAGTCTACATAATTGAAAGAATATTGGAAGTATATCTATAGTGTTTATATTTGCAAGCTTTGTAAGATATAGCTAGTTTTAAAATACTCTTTCTTTAAAATGGTATGGCTACTTGTATAATTCTAGAAAAGTAAAGGCTGTTAAAGAAGTAGGCTTTAGGTATACCTTGAAGATTGATTTCCGAATTTCGTACTCGAATTCAAACCATTTAAAAGATCCTTAATTGCAGCAGTGTTTGATTCGCAGAAATAGTCAGTTTTTTTTGGAAATCATTTCTGGTTTCTTTCAGTTTTATTCTTGTTTTTAAAAGAGAAAGCTGCCGACTCTTTTGCAAATATGTCTTTATTTCAAAGATTTTATGAAAAAAAGATTGTTAGTAAGAGTCAAGAACTAAATAGAAGTGATCGACAATTAGAATTGCTTACTACTAGGTTGAATTGCTACTTTCATTTTCACCTATGTTTTAATGGCTTGCCTAGGTTATTGATATAACTCAAAGAAATAAAAGAAGGCATTCAATCAAATATCGCTAGTGTTGGATACATAACAAACAATAGCAAATTATTTAAAGCGGCAGAGGAAAAGAGATGGACTCTTGGTTTGGGTCTGAAGGAAATTAAGCCCAGCAGATAGGGAAGACAAACAACAGCAACTCTAATGACTCCAAAGTTCAGGCAAAGAATTTGGGCCTGAGTTTTTTGAGAACTCAGCTGGCACAATTTAGACACATGTGCAAAAAGGAAAGATAAAGTCATTAGATATGTGGCCCAATATACTATTTAAATATAAGTAACGCCAATATATACCCAAGATAAATTGTAACAATCAACAGTAATTAAGAATGAAAATTAATGTGAAGTCACCTATAGTAAAGCGATTTACAGTGAAAACCTTTATTTCCATTAAATACAATAACAAGTGACCTCTAAAGAGATATTTTTCATTCCATCTAGGTTGGTTAAAATATACAGTCCTATATTCAAACATGGTAGATAAACATCAAAGGGCCACTCCTAAACAAGGTAAATATACAGTTCTATATCAAACTTAGTAGGTTTCAATGATATAGAAACATGGTCACAAATATGATATACAAGCAATAATTCCCTTCTGAGACATGTGTGAGTACAGAACTTCCAATGGATGATATTTAAATATGGACATGTTATATTCTAAACAAACTACAACATTACCATATGATTGAGTACCAAACAACATGGGATTAGACTAACATTTTCATTATAGTGGTCCAGAATAGTGAAAGTTTATACTAGGTACGCATGTTTCATTTATGAGCTAAGTAGATTAGTTTGTCATGATGACGTTCTGCAACACTTGATTCTATCAGATGTCAGCACACAAAACAAAAATGCAGAGGTTCATTAGAGCTTAATCCAGTTACTTAAAAGGATTAGCTCATACAGTAAAGCTTAAAGATGTGATCAAACGATTATGGGAGATGACAAAATATTCTCACACAAATTTTCTAGAGTTACAGAGTCACAAAATAGCACATTAAAGAAGGAAACCATTCAAGCATTATAAACTGCCATGCTTAGATTAAATGACAACTCTATACTTAACATCATGTGTTCGTATCCACTAGGCCCGATATCAAGTGGATCATACCAATAACACTAAGGCAAACTAATATAGCACACATGAGAGCTACAACAGAGCACCAGAAGATTAAGACAACTATTGAGATCATTTGAAAGTTCTTTTGTTACTCTCAGAAGCTTAACAATATATATAAGTTATCCAAAGATATGTTCATTAGGACTACCAGAATACCTAATTAGTACGTGATTCTGATTTCAAAATATTAAGGAGCTTATGATTCTAGAGTTCAGTGATCAGTTATGGATTAATAACAAACATATATAGATAATCAAACATAACATATTAGAGATAGAGCCGTTTAACAAGAGATAACAGAACAAATATGCCTTCAATTAAACCATTAAAAATGACGAAAGGTTGAGGTTCACTAACCTTCTTTTGGGAAGCAAACCAAACAAAAGCTTCTTGTTAAGCCGTTAAGAATCTGAACTCAAGCTCGAACAGTAGTCGAACTCAGAACCGGAGAGGGAAAAGAAAGTCAGTGAGAAGTCTAGGGATTTAATTCTCTTTCGTTTTCTATGTTGTGTTAGGTGGTTGGTCGTGTTAGGTGAGAGCATTGAAGGCTACTATTTATAGTGTCCATTGAAGCCTTAGGGTTCAACAAAATTCAAATCGATAGTGGAGAGTGACAGAGAGATTGCTGATGCGAGCAAAATGAGTGAAAATCAAAAGATTAGAGGGGAAAATCAGCGAGAATTCTTACCTGAGAGGGGGAAGTTGACCATTGAAGACAAGAACCATCGGGTAAGAGTGTAAATATCCAGAGATCGCTTCGCTTGACCTATGGACCAATAATAATCATGATAGAACTGAGAAACATTCATACATGCCACATATTTAACAAAACATAGAAGGATCTCTGAAGACCTGACATTGCATCGTTTGGTCTACGGTTCCGGATTTGGGGATTTTGAATCTCCAAGATGAAATGAGCAAAGATTCAGGGGAAATCGTGGATATGATAGACATAAGGTATGATTTTCTGAGTGATTTAAGACCTTGCACGAATTTGTGCAAGGTTCTCTTGACAGACATGGTGATGGGAGTGGAGAGAAAAGAGAGGAAAGGGAAAAGGGTGGCGGCTAAGTCTTCTAGGGGAATGATTAGGGTTTGGGTATAGATTAGGTCGTCTCTAGGGATAAAAGTAGAAGATGGAACGGGAGCCGTTGGATCCTTTGATCAACGGCTCCGATTATTTTGATAATTAGGGTTATAAAAATAGTTTTGTGGAGAAAAATCGATGGCCGTTGGATTCTTATGATCCAACAACGGAGATAAAACACGATGGGCTTTTAAAATAATTTAAAAAATGGGATTAATCCCGGTCCGTTGATGATATGAATCAACGACCAAGATGGGTTATGTTTGTTTTATGAGTGAATTGGGACGGGTGATGTGGCACGATCTGGTTGGTTCTTGGAGGTAGGGGTAGATTTCCAAGGTGGATAGATGGGGTTGTTTGGACTAGATCAAATTCTTTTTAGCTTGGGTATTGGGCTAAAAATAATTTAAAGAATAGCCATTTTGTATTTAATTGCACAATTGTAAATGTAGCCGTTTGGTATGTATCTCTTTAAAGATTAATTTAATTAAACATAAATAAATCCAATAAAATACAGTAGAAATTATAATAATCAAATACACTACTAATTACTGTAATGAATTAATTAGCTACCAAATATCTTATTTTCCTATTTACCACACAAATTAGAATTTATTTTGAAATAATAGGCTATGTTGCCAACAATTGAGAAATAACTTATTAAATTAATTATATAGCTATGTGATGAATACAAAAAATATTTTAATAGTTTTAAAATGGTAAAATAATAAAGATAATATTTTTATAATTATATAATGACTAAATTACTAATTAACACTATTAATTACTTAAAAATAGGCATTATTAATTAAAAGAATATCTTTAACCTATCTATTAGTATGTCAACATGTAATGCCTCAACTTCTAGGCTATCCAAGTCAAAGCACAACAGGTGTGCTCTATCAGAGTGTATTTGGCTTCACATGGTGTAAACTTCTTGCTTAAGTAGTAGGTAGTTTTCTCTTTTCTCCCGGTCTCATCGTGATGTCCCAACACGCATCCAAATGCATTATCCATAATTGACAAGTATAACAATAATGGCTTCCCGGGCTCGAGAGGAACCAACGCCGGTGGATTTGATAAGTACTCCTTGACCTTGTTGAAGGCTTTCTGACACTCTTCTGCCCATTTCGTAGTGACATCCTTTTTCAGCAACTTGAAGATAGGCTCGCAAATTACCGTAGACTGGGCTATGAATCTGCTGATGTAATTTAGCCTGCCAAGGAAATTCATCACATCCTTCTTGCTCTTAGGCGGCGATAAGTCTTGAATGGCTTTGAACTTTGAAGGATCCAATTCTATCCCTTTCCTGCTTACAATAAAACCTAACAGTTTTCCGGCAGGGACTCTGAATGCACATTTTGTAGGATTCAACTTCAGACTGTACCTCCGTAAACTTTCGAAGAACTTCTTCAGGTCACCCTAATGCTCCGCACTCTTTCGAGATTTAATGATGACGTCGTCCATATATACTTCAATTTCTTTATGGATCACGTCATGAAAAAAGGGTCATCATGGCCCTCATGTAAGTAGCACCAGCGTCCTTGAGGCCAAATGGAATGGCTTTGTAGCAATTAACTCCCCAAGGCATAGTGAACGCTGTCTTCTCTGCATCTTTTTCATGCATCAGGATCTAATAGTACCCGGTGAAACAATCCACGAATGACTGTAGCTCGTGCTTCGCACAATTGTCGATGAGGATATGAATATTTGGTAAAGCAAAATCATCCTTTGGATTGGCCTTGTTAAGATCTCGATAATCCACACATATCCTTATCTTCCCATCCTTATTTGGCACCGGTACGATATTTGCCAACCATGTGGGATAATTGGTGACTCTCACCACATTTGCCTCTATCTTCTTGGTCACTTCTTCTTTTATCCTCAAACTCAAATCCGACTTGAAGTTTCTGGGTTTTTGTTTGACTGGCGGTCTGGCAGGATTAGTAGGCAATTGATGCAAAATGATGTCGGTACTTAATCCATGCATGTCGTCAAATGACCATGCAAATACGTCGATGTATTGTCGGAGGAGCTCGACCAGTTCTTCTTTCTGCTCTGCTTTTAAATGGATGCTGATTCGAGTTTCTTTCGCGTCTTCTTCGCTTCCCAGGTTGTCTACTTCTGTCTCTTCAAGGTTAGGTTTTTTCTGGTTTTCCAACAGTTCGATCTCTTGTGGGAGATTATCTGGCATCACACTTTTGTCGTATTCCTCGTAATCTAGATCGTTTTGCTCGAGGGTTTTGTTACATTTCATAATTGCGGAATACATGATTTTATCGTTTTGATTACTGAAAAGAAAAACTAAGTATAAATGAAGCGATAAGTAAGTTTGCAATAATTTTAAGAAAGCAATTATTTTTATTTCATCAAAGGGAATGTCTAAACGTTCAAGGAGGCAATTAACAAAAGAGTACAAGAATGGTTCATGCCTCAATTGACTGTGAATTTTTTTAAAGCAATTCCACACTACCAAGACTCCCGGGGAACCAGAGACAGGCTGGCGATTCAATTCTGCAAGTCCTCTCCTGGTTCGGCATCCCGAATGGTTGGTGTCTTGATATCAACTTTGCCACATCATTCTTCAATTATGGTCACAAGTAGTCATCCCATTCCATCAATTATGTCATCCTATGGTGTTGAGCTATGACCCGAACCTGGAACATGCTCTGGCACAAACGCCTTCTTCTCGAAGACACCAGTATAAGTCTTTCCAGTTGGAGGCTGATACCCTAAATCGGCTTTACCTTTTTTCCCCCATAGCTCAATCGGCTTTGTTATCCTATTTGATAGGGCTCTCAGCTTGGTCCCTGGTCGGTACCCGTACTTCTTCATTTATCTTATAGCCACCTTTGATCTGTATGGTGACTGCATGAAAAGTAACTCCGTCTAATCCTTCTATGAACGGAACTGCATGTTCCAGATAAGCTGACTGGTTTCGTTCGCTGTGAACTACAATCTCTTGACAACCCCACTCGAATTTCATGCACTGATGAAGGGTAGATGGAACTGCTCCCGCCATATGTATCCAAGGTCTTCCCAGCGGTACGAGGATAAAATGTCCATTACTTGGAAGAGTATTGAGAACTCAACTGGTCCAATTTGTAGAGCTAAATAGATTTCCCCAATGATGTCTTTCTTCGACCCATCGAAAGCTCTACCCTCACATGGATTTCTTTCACTTCTCTCAGATGGATACCCAATTCTCGTAGGGTAGAGAGAGAGGACAGATATTGACTCCAAATCCTCCATCAACAAGTACTCAGGACACCATTTTATCTCCGCACTTGACGGTAATGTGTAAGGCTCTGTTGTGACCCATACCTTCTACGGGAACTTCATCTCTTCGGAAGGTAATCATATTCGCCTCGGCCATCTTCCCCATGGTCGCTGCCAATGCCTCACTGGTAGTGTTGCTCGACACACTCATTCCACTTAACACGTTCATCAAGGCATCTTTGTGAGTGTCAGAACTCATTAGCAGGTCCATAATTGATATATGTGCAGGGGTTTTCTTTAATTGTTCCTCCACGTAGTATTCTTTAGTTGACATCTTCTTTCAAAATTTTGCAGCTTTAGCATCTGTTATATTCCTTCTCAAAATCTGTTCCCTTCTTGGATTTCCTCAGTTTGTCTCCTCCGGAGCGTAACACCTCCCTGACCTGGTCATTCCATGAGCCGTTGAGAAATCCATCATCTTGCCTTTCCCTTTTTGCTAATACGTCTACAGGACTATCTTGTATTCCCGATCCTCCTAATCCCTGATAGCGGCGGTGGACTGTTGCTGGTATGTCTGGACCATCACTAGAGGTTTTAACTATATGGTGATCATCAGAATTTTTCGGGGTGGAACCCTTGTAGCCTCAGTGTTTCCTATTGTGATGATAGTCTATTTCAAATCATACTCTTCGTCCAAAATGATCATATTAGCTCCTTGGTTCTTGTGGTTTGGCAGGGGGGAGCTAGGGTGCACTGAATGGCTCTACTTTTGATCAGTGACTCAATTTTATTCTTCAGTCTAAAGCAATCCTCGGTATCATGACCCGATATGCCTGAGTGGTAGACGTACCATTTGGTTGCATCAAAGTATTTTGAAGAATGCTCAGGAATCCTCCCTTCCATCGGATGTATCAAGCCAGCTCTCCTCAACCTTTCAAACAATTGAGCCAAAGGTTCAACAATCGGGGTGTAATTTCTGGGACCTCTTTCTTCAAAATTTGGGCGATGTCGGGGTGCATAGGTGGGCCGATGTTGATGAGTGGTAGTTTGAACTGGAGCTTTTGGTCATGGTGTATTCTCTCCTCAACCTTTCAAATAATTGAGCCAAAGGTTCAACAATCGGGGTGTAATTTCTGGGACCTCTTTCTTCAAAATTTGGGCGACGTCGGAGTGCATAGGTGGGCCGATTTTGATGAGTGGTAGTTTGAACTGGAGCGTATGGTCATGGTGGATTTGGATTTGTATGGACGCGAGGTGGGTTATATTGAGGTTGGGGATTGTAGTATGGTTGTGTGTTATATACTGGAGCATAAGTAGACGGGTGTGGGAATGGGTGCTCGGAGAGTAAGGGTATCTTCCATGGTGTGGATTGGACTGGTAATAGGGAATGATTGCTGATACCTATTCCTTTTTCTTCTTTCCGCTTCCTATAAAACTAGATTGAATTACTTTTCTAGCTACTTGCAATGCGGCCATATATTGTATCTTGCCAAACTTGATGCCTTCCTCCAAAATGTCTCCCATCTTAATAAGTTCGGGGAACTTCTGCCCCATCATGCACATCATTTTTTCAAAGTAGATTCCTTCATGAGCCCTGATAAAGTACTTAGTCAGCTTATTGTCATCTAATGGGGATTATGCTCTAGCAGCCTCCGACCTCCATCGACGTGCATTCTTGAAATGATTTGACGGCTTTTTCTTCAAGTTTACCAGGGCAAACCTATGAGGAGTACTTTCTGTGTTGAACCGAAAACGGTTCATGAAATCTTCTGCCATATCCTGCCATTCCTCCAGTTTCTGGGATCCTGGCGGGTGTACCAAGTGAGTGCCTCTCTTGTCAAACTCCTTATGAATAACTTCATCTTCAACTTCTCGTTCCTTCCTACCCCAACCAACTTATCATAGTAGGCTCTTAAATGTGCATGGGGATCACTTGTCCCATCAAATATGTCAAATTTTGGAGGCTTGTACCCCACTGGCTTGTCTATATCAGAGTGTATGCGCAGTTCGTCGTAATCTAGACTTTTGCTCCCTCGAGCGATCTGAAGGTTCTTCATTTGTTTCCTCAATGCCCGCAACTGTTCGAATACCAACTCTTCCTCTTTATACATTTCTTCCCTTTCCATTTCATCATATTGATCAACTTCAAATGCTATGAAAGTTGGTTTTGAAGCGACATATATGGGAGGAACATAACGCTCGTGTGATGTATGTGCCATGGGTATGTGCTGGTTTTGATTGCTAGTAAAGGTATAGCCATCGCGAGGAGTGGTATGAACTGTGTTGGTAGCAACTGGTAGGTTTTGCAATGTCTGAACATAGTTTGGTACATAAGGGGTGTGTATAGGAGGGTTTGTAGGGGTTACTGGGGGTATAATTTAGATTGTAGGGACTATAGTCGGGGTATTGTTTGCTTGGAGAGTAGTTGAAGGAAAATGATTGGGGATCAAATCTAGAGAAGGAAAATGATCGGGGATCAAATCTAGAGAAGGAAAATGGGGTGGTTGTGGGAGTGCATCACGGCCAGATGCACCAGTTACCGAATGTGTTGTACTTTCTCTCTTAATGATTCCATCTCTTGTGCCATCATAGTAACATGTTCGTCATTTCGGGTATCATTCTTTTCTATCAATTGCCCTGGGCTATCAGCTAGTACCAAAGCGTGTTCGGTTGGCTTATCTGTCGCAGACATATTCCCTTTTGATCTCAAGTTGTATGGTAGTTCAGCCAATTTTTCAGGTCAACACACATCTTCCCTATGCTCCCTTTTGATCTCAAGTTTTATGCAAGATAAGAAAGGAAAAAAAGAAGAATATAAGTCAGTTTTAGTGTTTGCACAAATATGAGCACATAGAGATGTTAGTTCACATATTCAAGTATGCGCGTTTCCTAATGTGCGATGGACCTCTCTTTGCCGGAGGTGGGCCTACATCGTGAATATTTGACAAATAATTAGATTTGACACATTCAGTTCCGAAGCAAACTTTGAGTTTTCATTAATAATATTTGGATTATAGTAGGCCGGAGCAAAGGTTACAACATTATTTTTCCAACATCCATAAGATTACATGGGCTTACAGGTTGTCCCTTAGGGAAATAAAAGGGTACAAGATAAAAGGTATGATTGGGTAATGGAAGGGAGAAATCAACCAACCGCTAGTATCCATCCCCGGAATCATCTCACATATCTTCTTCCTCTTCCGTTTCCTCTTCTGGGTCTTCTTCAAATTCTTCCTCTTCATCAACATTGAACTCAGTCTCTTCTTCCGGATCTTCTTCTAATTATGTCTAAGATTCAATTTGTATACACTCGACCACTCGATCATCATCCTTCAGAGGCGGTAGCATATGGTCAACTAAGCCTGGGACCACTTGACAGTTCATGGAGGTAGTCACAAGGTAGTGTGGCAAAATCTCATGATAGATTTATAAGGCCGCCACCGCATCTTCCAGCCAGGCTATTCCTTCTCTACTTGGTTGGGCTAGCTCATCCTCTTCATTGATCCAGACATAGTATTCTGGAGTGCACCACGAATTCTGACCCAATGTTTCTTGGAGGTTGCCTCGGAACGTTTCCATGACCACAAACAACAAGTTGATTTTGATCCATCCTCTCATTTGTGGGAAAATCAGAAATCCTAGCAGCGCCAAAGAGAAGGTTATGGGACGGAGACTTTCCCAGGTTGCTCGATCACACTAAAACTCTCCTAAGTACCATTGGTAGCTCTCTTGATGTACAAACCTGTCGAACAGTTGGTCTTGGCTTACCCATCCGCCTTCAATATTCCTCAAACTGCTTGCCAAACCCAAAGCATCGAGAAACCTATAGCCGGGCATGGTAATCGGTAGTATCAACTTTCTTCCAGTAAATGGCAGCTCTGTGAAGCTAATAACTTCTTTAAATGTTGGCACCGGTTCACAGTCACAGAACTTGAAAACCACTTTGGCCGGATCCTAGAATTCTATGAACAAACGGGTAAGCACCCTATCGACCCGAATGTTCAGTAAGGCAGTCAATGCTCCTAGATGCGTCCAGATTTCATCTCCATGCTCTTGGCAAATATTCTTCCACCATTGTTTTAGCTTGTGCAGTGCTCCCATTACTATATTGATTTTGGGGATGTTCTGGTTGATTTTCATTTCTGAAGAGGGTAGAAAAAAATATTTTGGTAAGTGTTTTGCTCCAGATTTTTAGTGTCTCATCATGATTGGTTCGTCATTCCACAAAAGTCATGTCATTGGGTGCATAACCCGTTGACATTATGGTGGCTTTCCTAATTGTGTGTCGATGTCAAGGACTGACTCACCTAAGGTTTATGCAGTATGACCTATGTTTGCTAGAGTAGAGTGTTTCCTAATTTTGAGTTGGACTGAATACTGCGAGAAGTTATGTCAGTTGACCTGACAAAGCCATTCTATGAAACTAAAGAATTTTTAAAGAAGGTTCAGAGGGGTGTAAAAGATAACCCTCGCGTGCCATTGTGTGTGATAGTGTACGGCCAAGACTCGATAGGAAAGTGTGTGATGACAATATATATAAGGCGGTAACAAATAGTGGGATGTTAGTAATAACATTAAAGTAAGCCGATAAGTACATAGTGAACAAGTAAGGCAGGTAAGCACATTTTTGCAAAGTAAGCAGTATATAAACATTCGTAAATTCCAGGTCTAGTCTAAGTCTGATAAGGTCAGAACCAAACTGTAATCCCAGCAGAGTCGCCATATTGTTGCACCATATTTTACGCGAGTCAAAACAAGATTCAACTAGTGGTTTCCCTGTTGATGACAAAAGAGAGTCGTCACCTAATATTTAAAGGTATACTAGGGTACCTATTTAATTATTAAGATCATTGTCTTATTAGACTTCTAACTAGTGAGATTTGGGTAAGGGTTCTTGTTCTTCTAAGGGGAAGGTGTTAGGCAACCCCTAGAATCTACCTAAGGTAGCTCCATAGGACTTAGACTAGGTTCAGGAAATTAAATGTCTATATTCTACTAGGTCAGTGCTTAAAAATGTATAGCTTAGCCTATGTGATGTTTAAAACTTATCATTTTTGAAAGGGAGATAATGTATGTACTTTGAAAAAAAAGAGTATAGGTTTTACTTATAAAAGTCCTTTGAAAGATGTCTACATAGTTGAAAGAGTTTTGGAAGTGTATTTATAATGTCTAAATTTGTAAACTTGTAAACATGGCTTGGTTTTAAAATATATTTTTTATCTTTGAGGTAAAACGACTATTTGTGTAACTTTAGTAAAGTAAGGATATTTGAAGAAGGAGGCTTTAGATATACCTTAGACTTATTTCAAATCTTGTACCCAAGTTTAGAAGAAAATTGTTTGAAGTATCCTTGAATGCAATTGTATTTCGTTTTGGTTTTGTAGAAAACTTGGTCTTGAAATCGTTTGCCCAAATTTGGTTTATAAGAAAAGGATTGTCAACTTTTGAATCTGTTTTGAACTTCAAGAAATCCATGAAAATGGTTAGTATAAGTGAAAGTGAAAACTATATAGCAGAAATGATTATGTATGTTAAAGTTGCTTAACTAATATAAGGGAGCAATTCCTTTTAGTTTTACCTATGGTTTTTAGCTTGCCTAGGTTTCTAAAGTAATTCAAAGGTAATAAAAGAAAGTATTCACTCAATCATTGTTAGTGTTATATATACATATAGGCAGCAACAAATTATGTAAAGTAATAAAGGAAAGGGAACTAGACTCGTGGTTTGGGCCTGAAGAAAAGTCAAGCCCAACGGACAATGAACAACAATTGTAGCTTCAGTGACTCCAAAATTTAGGCTAAGGATCTGGGCCCGAGTTCTTTGAGAACTCGGCAGGACCAACTCAGATTCATGCAAAAAGGAAAAAATAGAAGGTCATTAGATACATGACCTGATTCAACATTTAAATATAAGTAATATCAATATAAGCCCAAAATAAAACTGTAACAATTATCAATAGTTAAGAATGCAAATTGATGTGAAGTCACACATAGTAAGGCAATTTATAGTGAAAGCCTTTGCTTCTGTTGAACACTAAACCTAAAGAGATTAGCAAATATCAATAGATTGAGGGCTTAGGGTAAAATTCCGTTCATAGCCAAGATACCCTTTGGGTCCTGGCACTTCAAAGTTTACAAGGGCCTCAAGGACCCCGAGCAGTGCTTGTGTCAGGGAGAGTATCTCAACCAAGAACTAAATTATATTCCCAAATACCTCTAGCTACTCACACTTGCTCTTCCCTATAGGTTTGAGTGCTAATGAGTCGCTCAATGTAAACCCCAATGCCACAGTAGTAACCACACACAAGGAAAGATATATTTCTTACAAATAAGTGCCCAAAACACTGTAGATTACATCAATGAGATCATGGTTTGCACACAAGCATGTAATACATTGTCATATTCTTCAAAAGCCTTAACAATACTAAAGGAAGTCAGCTACAGGCACATGTAAGGGAAAAGAGCATTGGCAGAACACCTTGCAAGCCCAAATAGCTAGATCACTTAACTTAACAATAGGGGGGGGGGTTACATAGTTCAGGAATTTCAAGCCAAGATCTCTTTATCCAAACAACCTATGTTTAAGAATGTATCCCTAGACTAAGTCTCAAACTTCTATTAATTGTTCTATTTAATATCTTCAATTGGAATCCTTAATTGGTGTTAACAGGGATGTAAGTAAACATATCACTCATGGCATGATTCTTTCTCTAAAGATCTTAACTCCACACTTATGCTAATCTCACTAAGGGTTAAAGCAAATCACCATAAACAAGTAGTAGTGGAGAGTTTATTTCTAAATTCACAGGTCAGGCCTTATTCATTTCAAAGATGATAGAACAACATACATAATTCATGAGAGGTAGGCAGTGTTACTTAAGAATCTGATAGTACAAAATACTCAAGAGAAAGAAAGAGCATACATAGGATATTTCAGCAGGATTACAACATCATAAACTTGATTGAGTCAAACCAACAGTGTTACTATGTAAATGTTTCAGGGATAGACATTGAAAAGCATGTCATTAGAAGTATGTTATATTGGTTAAGTGTAAGACTTAGTCATGATATAACTCAGCCTAATATTTCAGCAAATTGATGAACTTAAACACCATAGAGGTATCTTAATCAGGCTCTATAATTTAAACAAAATATGGAGTAGCTTCAGGGTACACAAAGAGCAAGTACATGGGTCCATTTAGTTCAGGGTGTGCTTGCAGGGTAAGATCAAGACATGGTTACACAACCCTGAGGTTAAACAGAATCACAGAAGCATGTTAGAAAGAAATCATTCAAATAATTTGAGTTTGATATACCTAAACTAGGAATGAAAATTATGTATTTATTCTTAGAGATTCATATTCATTTAAGCTAGTCTATCATAATGAAGCTTAGCAATACCTAATTTAACAGATGGTGTTCAACCATAATAGATGTAACTTTAGTCAGGTTTCTTGACATGGCTTAAGCTAAGTAGATAACAACATGCAACACTTAAATACATGGATTTATTAGAACTCATTCTAGTTGCCTTAACTCATAAATGTGATCAAACAATTATGGGAGCAGAATCAATAAGGTGGACATGAAAGCCATAACAGAACAATAAAAACAAGTATAAGGAATCATCAGGATTCTTTAGTCAATTACAAAAGTTTTATCATATAGGTTACTTAATTTAGAGTAGTATTATAACCACACAATAAACGATTGGTATCCACTTGAAACATACAATGTCCGGATATAACATTTGATTATGAACACATTAGGAACAACGGTAACCAATTGTAAACTAACAACAAATCATTATAAGCTGAAACAACTAGCAAAGGATAACAAAGTAGACATGGTTTTAGCAATTAAAGGAAAGAGGAAAAAAGTCAAGTGCACTGACCTTCTTTTGCGCAGCAAACCAAACAAGAATCATTGTTAGCCGTTGAGAATCAACATCTCAAACTCCGACCAATGTGAAGCTCATAATTCGGAATGGAAACCAAAACTAGTTAGGAACCCTAATTTGATTTTTACTACTCAAGACTAAATCGATGTTTCTCTGGTTTGTTAGGCGATTTTCATATTTATCTTGTTGTTTGGTGAGTGCGTTGAAGCCCCTATTTATAGTGGCTTTAAAATTCCTCTAGGGCTTAGCAGAATTCAAACCGATAGTGGAAGGTGACAAAGGGGTGGTGATGCGAGCATAATCGGGTGAAATCAGAGAAGAGCAGGGAGAAATCAGTAGGAATCTTACGCGGTAAGAGAGAAGTTGATCGTTGAATGCAAACTTATCAGACAAAGCTCAAAAACCAAGAGATCACTGCGTTTGACCTCTGGGTATAGAATTTTCATCATGAGACTCTGGAGAAGATCCATGCATGCTTTGATTTAACATAGCACAAGAGATATCTAGAGATTTGATGTTTCGTTTGTATGCTAGGGTTTTTGGATTTGGGGAGTTTGAACCTCAAAGACGAAATGGGCAAAGATTCAGCGAGAATCGTGGATAATGAAGACAAAGGGGATGATTTCTGGTCATGATTCATGACCTTGCACTAATTTGTGCAAGGTTCTTTGACTGATGGGTCTGGTGTGTTGAGAGAAATGAGAGATGAAGGGGAAAGGGGGAGGCCGTTTCGTGTGGGAAATGATTAGGGTTTAGGGGATGGTTGGGGTTGTCTCTTAGGTTAAGATAGGGGTATGGGATCTGGGCCGTTGGATCTACTGATTAACGGCCCTGATAATTCGGTCATTAAAGGATTTTAATGGGAATATTGGTGGCCATTGGATCCTTGTAATCCAACGACTGTGATTAAATCTGAGTGGTGATTAAATTAAAGAGAAAACAGAGATAAACCGTGAGCCGTTGATTTGAGGAATGGATGGCTTAGATCCACTGTGTTTCTTGTGTGAGTGTTATGGAGAGACGACGTGGCGAGTTTTGATTGGTCTAGGGAGAGTCACGCGGATTGCCATAGTGGAAAGAGAGGGATGTTTGGACTGGATCAGATTTTTGATTTGGGCTGTTTTCAATTTAAAGAATAGCCATTTTGTGTTTAATTACACAATTGCAATTGTAGCTTTTTGATCTTTTTAACCTTCTAAAAATAATTTAATTAAACTTAATTAGTTCAATAAAATATTATAAAAATTATAATAATGAAATACACTACTAATTACTATAATTAGTTAATTAATTACTAAATAACATTATTTCTATTTACTACACTAATTTCAGATTCATTTTGAAATAATAAGCTATTTCACCAAAATTAAGGAATAAACTTGTTGAATTAATTATAAGCCTATGTGATGCATATAAAAAATTATTTTAATAGTTTCTAAAATAGTAAATAGTAAAGATAGTATGTTTATAATCATATAATTACTAAATTACTAATTAACATCATTAGTTACCTAATTTATATAGAAAAATAGATATTATTAAATAGAAAATATCTTTAACCTATTTATTGAAAATTAGTAAGTGTAAGTAAATTAATTTTTAAAAGAAGGGTCAAAATTGGTCGTCAACAGTGACGAGTTGCACAACGAGTTCGAGCAGTTGCGCCAGGGGAGTATGACTTTGTCCGAGTATGCCATGAGGTTTACGGAGTTATCTTGTCATATACCTGCTTTGGTTTCCATTTAGAGAGAGAGTCCATAGATTTATTGAGGTACTCGGTTATAGCCTCAGATTTGGGATGGCATGGGAGTTAGAGACTGAGACTCCATTCCTCCAGGTTGTGGAGATCACTAGGAGGCTGGAGCGTATCCGCGGGCAGGAGAGAGGGGATAGGGAGGCCAAGAGGCCTCAAGGCTTTGGAGGATTCAACGGTTCCTACTCTTTGGTTACAGCTTGTCATGGTAGAGGCTTTGTCAGTCTACCAGTTCAGTCTACACTTCAGGTTATTCATAGTGTTTCAGCTAGTCAGGGACCTCAAAGTACTCATAGTGGGCAGCCAACTTTCAGTGCACCTTCTACATGAGGTTCCTACAACGGTTATTCTACTCGTCCGGGGCAGACTCAATACCAGCACCCATGCCCGCAGAGAGGTTATTTTGAGTGTGGTGATACCAGGCACATTATCACCATGCACATTGTGAGAGATTGTCCCAAACTTTGGAGGGTGGACTTCAGCAGGGAACTCAGGCTATGGTTTTCGCTCCAGTTGCTACTCCACCTGCACATCCAGCTAGGGGTGGATGACAGGCAAGTAGAGGACGTCCTAGAAGGGGAGGCCAGTCCTGCTGTGATGCTTTCCATGGTAGGACGGAGGTAGTAGCATCAGATACCGTCATCACAATTATTTTTCCGGCCTGTCATAGAGATACATAAGTTTAATTTGATATGGGCTCTACTTATTCATATGTGTTATCCTACTTTTCTTTATATTCGATATGTCTCGGGATTCTTTGGATACTCCTGTTTATGTGTCTACACCCGTTGAGGATTCTATTATGGTGGACTTTGTCTATCGTTCTTGTTTGGTCACTATTGGGGGCTATGAGACCAGGGTTGACCTTCTAGTGCTTAATATGGTGGATTTTGATGTGATTTTGGGCATGGATTGGTTGTCACCATATCACGCTATTCTTGATTGTCACGCTAAGACCGTGATATTAGCTATTATGGGGTTGCCGAGGTTAGAGTGGAGAGGTTCATTGGGTCTGTTCCTAGTAGGGTGGTGTCTTTTCTGAAGGCACAACGGATGGTTGAGAAGGTGTGCTTGGCGTACTTAGCCTTTATGAGGAATGTTAGTGCTGATACTCCTACCATTGAGTCAATCCGGATAGTGAGAGAGTTTTCAGATGTGTTTCCAACAGACTTACAGGGCATGCCACCCGATAGGGATATTGATTTTGGTATTGACTTGGTGCCAGACACTCAGCCCATATCTACTCCACCATATTGCATGACACCAGCGGAGTTGACGAATTAAAGGAATAACTTTAGGAGTTGCTTGATATGGGTTTCATTAGACCTAGTGTGTCACCTTGGGGTGCTCTAGTTCTATTTATGAAGAAAAAGGACGGTTCCATGAGGATGTACATTGACTACATGCAGTTGAACAAGGTTACTATTAGGAACAAGTACCCACTACCACATATTGATGATTTATTTGATCAGCTTCAGGGTGCTAGGGTATTCTTGAAGATTTACTTGAGATCGAGGTACCATCAGTTGAAGATTCGAGCTTCAAATATTTCTAAGACGTCTTTCAGGACCCGCTATGGCCACTATGAGTTCTTGCTGCTCTCTTTTGAGTTGACCAATGCCCCAACAACTTTCATGCACTTGATGAACATTGTGTTTCAATTATATCTTTATTCCTTTGACATTGTGTTTATTGATGATATACTGGTGTATTCTCACAGCCGAGAGGAGAATGAGCAGCACCTGAGGATTGTGCTCCAGACTTTGAAGGAGAAGAAGCTATATGCTAAATTATCCAAGTGCATATTTTGTCTAGACTAGGTGGTATTTTTGGTTCGCGTGGTGTCTAGTGAGTGAATTAAGCTGGATTCGAATAAGATTGAAGCAGTTCAGAGTTGGCCCAGACCTTCTACAGCTACTAAGATCCAGAGTTTTCTAGGTTTGGCAAGGTATTATTGCCGCTTCATGGAGGGATTTTCATCCATTATAGCTCTTTTGATTAGATTGACTCGGAAGGGTGCCCCAGTTAGGTGGTCTGACGAGTGTGAGGAGAGCTTTCACAAGCTCAAGATTGCCTTGACTTCAACTCCAATTTTGGTTTTGCCTTCAACATCGAGTTTTTATACAGTCTACCGTGATGCTTCATAGGTTGGCATTGGGTGTGTATTGATGCAGGATGGTAGGATGATTGCTTATGCTTCACGTCGGTTGAAGCCCCATGAGAAGAATTACCAAGTGCACGATTTGGAGTTAGAAACCATTGTTCACGCAATCAAGATTTAGAGGCACTATCTTTACGGCGTGTCTTATGAGGTGTTCACGGATCACTAGAGTCTATTGCACCTATTCAAGCAGAAGGATCTGAACTTGATGCAATAGAGGTGGTTAGAGCTACGAAAGGACTATGATATCACCATTTTTTATCATCCCGGGAAGACCAATGTGATGGACGACGCTTTGAGTAGGAAGGTTGAGAGCATGGGGAGTCTAGCTTATATTCCAGCTGGGTAGAGACCGTTAGCTTTGGATTTTCAGGGATTGGCCAACAAGTTTGTGAGATTGGATATTTCGGAGTCTAGCAGGGTTCTATCTTGTATTGTATCATGGTCATCTTTGTTCAAGCGCATCAAGGCGCATCAGTATGATGATCCCCACTTGCTTGTCCTTAAGAACACGGTGCAGCATGGTGATGCTAAGAAGGTGGCTATTGATCTTGATAGGGGTATTGAGGCTTTAGGGCCGGATTTGTGTGCCCAATGTGGATGGGTTGCGAGAGCTGATTCTTGAGGAGGCCCAAAGTTTACGGTATTCCATTCATCCGGGTGTTGCGAAGATGTAACATGATTTCATGATTTGAAGTAAAAATACTAGTGGAGAATATTGAAGAAAGATATTGTTGAGTATGTGGCACAGTGTTTGAACTGTCAACAAGTTAAGTATGAGTATCCGAGACTAGGTGGTTTGATTTAGAGGCTAGACATTATGGAGTGGAAGTGGGAGCGTAATGGATTTTGTTGTTGGGTTTCTACGGACCTTGAGGATATTTGACAATGTGTGGGTCATTGTGGAGAGACTGACCAAGTCTGCACACTTCATTCCAGTCGTGACTACCTACTCTTTAGAGCAGCTGGCTCGGATCTATCTTAGATAGATCAGTCGCCTGCATGGTGTGCTAGTGTCAATTGTATCGGATCAAGGCAGCAACTCACATCTCATTTATGGAGAGCCGTGCAGCATGAGTTGGGTACACATGTCAAGATGAGTATGACATTTAATCCCTAGACAGACAGACAGACAGTCTGAGCGCACTATTCAGATCTTGGAGGACATATTACGAGCATGTTTCATTGATTTCAAGGGTGAGTGAAATTAGTTTCTATCACTAGTAGAGTTTTCCTACAATAATAGTTATCAGTCTAGCATCCAAATGGCTCTATATGAGGCCCTATGTGGGAGGCGATGCCGTTCTTCGTTTAGTTGGTTTGAGCATGAGGTGGCTAGGCTTTTGGGCAATGAATTGGTTCATGATGTTTTGGAGAAGGTGAAATTGGTTCAGAAGCAGCTTCATATAGTGCAGTCCAGGGAAAAGAGTTACGCTGATAGGAAGGCTCGTGATGTGGCATTCATTGTGGGTGAGAGGGTTCTACTAAGAGTTTCGCCCATGAAGGGTGTGATGAGGTTTGGAAAGAAGGGAAAGTTGAGACCTCTGTATATTGGCCCTTTTGAGGTTCTAGAGAGGGTTGGTGAGGTGGCCTACAAACTTGCTTTGCCACCCAGCTTATCGGGAGTTCACCCGGTGATCCATGTTTCCATGCTCCAGAAGTACTATGATGATCTGTCTCATGTGTTAGATTTTAGCGCGGTGCAGTTGGACAAGGATTTGACCTATGTTGAGGAGCCGACGGCTATTTTGGACAGGCAGGTCCGAAAGTTAAGGTCGAAGAATATTGCATTGGTGAAGGTCCAATGGAGGGGTCAACTGATCGAGGAAGGGACTTGGGAGATCAAGGATGATATGCAGAGCCGTTATCCTCACCTTTTTGGCACTTCAGGTATGTCTCTATACTCGTTCGAGGACAATAATTTGTTTAAGAGTGGGAGAATATAATGACCCGGACGGTCATTTTGTGTATTTGAGTCCCATTTCTACTTTTGAAGCTTCCTGTATGTGTATTTGTGGTTATCTGACTTGCAGGGATGGTTGGTTGGTTTTCCGAGAGAGTTTGGATTGAATTAGAACACTTGATTCTTAGTTTGGAAGCCTAGGTTGACTGAGGTTTTACTTTTGTGAAAATGACCCCGAAACAGTGTTTTGATGGTTCCAATAGGGTTGTCTGGTGATTCTGGACTTAGGCATATTCCCGCAATTGAATTCAGAGGTTCCTTGGATGAATTGACTCTTTTTGCCGAAAGTTGACAATTTGAAGGTTTAGAATTTTTTTAAGTTTGACCATGGGTTGAATTTGTGGTTATCAGGTTAGGATTTTGGTTTCGGGACATAGAATAGATCTGGTTTGTCATTTGTAAATTGTGTGCAAAGTTTGGTGTCATTCCGAGTTTGTTTGGTAAGAACCAAACACTTGGTAATGATTTTAGAAGTTATTCAGTTTCATTATGATTTTGATGCATTTTGGTGTTCGATTCGTGGTTTCAGATGTGTTTTTAGTGTTTTGAGCTCGCAAGCGAGTTCATATGAAGTTTCTAGGCTTGTGTTGATGTTTGGTGTGGAGCCCCAAGGGCTCGGGTGAGTTTCAAATGCGTTATGGAGTGTTCTGAACTTGTTTCAGATATGCTAGTTTTTGGCTGGTACTGGAGGTCTCGCAAATGCGAGCACCAGTTCGTATTTGCGGTAGCCACATTTGCGATGGACATGTCGAAATTACGAAGGTGAACTGGGAATGGCAGGCTTCGCATTCCTCACAATTGCGATGGAGAGCTGGGCATAGGCAGGCCGCATTTGCGATCCTTTGCTCGCATTTGCGATGCCTGCTGGGCTCGCATTTGTAGAATAATAGTCGCATTTGGGACACTCTCAGGGGCTGGGCAGACTTCACATTTTCGATCCCTGTGTCGTATTTGCGGAGGTCTCATTTGCGAACCTCTGGTCAAAAATGCGATATCTGTAGCATGGTTAATAAGTGGAATTTCGGGACTTAAACTCATTAATTCATATTTTGCGATTAGGAGCTCGGTTTGAGGCTATTTTTGAGACATTTTTCACCCAATTGGATTGGGTATGTTTCATTAATCTCATCTTTAACTTAGCATTTAATTGATGAATCCATGAATAATACTTGAGATTTTTGACAAAATTTTCTAAAAATAAAAATTTGAGATTTGAGAGTCGAATTGGACTAGGATTTGAAAACCAATCACAGATTTGGACTCGTGGTGTTTTGAGTAGTCGAGATCTACCCCTGGACTCGGGTTTTGACCAGGTGGGCTCGAGGCTAACTTTTGTTGACTTTTTGGGAAATTGGTAAAGATTGCAACTCTATTAATCGAAATTGATTTCTCTTGCATTGTTTGATATTATTAAGTCATTTTTTGCTAGATTTGAGCCGAGCGGAGGTGAATTTTAAAGGAAAAGCATTTTTAGAGTATTCATTGGGGCTATTTGAGGTAAGTATTTTGCCTAACCTTGTGTGGGAGAATTACTCCTAAGGATTTGGTCAAATTGTATATTTGTGTTATGTGAAACGACATGTACACGAGGTGACGAGTGTGTACACGGGCGTATGTATGGTTTATGACCAGATTAGACCTTAGGCTATTAATATGCCTTGAATAGGGGTTGTTTGTTATATGAAACATGCTTTATTGTTGAATACTCCCCGCACTCTTATACTACATTCATTTTATTATGCACCTTGTTGTTGATCCATGGGCTATATCTTGATGTGACCTTTGGGCATTATTGTTTTTGTGATATTGTGGCATATGTGGGCTTGTTATGTGGGTTAATTGCTGTTGTGTGGAGTATAAGGGCGGCGAGATGTGCATGCGGCAACATAAGGGAGACTTTTTATTGTGATGTGCGTGCAATGAGATAAGGGTGGCTAATTATGTGCATGCGGCGATATAAGGGTTGTTTTGTTGGGGATGTTATGAGATATATTGGGGTGTTCCTTTGTTATTGTTCATGTGTTGGAACCGGGGGTTGATGTTTTGATCACAAACGTGTTTCTTAAATGTTTCCGTCTTGTGCTTTATGAGTTGTTGGTTGAATTTGATATGTTATCACATGCCCCGTCCCCATTGATATTTTGTTGGTAAAAGTGGATTATTTTTCATTGAGTTGTTGTTACGCATTCTTCGAGGTTGTTGTTATTTGCTCAGTTTTGCTTTCCGTTTTCAGTTTTCTGTTGATATGTTGCATAGGTTATTGACTAGTGAGTGTCATGACTTGAACCTCGTCACCGAAGTTAGTCTTGATACTTACTGGATACCGACTGTGGTGTACTCATACTATGCTTCTGGACATTATTTGTACAGATCCGGGTACTTCGGATCGAGCTGATTGTTAGGATTGCGTGCTACAACTGGTTGGAGACTTCAATGTATACCTATTGTTCCGCTCGCAGGCCTCAGAATCACTTTCTTTATCTTGTTTTCTACTGTTCATGTTTTCCAAACAATGTTGTACAATTTGAGACTCAATATTTATTTCTTGTACAACTTATGACTCATGATTACCGGGATTTGGATAATTGTTATTGTACTCATGTTGGAAGTATTATCATATTTTGCAATATTTTGTCAAATTCTTAAGTTTCTATATCTTGATTGGAGTCGTATGTGATAGGCTTATCTAGTATTAGAGGTTAAGTGCCATCACGACTCCTGTGGTGAAATTTTGGGTCGTGACAATATATATACTTGTTGCGGCATTCAACCCGATCCACATATAGCCATAAGGCATGTTGCGGCGTGCAACCCGATCCACATATAGCCATAAGTCATGTTGCAGCGTGCAACCCGATCCACATATAGCCATAAGGCCTGTTGCGGCGTGCAACCCGATCCACATATAGCCATAAGGCTTGTTGCGGCGTGCAACCCAATCCACACACACACACACACACACACACACACACACACACACATATATATATATATATATATATATGGGGATTGGGTTACACACCGTAACATATATAATTACGGTGTGCAACCCTATCCATATATTTAGTGTTCATATGAAATTATTCAACAACAACCAAGCGCGAAAAATTTCACAATATAACACCAAGAAAAGGAACACGCGGAATTCAACTAGGAAATACAAACTCAAACAAAGTAAGATGGGCAACCCAGTACCCAAGAGCTAGTCTCCCATATATAATGACAGGGGTTCCACAAAGCATAAACACACAACCAATCTAAAAATTACCCAATCTGACTAAGCATAGAAGAGTAGGACATGAAACAAGTAAAGGTGTATGGCAAGTAAAAATAGGCATCAAGTAGAGGCATTTAATGAGCGAAATCATGTAACAAATAGAGGCATGTAGAAAGTAAAGGCATATAGTAAGTGAGGACATGTAATAGGCTAAGGCATTTAATAAGAAAATCACATAACAAATAAGGACAAGTAACATGTAAAGACTAGTAACAAGTAAATGCATGAATTAAGTAAGGACATGTACCAGTAGTAAATCAAGTAAAAGCATAGATGTAAGGGTAGCAGACAAGGTAGGAATATAGATATGATAGTAACACACCAAATAGGAAACATAGAGGTAAACTACATAAGGAACATAGGTGTGAATGTAACATACAAAACAAAAAACAAAGATATGAACCAAGGCATAGTACATGTATGTATCTAATGAACGAGTAATCATAATAAAAATCTAACTCCTATACTTTTCACATAGAAACAACCAACATGCCAATCTTATTTTAAACCGCACAGAAATACTCATCGTGCCAACATCATATCAACTGCACGGAAATACCCTTCATGTGAAATATTACCCTAAGGCCTCAATCATCATCTCTTATTACGGATAAAGAAGCTCAAGTAACATGAAAATAACAGGTATAGATATGTGTGCATGATGCTACAGTCAAGTTCAGTACGTAAAAAGTCTCAGACAAAACAACGCATTAAATCCCTTTAAGATATCATATGTTCTGACATGTTTTCTAACATGGATAATTAAACTCATTAGTCATAGAACTAAATGAAGCATAACTCAAAGGATCACCAAGTTCAACAAGGCACAAAGAAGTATATAATCCCCCCTCCCAAGAGCATGAAAACCCTAGCACATGAATATACGCTCGTCACCTCGCATATGCATCACCTATGCATATAGAAAACAATATCATTTATTAGGAAAAATTTCCTAAACAAAGATAAGCAAGAAACTTACCTCATTCCAGAACAAATTCCACAATCCAATATGGCTTTCCCTTACAAACAAGTTAATCTAGTCAATTATTATTCAAACAAGCCAAAACAAGCTTTAGAAACTACCCTCGTACGAAAAAGGTTCAATCTTTATCATATTTGAAAAAGTCAACTCCGACCCACGTGGTCGAATGTCATGCCCCGACCTTGGGGAGCGCGACTGGTGCTCAACCGAGATATCCCAGTCAAGCAAGCCTACTTGATGCCTTCTACCCGACCTTACCAATGAATGAAGTGAAGATGAATATCACGAGTTAGACAATGAGAGAATGACATGTACGACACCAATTTCATTACCATTAGTAACTTCATTTACGATTTCCCAAAATATTACAAGTTCATAGTTTGAAAGTGGAAACATGTTTGACAAATACAACATTGCTAGTTTGTTTGGCCCAAATCAAAATACAACCCACACTATGTCTAGGGAGCCTCTAAATGGAACATAAGAGTAGTATGAAAGTGCCGGTGCCAAGGCCCAGCTATAACTCAAAATATAATGTACGGGGAGAAGAAGACACAAGACCCCGATAGGAAGTGGGGCTTGCCAAGTCAGCTGAGAAGAGGGAGTACCGCTATCAACTATCGATGCCGCCTGCTGTGAAACCACCTGCATCCATTAATGATGCAGCATCCCAGGAAAAAGGGACGTTAGTACATATGGAATAATACTAGTATGTAAATCTAAACACCCTCTCAATGAGTAGAGAAACAACCCAAAAGGGGAGAAACATGAGATCAATGAGAAAACCAAATACTAATAAGATACCAAGTCAAGTGTGAGGTAACTCTTCAAGTAAAAATCTATGTTTTAGGTTGGGAGATCTTTAACACCGATACACCACCGAGTATATAGCATGGAGTCTGATCTCTGCCCGATCGGCTAAGCCATTTCACCACAATGTTGTATGGGTCGACATGGTCTTTGCTAGCTATCAACTCATCCCAATTAAGGGGAATAATCTCAACATAATATAACAAGAATTTATCCCTCAATCAATCCCTACACCAGCACGTGTAGTTTCAGGCTTGGGCTTTTATAACCAAGCCTTCCTCGGTGACCTAACGATACTCCCAAAAGCATTTATCATATAAAATAAATCACATTCGTTCATTGCCTTTCATACTTGCTTTCACTTCATTGACACTCTTGCCACATATATAAATCATCATTATTGGCACGATGGCCGCATTTCATAATCCACACTTTCATTCTTTCATTTGACATAGACTATATATCATTTATAAATTTTCTAGAAATCATAGCTTCAATTCATGAATACATAAGGGCTTGGAACATATTGGGAACATTTACAAATAAGAGCATAGTGACTTCAATGGAACTATGGATTGAGTTCATAATCTTTTGATGATTCGATCATATTTGGACTATTTCCCAAGAAAGAGCATGATATTCATATAAAGCAATTGAGACATGACTAGAGTAATTAGACATTCGATAAGTCAAGCATTTGTGATGGTTTAGCATGATAAGGATGAGAGCTTGGTCAAACCGCACTTAGCATTGATAATAGACTCATGGGACCTGATTTTATAAGAAGAGTTTAGCCAACATACCTCGCTTGAGCTTTCCTTATATTACTACAACGTTCCGAGACTTCTAGCGACTTCAATCTATTAGAGATGTAACAAAATTGAACCATAATTAGGAAGGGGTTCATGTGTTAAGCTCATTTAGGCAATTCATCAAACTAGGTCTAGAGCCTTACCTCTTTAGTAGAAGATTTTGCAAGCTTTCCTTGTTGAATTCCTAAGGCTTGAATAAGGAATTAAAGTGGAAAATGTAGGGAGCTCCTTCTTCTCTCTCTAATTCCTCCTCTCACTCTTAAACATCAGAGTTTTGCTCCCAAACGACCCCCTTATGTCTTTTAATCAAAATAGAGTCGGGTTGTAAAAACACAAAATGGACCCTCCGAATAGTACTATGCTGTCGCTCCGCAGATCAGGTCTGCGGTCCGCAAAATGGACCGCGAATTCGACATCCAAAATTGGGCTGACCTGTGCGCATATCGGTCAGCAAATAACTTATGCGGCCGCATAATGGACCACAAAATGAAATGCGGTCGCATAATTATCCGCAAAATAGCCCTCCAGATTGACCTCCTCTGTGATCTACTCTGCGGCGGGTCTGCGCTCACGTAATAGACCTCAGAAACGCCTTGTTCTGCAAAAGTTTTCACCAACTCTGCAACGCATTGCACAACCCCAAAAAGTCCGTACCTCAAGTTAGCCTACCTCGTCACCATAGAACCTCAAATTCATTGGCAAAATTTTATGGGGCCTTGCATCGAAATCCGTAATTAAGACCAAATCCAATTATCCATTTACCCCCAAGCCTGAATATGTAATTTGTTTTGAAATCTAACCTCAATTTGAGGTCTAAATCCCAGTTTTACAAAATCTCAAAATTCTACAAAAAACCCCAATTTCTACTATATAAATTCCTTGATCTGATAGTGAAAATTTCATGAAAATTTAATGAAAATTAATTGAAAACAAGTTAAAGTTACTAACTTATGAAGTTGGGAAGAAATTGCCGTCCAAAAATTGCCTCTATGGAGTCTAGGAATAAACATTGGTGTAAAATGAGTTAAGTCCAGAAATTCCCAACCTTTACCCAGCTGCAGATATCGCATTTGTGAACACTTGTTTGCAATTGCTATGTCTGCAAATGTGAACGACTGATCGCAAATGCGATCAGTGCCTGAGCGTCTTTGATGTCACAAATGTGAAAGCCCCCATTCCGCAAAAGTGATCCAAGCTTTGCATTTGAAAAGCTGCTTAGAAGTCCCCTAGTGTCGCAAATGCGACACAATCACGCAAATACGAAAACCCTCCAGTTCGCAAAAGCGAAGTGCCCAACACCTGCCCTTCTTCGCAATGCGAGAAATCCATCTCAAAAGCAGTGCTCGCATTTGCGACCAGAACCTCGCAAATGCGAGATCTGCAGCCCAACAACACCAGATCTTCTCAGCTATACAAAAACAGTCTGCAACGCATCTGAAACTCACCTGAGCCCCTCAAGCTCCAATTTGAACAATCACACAAGTGTAATAACATCATAAAAACTCACTTGCAAGATCAAATCATCAAAATAACATCAAAATACAAGAATCGATCATTAAAACTTAATATTTTTCAAAGTTCAACTCGATTTTCTAACTTTCCACATCAAATGCCGAAATTGTGTCAGATCATCCGGGACCCCAACCAAACATACGTACAAGTCCAAAATTATCATACGGACTTACCACAATTGTCAAAACACCGATCCATGGTCGTTTACCAAAAACGTTGACCGTGGTCAACTGTAGTCATTTTCAAAGTATAAAATCACCTTTTCTTCAAAAATTCACATTTAAATTTTTCAGAAATTGACACAGACCACACACGCAAGTCATAAATCATCAGATAGAGCTATGAAAAGTCTCGAAACATAGAAAGGGAAGCTAGTACTCAAAATGACAGGTCAGGTTATTAAACCTATGTTCTTCCTCGAACATGCCAAGAGTCGTTCCAAAGCTCTCAATTAGCTGATTAAACTCATCATACCTATACTCATGAGTGATCCCATACCACCTCGGTCTATATAAGTCCATGAACACGACCCCGACTGAAGATTCTTCCTTCGACCTTAGCCCACAGGGCGCAGAACCAAATTCCAACATCCAAAATCCCATATAAGATCTGATCCTTGCATATATACATTGTATCAATCTTAACAAGCTGCATCAAGCTGTCAATACACTGCTAAGATCACACCATATGATGTACCACATAACTCATGTACTCACAGCAATAACTTCCGACCATAATAGCTGCTCATTACCACACTCAGTACTTGTAGTATGTCGCATATCAAATAAAGCCTTGTTTCGAACCATCACAACACTGCAAATGATGAAAAAACCATGCAAAAACTCATAATCACCCATAATTCAATAAGTCGTGGAGTTCTCTCGCCCGAAAAGGACCATTGCCAAATTCTGAGCTGACCTGTGACATTCTTCCAAACATGCCTTATCCTAACCCAATTACGCAATTTCTAGGTACAATAACCTCCTTTCACGCA